>NC_064639.1:52373173-52740164 GCF_023864345.2 Schistocerca serialis cubense | reverse complement strand
AATATATGACACTAAATATTCGTATTTGAGATGAACGTAAGGAAATGAACAACGAAGAGAAAAAAAAAAAGTTACTTTTGGTTGACTGAGGGAAATAATAAACATTGTAATGTTACATAGCACTCCAGAGGAGTGACTTGTATCCTTCTGTCTTCTTACTGATAAATGACTCTCGTGAATGACAACTGTACATGAAGGTATAGTAGTCGGGATTACAGATAGTGTGCGGGCCCATTATTTTATATTGGACGCGGCGTAATTTACCGAGGCACGACGAGTGTCTTCGAGCAGGACGGTGAGTGTGGCAACTTTGGGAGAGGAAATACCTGCTAGTGTGTGAATATATAAGTTGTGAGGATTGACAAACTACTTTGAAGGGGTTCAGAAGCCCTAAGAAGATACATGAGGTCTGTTCAAAAAATTCCAGTACATTCATAATTTCATGAGAATGGTGTGTTGGAGTGAAATGTGGCTGGCACTCCTGCATGCACCTGTATTTAATGTGTAACTGCCAGAAGTTTTATTGTTCTGTGTCTGTTAGTTACTGTTCAGTGCTGTATTGAGCAGAATGATTTGTCATACAGTCTGCCAATTCCAAGATGCCAGAGTTAGAGGAGCAATACGCGTGCATTAAATTTGAGGAAACCTTTACAGAGACACACCAAATGGTGTAGGAAGCCTATGGTAATGCGTTCTTAAACCATACTTGGTGTTATGAATGACTCCCACCGTTTACATATGGGCAACGGAAGTTAAAGATGAGCCTCATTCAGGATGCCCTTCAGCATCTGCTGACGGTGCTCGTGTCAGGAACATCAGTGAAGTTCTGCATGCCAATCAAAGACTGACTATACAAAAGATTGCAGAAGAATGTAACATTTCAGTTGGATCATGTCATGAAATCTAGACACAGCATCTCGGAATACATTGTGCTGCTGCGAAGTCAAAAGGCTCACGAGTCGAGGCCAGGAAGACCTTCGCCTCGCAACTTGTGAAGAGCTTTTGGATCGCGCAAATGAGAACGAGATGTTCCTTAAGAGAATTGTAACTGGTGATGAGACGTGGGTCTACGGTAATGATGTTGAGACCAATGTTCAATCTTCACAATAGGTCAGGAAAGGTTCTAAAATACCAAAAAATGCTTCCCAGGTCAGGTCAAATGTCATAGCAATGCTGACAGTTTTCTTTGACTTTGAAGGATTAGTTCATTATAAATTCATGCCATAGGGACAAATGGTTAATTGATGGTACTATCGAGATGTGTCGAGATGCCTGCTAGAAAATGTAAGAAGGGAACGGCCAGAAATGTGACGAGACAATTGCTGACTCTTGCATCGAGATAAACTCCACCGTAGCCGGTCACAAGCCCAGTTAAGAAAGGAGGAGGGGGAGGAGTAACACCTCGTTAAAAAACCTCGATCCACCTAGCCCAGGTGATAGTACCTCGTGAGGGCCCCTCGGCAGGGATACGGTGAAGACCTCAACGGCAGCGAAGGTGGAGAAGATGGACTTCGTTCCGGTGGAGCTGGCGGAATGAGGCACCTTTTCTGTTTGGGTATAAAAAGAGTACAAGTAGCTACTGAACCCCAGAGGGGTGGCTACAGACAGTGTCTGGCTCATGGTGAGCGGCTGAATTTAGGCTGCGCATCCTACTGCCTATGTGGAAAGTAACGGGAAACTAACACATTACATTTCCAAGCAGTACATAGTATGTCTCATCATGTGGAAGATTCCGGAGTTAAAACTTCCCCTCATTCGGATCTCCGGGGGGGAACACATTGAGCGTAGATGTATTTGAAAGGAAGAAAGGGACAGTGAAGGGAAGAAAGATACGGATTAGAACATGGAATGTGAGGACACTACTGCAAGCAGCAAAGCTAGAGAAGGCAAAACAGGAGATGAAAAGGAACAGATTAGATGCTCCTGGTTTGTGTGAAATGAGAGGGGGAGAGAATGGGGAGATAGAAAGTGGAGATTATAAGCTCTTTTACTCAGGGGAAATCAAGAGTGGTGAAAACAGAGTAGGAATATGAATAGGGCAAAAGTTGAAAAATAGGGTAATGAAGGTACAATATATTGATGGAAGACTGATGATGATACGACTGAAGGGTAGTTCAAAAGATTTGGTATTAACAGGTATATATGCCAACCAGCCAGCATAGAGGTGAGGAAGTGGAAGAATGTTATGAGAAAATACAAGAACTCATCGAGAAAGAAAATAGAAATGCCTGCGTTATCATCATGGGGGACTGGAATGCAGTGATGGGTGAAGGAAGAGATGAAGATGCAGTAGGAAAATTTGGATTAGGAATAAGAAATGAGAGAGGTGAATGACTAATTAGTTTCTGTGAAGAAAATGCATTAGCACTGGGCAACACATTATTTGAACACCACAAAAGGAGACGTTACACATGGATATCAAATTTGAATAGGGAAAGATATCAGTTGGACTACATCCTGATACAAAAAAGGTTTAGCAACTGTTTGAAGAATGCTAAAGCTTATCCAGGAGCAGATATAAATTCAGACCACGCCTTAGTAATGGGAGAAATACAAGTGAAGTTGAAAAAAGTCTGGAGAGGTAAAGCAAAGGAAAGGCTAAATATAGAAAGACTCAAAGAGGTAGGAAAGGTATCAGATTTGGATAACAGATTTATGGAAAGATGGCAAAGAGGTAGTGTTGATGAAAGTGTTAATGACAAATGGATAAAAATGAGGGAAGGACTCATGGACTCAGCCAAAGAAGTACTAGGAATTAGAGTATCCCAAAGCACCAGGAAAGAATGGATAACAGAAAACATGTTGAAAAAGATGGAAGAGTGGAGAAAGTGGAAAAGTGTAGAAACTGAAGAAGGGAAAAAGAGGTACAGGAAACTGAATAATGAATTAAGAAGAGAAACTGAAGAAGCAAGAGAAAAATGGATGAAACAGAAATGTGACGAAATAGAGAAAATGGAGAAAGATGGAAAGTATGAAAGGATGTATAGACTGGCTAGTGAGATAGTTTTTGAACGTAAAAGAAAGAGGAATAATATGGAAATAGCAGAAGAAACACAGGAGGTTTTGAACAGATGGCAGAAATTAAGGTTGAAGAGGAGCAATATGTTCTGGAAGATGGAAAGGGTTTTACCATCTTGGAAGCAGAAGTAGAAAAGGCGCTGAAGGAGATGAAGAATAGGAAGGCATGTGGAATTGATTATTTGCCAGCAGAACTGCTGAAGAGTCTGGGAAACAAGGAAAGAAAAGAAATAGTCTACCTCTGTAACGAGATAGATGACAAAGGGGAATGGCCTGAGGACTTCCTTACAACAGTTATGATACCAATAGAGAAAAAGAGAAACACTAAAAAATGTGAAGAGCACCGGACCATCAGTCTAATTTCTCATGCAGCTAAAGTTTTGCTGAGAGTGTTGAATAGAAGGCTATATGGCAAACTGGATAGAGGGATTGTAGAGGAGCAGTTCGAATTTAGAAGAGGAAAAGGAACAAGAGATGCTATTGGCCAGCTAAGAACTATAGGGGAAAGATATATGGAAAAAGGTAGAGAAATCTTTGCTGTTTATATAGATTTAGAAAAGACTTTTGACAGAGTTCAGTGGAACAAGCTGATGGATATTTTGAAGAGGAAAGGAGTAGATTGGAGAGAGAGACGACTGATACAGAATCTGTATTTACACCCGAAAGTAAGGATAAGGATTGGAAATGAAATGTCAGAAGGAAGCAGCATTGGAAGAGGTGTTGGACAAGGTTGTTGCCTTTCGCCGCTGTTGTTTAACGTATACCTTGAAGAGATTATTGCAAAAAGCTTAGATGGGAAAAGTGGAATATGTATTGGTGGAAAGAGAATAGAATGTATAAGATTTGCTGATGACATGGTATTAGTGGCAGAAAGTGAGAGGACAGTGAATAACATGCTGAAAGATCTGAACGAAGCTTGTGTGGAATATGGGGTGCAAATAAACACAGCAAAAACAAAGAGATTGGTCATCAGTACAAGACGCAGACTGTCCAATATTAAAATAGGACAATCTATCATTAGCCAAATAAGTGCATTTAAATATCTTGGAAGCACAATAACTGAAGAAGTGAGATGTCACCAGGAGGTGAAAACTCGAATTGCCATAGAGAAGGAGGCATTCAACAGAAAGAGGAGACTCTTATGTGGTAAATTAGATAAAGAACTAATGAAAAGGGTAGGTAAATGTTTTGTCCGGAGTGTGGCACTATATGGGGCAGAAACATGGATGCTGAGTTTAGAAGCATTTGAGATGTGGATGTGGAGGAGAATGGAGAGAATAAGCTGGATGGAAAGAGTGAATAATGACAAAGTATTGGAATGGGTTGGTGAGAGAAGATGTCTGCTGAAGGTTGTAAGAGAAAGGAAAAAGAACTGGTTGGGACATCCATTGAGAAGGGAGTGCTTGCTAGCAGATGATTTGGAAGGATTGGTTTGTGGAAGAAGACTGAGAGGAAGTTGGAGATACAAGATGATAGACGACATAAAGGGAAGAGGAAACTATGCAGACCTGAAGAGGATGGCAGGAGACTGGACAGCCTGGAGAACTACCATGTGAAAACCAGCGAACACTGATGATGATCTTGATGACGCATCAAGTTAATGGACCCAAACATTCATCCCTGTCGGTGCATGACTATTGCGCAAAAGTGAAATCACTGTGCTGCCTCATCCTCCGTATTCTCCAGACCTGGTCACTGTGGACATGTTTTTATTTCCGAAGTTAAAAACCCCATTGAAAGGACAAAGATCTGCAACCATAGATGAGATGAAAGAAAATTCACAGATGAAGCTTCTCCTGATCCAGAAACAGTTGTACAAAGACTGATTCTGGAAGTGGAAATGACACTGGAAGCTTTGTATCAAGTGTGTAGGAGAGTATTTTGAGGGAGACCATGGACAACATGTAAATGGTAAGACTAGAAAAAAAATTGTAGACAGAGTTATGGAACTTTCTGAATAGACCTCGTATAATATTAATGATGTTCAGAAAATGACAAATGAAAACTTACATTCATACCGATTCATTCTATTACGAGTTTTTGTGTGGGATGCTGATACTGAGAGAAGTTCAACATCATACATATGATGATGTATACTGTTAACATCAATATACAGCTTCTTAATGCGAAATGAGTCAATATATTATTCAACAAAAATTATAAATACAGTGTCAAGTTTTTACAAATGACAAGTCTCTTGAGGGTATGACTGAAAAATATAAGGAAGTAATAAAGAATCTGCATGGAATAACGACAAATTAGAACACTATGTTTGTGGCATCCTAGTGCAGGGCATAGGGCCAGATTATTGTTGTAAAAGTAGCAGAAACTCATATTGCATTACAAATGTATGGATATCAAGAAAAGTGAGAAAGGAAAGGAGAATTATCTATAGAGTGGTAATAAAGATCACTGAATGAAAATTGCTGAGTAGAAAAAAATTATTTTATGTTACAAATTATTGTCAAATTGTTCTGTTGCCCCAGGCAACCAGATAATTAACTGATCAATGAGGGGAACTGCGCATCATCATCTTCCCTCCCTCACGTAAGTACAGTCCAGCCACACAGGAGCTCTCCTCTCATCACTCAGTACCACCCAGGACTGCAGTAACTGAATCACATCCTGCTACAAGGTTTTGACCATCTCTGGCCGTGGCCTCTAATGAGCGTCCTCCCACCCATCCCACAGGGACATCCCACAGGGACATCCAATCTATGTAATATCCTTGTCCATCCCTTTCCACCCCTACTCCCAACGCCCTTATCCCATTTTTCTACTGACTTAGTTGTAACCCCTGTGCTGCATCCTACGTGGGTGGCCTGTCTGCACCAATGGCCACCGCCAAACTGTGCCCGAGAGACGGCTGGAATACACAGCTGCCGAGCATGCTGCCTGGCACTATGTGCTCGACTTTGACTGCTTCGTAGCCTATCTCATCTGGATTCTTTCTACAAGTGCCAGATTTTCTGAACTGCAAGGTAAGAACTTTCCCCACAACTTATCATTCAGTCACATAACACCCTCAGCTCGAAGTTTGCCAGTTCCTAATCTCCAAATGCCACTGTCCCCATACCGGCTACCACTCCATCCCAACACACGAATTCTTTTCTGTCACACTGCATAGGCCTTTCGCTTTCTCTAATTATCTCTCCTCCCCTTTGTTCCACCCCACCCCAGCCACAGCACCACAATGCTGCACCCAGCAGCTCAGTATCCTGTCCACACCACATCCCTGCACACCCCCACTGGCCCCAAAACTCCTCTGTATCCCCATTTTCTGCCCCAGCAAAGGCTGAAATTGTTGCTCAGATGCAGACACAGTTGGCTTTTAGTGCCCAGAACTACTGTATCCGTGAAGCTATAAGTTGTGCTCGCGTGAATGTTTGTGAGTTTTGTTGTCTGTCTGACGAAGGACTTTGTGTGATGGCAGAATAACATCTAGCAATGTGTCACTCAACAGCACCTCCCTGTGGTGAGCAGCATTCCATAGTGTTGTCATATATGTAAAGTTTAAACAACAAACTAAAATTATGGATATCAACAATATCTGAGGCGAAGGAAGAGCACCACTTTAAAAGGTGTGGTTTAACATCACTTTTAGTAAAGTGAAGTGTTATCCAACAATTACTGGTCGACAAATGATGATCACCATGCTTGGCACTAGTTAATTTGTTTGGAATTGTAACGTGTTTGGAAGTTGTATCATTTGTGAATGCATACTGGTCCTGACAGATGCTGCGAATATCTGAGAAGTGGCTATGCAATCACGTACTCGTTGGCTGGGCAGTTGACATCCTGGCTCAGAGAAAAGGAGTGTGCTATCAAATGCCACAACAATCGCACTTACATCAGAGAAGAAAAAAGAAGAGCCATTCTGTTGTTTACACTGTACAAAACTGTCAGATCAATATATGGTCACAAATTGTAAATAAGTGTTGCCTTACTTATGATATTGTAACTGAATTCTGGTACCTGTTGCAGAAACCACAATACTTTTGTGTTGGAAATAGAATAAAACTTGTACAAGAAGAAATATTAAAACATCAGGAGGAAATTAACAATTCTGAATGAAGATTGCACTGACAAATGTCTATAGCAACTGGGTTAGCAGTCAAAATTATCTTTTAGTGCACAACCCATTATGAGTACTACAGTTAAAGAGAATTAAGAAGAATTGCTTTATCAGTGAATAATATTCAAATCATTTGAGATTGGTTATGTCACAGGAATCCACGAGTCAGATGATAGTCGACAGCAACTTCAAAGAGCTACTGCTGTTTTGTCAGATCTGTAAATATGACACATGATAACTAACAGCATCAGCATTATCTGCTCATCTAGAAATGATAGTGCAGTCTCACTGAGTTTGTGTAACACAGTTCTAGTAGCTTTGTGATGCAGCAGGCAGCTGTACTGAATTTGATGAGCTGTATTGGGACCAAATTGATTTTTGTTTGGTGACAGTGCATGGGTCATGCAGTTGAAGTTGATTTTGTTTTCCAAAAAAGATACTAATGAAGTCATCCAAGTTCTAACAATTATTGGTGGGAAAAAATTAATTATAAACTTATTATCACTGTCGCTATATGCCCTTACTGATTAGGAGTATGGGGCAATGCCTAGAAGAAATTTTCAGAACATTTAATGCACATAATCACATACAGTTGATGTCCCTGAGACATACTGAGTCTCACCTTGATCTACAGTAATGATGTAGGTGGAAAAAATGAATTAAAGTTTGTACCAGTGCTGGGATTCAAACCTGGGTCTCCTGTCAATAGGCAGATGCACTAGCCTGTCACTGCAGCTACCACACCTGCTACCCTTGTCCATATCATAGATAAAGGTGAGACTCAATATGTCTCAGTAACATCAACTGTATACAATTAATATATTACCTATGCCTGATGTACATGCACGACTAATCCCATTTCACTAATTGCTAAGGTGCTATTTCAATACTGGAGAGCCTTGGGAATAGTGATGCAAGTTTAAAAGGTGAATAGTAATGGGGTGAGCCACGAGTCGGAATTTGTATGTTGTATCAGAGAGGGAAATGTACTAGGGTAATATGTGCAGTTATCATAACCGTAATGCCAATGTGGTGTAATGTCTAGCGCTTCTGCCTAATACATATGAGACCCGTGTTGAAATCCTGGCACAGTTATAATTTAATTCACTGTTTTGGTATACATCATTATCATTTTAACACACAGTTTCAATAAGTTAATAAAAGCTTAGATACTACTAAAGCAAGTATGAAAGCCCAGGGTAACAAGTAAAGGTCCAAATTTAATACTAGAATAGATAGCAATAATGCTGACTTGGTAGAAGACTTAAAGAGTCAAGGTGATGAATTAAGAATCAAGTTAAAGAATCAAGTTACATACCAGAAACTTGACCAGGGTAGTAGTGATTCTCACAAAGAAGAGTTGGAAATAAATAAACAAGCATGTAAGTTACCATCAGCTGTCACCTTTAACTGGGGAGTACATACTGAGGTGATTAAACAGTGTGACTTACAAATCAAGTTAATGAACAATGCTATGATGTAAATAAGGATTTCAAACAGATTACAGATTTCACTAAACAGGAATTTAATGAGGTATATAAACAAATATCAGGCATGGAAATCAGATTAAATGTATCACAGTAAAATAAAGTTCCAGATGGGTCTGCAATCTTAGGCTCTACTCTTGTGGTTTGGAAGAGCATGTTAATGATTTAACTAAACAAAAGGTACAGGAATAGATTGATGTCTCATTTCTGAACCAACACTGGTAGGACACAAACAGAATTCCAGAAGCTTTGGGATAAACAGGTAAAACTAAAGATACTTTGGAAAACACTATTGATCCACTCCTCAAGAACAGATGCAACAATTGAAAAAGTAATAGCGGTAGTCAAATATTCATTTAAAAATATAAGACAACCTGATACTAATTTAATGTTAAGTGTAATGTTAAAGAAAAGCTAGCAACAAGTAATAGCATTTTAGTACTGGACATTTTAGAGATAGAATCTACCACAATAAATAAACCCAGTGAGTTACATTCTGATATAGCTGAACTGTCTGATTTTGTAATAAATCAATAAAATACTTCCCACGACAAAGCTATAATACAGAATCAAAGGAAAATTGAGACACAAATATCAGTTTAAATATTTTAGAACAACATAAAGATTTAAGTGATGTCATCATTTAATGTTCCACTTCACAACTCTGGTGGAACATAATGACTATCTAGTTGAGCAGAATTTTCTGCCAAGTATTATGTTACTGGTTAATATATCTCTTTTATTAGAGGATGTTTGCAATAAGTCTATCTGAGAAAGATTACTCGCTTCAAATACATAGTTACTATTAAACTGGCGGAACACCTATGTGGCACAGTTCAATCAACAGTTTCAATAGAACTGTGTAGACTTCAGACGTCTATTAACTACCAGTGTTAACTCACATGACATGCCTGATACTTTCATGAGATTAAGTACCAGCTGGTTACAATTAAACTGACAAGTGTTCCGAGCACTGCAGTGTGAGCTGTACACATCAGAGGATGCTGAAACATTGTAGGAATGGTTATTAATTAGTGCACTTGTAGAGTATGCTGAAAAAACTAATAGTTCCACTTTCTGCCCCAAGTTGAAAATATGGCACTGTAAGAAGTCAGAATATGAGATGTTTCCTGTTTTGATGTCAGTGTGCTGTTTGTCACTTGGCAACATGTTCTGATTTCTTTTCTGGTGTGACTCTTGGTAACATGTTAAGAAAATTGAAGTTTTCCATTCAAGATACAATGGATATTGAGGAGAGAGACCTCACACTGCTAGTATATTTGTTTTATCACAATAGCAGCAATGCATTGGAGGAACATTGCCAACAGATACGGCTACAAAGAGATGCTGTGTCAATAAATGTGTTACAGAATATCACCAAAAAATTGAAGAAACAGGTCAATTAGGTGGTGCAGCAGGGAGAGGAAGGTGGTTCATTCACATGGCAGTTGTCGATGAAGTTTCTGTAGCTATAGCCGGCCGTGCAGCACACACCTCAAATTCCACAGCCAGTGCTCGAGCTGTGTCATGAGAATTGTCTCTCCTGTGGTCAACAGTTCAAAAAACTTTGTGGCACATTTTACTCTGGTACCCCTAGGAAATTCAGAATGTGCACCAATTAAGTCCCAAGATATGGTAAAATGCTATGACTTTGCCATTTTTATGTTGACATACATGGAAAAGGATGACATGTGGCCAGAGAAACTTCTTCGGATGGATAAGGCACATTTTACTCTGCATGGTGTTGTGAATGTACAGAACTATCGCATATGGAGTTCTACTCTTCCACATGTCGTGCAGGAACATTCCCTGCACTCAGTTTATATGTCTTTGTGGTTTCATGAGCTCCTTCATTCTCGGTTCACATATCTTTGAGAAGATGACACCACATGGGCATGTTAAGTGTACAGTGACATCTGCACGTTATAAGGACCTACTCGTGCAATACATGATTCCAGCTTTGCAAGAACACAGCTGTGTCCACAGTGGTATTTTAATGCAAGATGTGATGACAAAACATGTAGCTTGCCAGACGAAAGATTTGAATTGAGAAACTTTTGGTAATGATCTCATCTTCTCTAGGGAATTTTATAAACATATCTAAAAACAAAGATGATGTAACTTACCAAACGAAAGCGCTGGCATGTTGATAGACACACTTTCGTTTGGTAAGTTACATCATCTTTGTTTTTAGATATATTTTTCCCACGTGGAATGTTTCCCTCTATTATATTCATATCATGAATTTTATAAACATACGGCCTTACAGATCATCTGAGCTAAATCTGTGTGACATCTGTTTGTGGGGATATCTGAAAGATCGTGTTTATCAGGGATGTATCCAGACTCTTCCTGATCTGAAGGATAGCATACAATAACATATTGCTCTAATTTACCAGATACGCTGATACGCTGTGAGCAACTGTCAACCATGCCCTGTTACGGATGGAGTATGTTGCTGATTCGAGAGATTGTGCTGAATACACATTGCAATGAAAGCACTGTTATCACACGTTTGATTGTTCCTGCCCTCTTCCAGCATCCAAGCCTTATCTTGACAGCTTACAGCATCACATCATCACCTGATAGTGGAAAGTGGAACTATTATTATTATTATTATTATTATTTTCCTCTCACACATCCCCCACGAGTGCACCAATAATGAACATACTTATGGTGCTGAGGATTCTGCGATGTGTACAGCCCACACTACAGCACTCAGAACACTGTCAGTTTAATTATAACCACCCTGTAGAAGTGACTTAGTTTCAATACTTATTAGAAGGATTACTTACAAAAATGGCAGAGACAGATTTAGCTATTTACTTTTTTACCTTATCTAATGTCAAATTGTGACTTTAAATGTCATACGAAAATTACAATGAGATGGTAAGGGAGCTGATATGACAACTAATTTGAGTATTAAGTACAGGTACAATGGATTTACCAGTCCTTTTTGTGGTTAGTCCATACATATAGAAAAATAGAAAAATGGAAACAAAATACAAATAGTTTATTCTCACAAAATTTTTAGGACTACGCCACACAGCACAAAGTCTAAGTTCGGATTATATGGATGGCATCAGAAGTATTTGTAGACCTCATCTGGAAAGTGGTGCCAACATTATCAACCTTTGTGCAGCACAGCATCACAACTACAGTGTGCAGTTTTGTCAGACAGCGGGTGGACAGGGGGGAGGGGAGTAGTAAGCAAACTGTTAGTTTTTGTGCCTGTACTTTCTGTTTTATGTGTAGAGGGCTTAGTTAAGGGCTACTAAGGCTTAGTATAGGACAGAAAAGGGATTAGTACTTAGTACACAGACTATACGTGGATGGCTTGTAGTTCATGAAGAATGTAGTGGAGAAACTAAAGAGGCAAATTGTCACTACTTTAATTTTATAATGCTGAAGCGTGTTTTAAACGACAAATATTGCCTATTTTTTTATTTAACAGCATTGCAATGATGTTATCTGTCTAAAGATATGGATATATAGTGTAACATATGATTTATGGTAAAGCAATGTGATACGTGTGTCTACTGGACCAACAAATGATAATTGCCACAGTGATAGGACTCGTTATTAGTTAATTTGCTTTGAATTGCAACTGCTGGGAATTTGTGTCATTTGTGCATGTACACTGGCTCTGATGGGCGCCATGCGTCTCCAAGATGGGTCAACAGCGGCAGTATTGCTGAGCGTTCTGGTAACTGCTGGGTGGATAGTTATACTGTGCTGTGACGTCATGTCTCAGGGAAGTGGTTTGTGAATTTCAGATCAATATACGCTTCCAAACTGTAAACTACACGTTGCCTTATGATGCAATATAATTGCATATAACAGAAGAGCTTTCAATTCTTTTTGGTAGTGAGAGTTGAGAATTGGTTAAGGCTTCAAGATTCTAGCACAGGAGAAGTTGCAATGGTGAAGAAGTCCACATGAAGAATAACTAAACTTTTTGTCTGAACAGTACTTTAAGAGGCAGCAGTTCAGAGTTTAAGGATAACAGCACACTCAGTATGAACTGCACAATACTTCAGACACAGGGAACACTTCAACATATACAGTGGAACAGGTCTCATTTAACCTTTCAACATTTCTATGTTTTTATTAAAAAAAAAAAAAAAAAAAACTGAAGCTGAGTTACTGAAGATATTTAAAATTTTTATGTGTGTCTACAATTATGGAATTAGAATCCATTCAAGCAACTACAGATGCTATGACCATAAACATGAAGAATTTAATGATAAGAAAGAGAATTTTCTGCAAAGTTTGGACTGAGGACAAAATGAGAGGTAGATTACAATCCAGAATACAGAATTTTGAAACCAGTGTACTTTAAAAGTGACTAAATGAATTTGCAGTGTAATAAAATTATACAGTTACTGAATACACAGACTTACCTGTGATGTTTCATTGTTATCTTTAGTAATGTCTGCATTATCATGCAGACCATAAACTTCAGGTGATGTAATGAGAGGTAAAGTGCGTATGTATTCCAAACATCCCTCAATAGAGGTGTCCTGTGGAACATAATAGAGTCCACTGCTGGAAAACGCATACCTACAATGCATAAAAATTCAAAATGAATAAGTTTATGATTCTGCAACCATATCAAAATCCTCTTTGGCTATTGCACAGAAATTATCAATAACTAAAGCAAAAACATAGAAAACAATGGTATCTTGACAATAAAAAAAACAACTGTTCCTCAGCACTGACATAATACAAGGGTTGGAACTTAAATAGTGGCAACTATTTATTCACAATGGATACAAAAGAGTTACGTGTTTGCACCTGTTACTGTCCTTCAAAGTAGTCACCAGCATTGTGTAGAACCAGTTGCCAGCAATGTGGAAGGCATAGTATACCATTAGTAGAGCCTGTTCTGTTGATGGTGTGAATGGAGCAGTCTAAAGTTATGGTGGTTCTTGTGTAAGACTGTGATGGAGTTATCCTAAAGCGTTACATTCCTCCATGGCATACCGTCAGTGCATAGTACTACTATTCATTTTTGGAGCATAACCTGCGTCCAGCTATGCCAAAGGAGAGGCGACACTTTCTGTGCAAACTACCCATCATTTTGCACAACAATGCGCCAGCGCATACAGTGCAAGCTGTGGCTGCTCTGTTCAGTTGATGGGACTGGGAAGTACTGTACTATCCACCATACTTCCCAGACTTAAGTCCTTGTGACTTTGATTTGTTTCTGAAGATGAAGGAACCACGTCGTGGCATTCGCTTCAGAACTGTTCCAGAGATTCAACAGGCAGTAGACCACTCCATTTGCACCATCAACTGAACAGGCTCTGCTAACGGTATACTACACCTTCCACATCACTGGCAATGGGTTCTACACTATGCTGGTGACTACTTTGAAGGACAGTAACAGGTGCAAACATGTAACTCTTTCATATTGGTTGTGAATAAATAGTTGCCACTATTTAAGTTCCAACCCTCATACAATGCAAATGTTTTTATTATTATTATTATTATTATCATTTATTGATATCAATATAATAGAAGGAAACATTCCACGTGGGAAAAATTATATATAAAAACAAAGATGAGGTGACTTACTGAACGAAAGCGCTGGCAGGTCGATAGACACACAAACAAACACAAACATACACACAAAATTCAAGCTTTCTCAACAAACTGTTGCCTCATCAGGAAAGAGGGAAGGAGAGGGGAAGACGAAAGGAAGTGGGTTTTCCTGCCAGCGCTTTCATTCGGTAAGTCACCTCATCTTTGTTTTTATATATTATCATTTATTTATTCATCTAGATTAATTTCCGCCTTAGAGTTTCATTTCTACAAGGATTTATGCATTAGACCAACAAGAGATGTCCATCTGTGGATTACTCTTAACACAAATAAAGTAATGACACTCTGAGCAAAGTAAATTTACCTATGACTGTTGCAGGCTGAGATTCACAGCGCAGAATGTCATAACTACATGGTAGCAGGCACGTAACAGACCATCCACATGAAGGATTAATTCACATTACGCAGCTGACCAGCACTCATTTATCTTGTAGCTCAAGCACCAGCAAAATGTTTACACAGACACTCTTCTTTCTCAATCAGTGTCAACATATACTACTCCTATGTTCATCAATTATAGTAATGCATATAGTTCTCAGAACTTTGTAAGTGATTGAACTAATTCTGTACCCCATAAATACATGTCAATGAGAACTGAGAGAACTGATCAGGATATACCTCTAGATCCAATCCAGACATTTCTGTAATGCAGTTGTTAGTACCCATAATGTGACATTATGGACAGATTGCTTTATCAAGAAGAAATATTGACAGACTGCTTCCCAAACCATACAGCAAAGAATGTGAGGAGTCAGGTCCTCCACCCTCTTCACAGATGACACAAAGGCTAAATGACTATTAAATAATAGTACTTAATGTACACTTGGGCTTCTGCTGTCATCCGAACAGCATATAAACTGGTGGTATTAATCCAAAGTCATATGTTGTTGTACAGCACATGAATAGTGCATTGAGGAAATTTTGTAAATAAGAAAACTAAAAAAATACTGCAAGAATGTCAACTGGATTAGCAAGTCTTGGTTTACTGTATTTACTCGAATCTAAGCCGCACTCGAATCTAAGCCGCACTCGAATCTAAGCCGCACCTGAAAAATGAGACACGAAATAAAGGAAAAAAAAAATTTCTCGAATCTAAGCCGCACCTGAAATTTGAGACTCGAAATTCAAGGGGAGAGAAAAGTTTTAGGCCGCACCTCCAAATCGAAACAAAGTTGGTCCATTGTAATATGAGACACAATTTAGGTCGAATGAATGACGATACCACTACAGTAGTTTGGTTCGAGTCGTAAGCTTAGCAGTTAAGCTTTACCAGGTAGCCATTGCTATGCGCCAGGCGCTCCGTCCGTATTTATACGGGTACACTTCCTTTTTCACGTGCTTTGCCTGGTTTGAATCGATTGCTTATTTTGCTTTGATCTGATAAGTGCCATTTTCTTTGTTGTAGGTGTTTACATCACTCTAAGCTGAAAATGCATTACTGTACTGCGTCATGCATTGTTCGTCGCATTCTGATAGTTCATGTTTACGGCCTGTCGCCGCTCGCGGCATGGCTTGCTTTTGTGCGCGCTACCACTGCTTAAAATTTAAAAAGAAAAAAAAAAGAGAGAGGAATCATCTCATTAGCGAAACAATTGCAATAGACTGCTATTTGTTGTTACTTACACAGCTGCTTTCTTTGATAATGATCAACAAGAACCAAATAATAGACTGCGTATGATAGAACATGTTCTGAACGAGAGTTTGGCGAAAATTTTTCTCCGTTTGAAAATCTTTGCGGCCGCTTCCTTAGTACATCGAATTCTGCACAGAAATTAGAGTCATCTTAGATTTAAAAATCTAGTCAGTTGCCGTGCTTCATTTCTGACTGTATCACTATTGGGCATAAGAATAATACGAATATAAACATGACACAATATGTATATTCTTCCGCATTTGCTGGTGTCTCACTCTAGTTTCGTAGTTTATGAGGTATACAGGATGAGATAGCAGCAAACACGAAAGAATACATGGCAAAATGTTTATATTCGTATTATTCTTATGGTGAAGAGAATACTGCATGTGATTCACATTTCATCAGGTTCCTATTAGCAACCATCTCTTCTCACAGGTAGGAATAAATTCAGAACATAGAGTTTGCCACATTGACAAATATCCCAAACAGTCTTGCCAGTCGGATTTTCGTACTACATTGAAATTCTGCTACATTCGAAGATGAACAATACGGAATTTGTATTTACTTCGTTGGATAATGTATGAATATGCAGTGGTCGAAACTTGGGGCAGAGAAAAAAATCTAGTCTTCCACCTTTATTTTAATTTATTTACTAACGCAGAGGTTTTGGCGCCAGTATTTATCTTTGTGCCTACAAAGCATGCCTGTGTAGCGCTACATATATTCGACGGCAGAAGTTAGTTGTGGCGGCACCTACCAACATTTTTCAGAACTTCCGCTTGCTTTGCACTCGATTCTAAGCCGCAGGCGGTTTTTTGGATTACAAAAAACGGAAAAAAACTGCGGCTTAGATTCGAGTAAATATGGTACATACAAACAAAATACATTCTATGAAAATCATGTAAGTTTACAAGCCATTATGCTCAGATTTAAGTCTACAAGCGATTATGCTCAGATTCTGATAATGAAGCACACGCCCCATAAAAAGAGTTATGGAAACTGATATACACCGCCAGACAAACAAAGTGAAGCACCCAGAAGACATCGCCAGATGTGTATGTGTACACATCACATGTGGCTTGAAAATGATTAGCGTTGCAATTTTCTGTCACAGGTAGAACTGTCAAAAGAGTGAACTACTGTTGTTTGATTATTGTTGTTACCAAGACCGGTAAAGTATACGAGGGGCACAAACATCATCAGATTTTGGGAGATCACTGCCAAAGACAGAGATGCTGCATAATCACCTAAGACAGCATTATCAGCACTTGACAGTGCGTGAAAGGAGGCCGATTGTGAGTCTCCATTTGGATGGCTGGTCAAATTGTGCAATATCCAGATTTCTGCTGTAATTTGATGAAACAGTGTCGGACTACACGGGAAAGTGAGGACAGGCCTACCTGTGGTCAAGGTTTGACCACGTACGGCAACTGTGACAGAGGATTTCAATATTGTTTACCGAGCACATCATAACCCTTCACATCTGTGTGTGGCATCAGAAAACAAATAATGGACTCTCTGCAACATTCTGTGCCATCCCGCACAATGGTTGGAGATTAGCAGCAGCGAGACTACTGCCCCACGTGTAGAACGCCATCAATAACACGACACAAACAGCTGCATTTCAAACGGTGTCACGCACCTGAAGCTCAGACTGGTAACGGATGAGTTGTATTGTGTTAAGCAACAAACTGTGAATCTGAACTAACCTGGATGACCACTGTCAGTTGTTAGGACAGTGATCTGGGATGAGGTCCCTTTCTTCCAATGTTTTGGAGGGGGACATAGTGTCTCAACCCAGGAAGTTTCATTTCACTTTCGTTTTTTATCAGGCAGTGTATGATAGGAAATCACATTTCACAATGATAACGGGAGACTTTAGCCCTTAAGTTCCACTGATACAAAAAAAACCAATATTATTTCAACATTTTTATAAAATTTACCTTTATTATCAAAGTAATCAATGAATATGAGAAGAAATTCGCAAAAAGTAAAGAACCAGTTGTTTTAAAGTGGTGGTTTCACTTTGGAATATAATTTTAAAATTTTTCACAAAATTAACCTTTATTATAATGGTAAGCAACAAATACAATAAATTGACAGAAAGTAAACTACCAATTGTTTTAAGCATCTGGTTTCACTTTAGGACAACTGGAACATACAGTCTTCAACCACCCATTTCCTGTGATATATTTGAAGGCACTTTTCCTAGATTGAATCCCACATCTCGAAACTCCCATGAAGTCATAACACCTAAAACAAGTTATAGTCCTAACTAACGAGCAAAAAATGTGCCGAAAATGCAAGAAATTTCTAACGAGAGTACATACTTTCATTTTGAAACCATTTATAAAAGCAGTAGTAAAAATTCAAATTTACATTAAAATAAATTTCCATGTACTTACTTTCACTGTCAATGATATTTTCAATATGATAACCACATGTCACAATCTCTTACAATCATGTAGCACAGTCTCTGCACCGACCATTGCTTTGAGCACTGTAAATGACTACTACGGTGCAGTACACACACAGAAGTACTTCAATGTACCACAAGATCAATATGTCCTGGAATTGTGTCAATGGTTTCATGTAAAAAGTACTAGTTTTGAGAAAAATTATATGCAGATTTTGATTTCTTCTGTGGAAGAAACTGATTACAAACACCTTCACAAGCTGCGACATATCCTCCATGTTTCCACACAATTATCTTAACCTAAGAATGGTGCATTATAGTATATGTAATAGTGAACATTGACAAATTTGCGTGTTCCAGCTACTGTCAGTAGCTTTTTCATTCACATCCTACTTTATAAGTTTTAATCTGACAAACAGAACAACAAAATGCACACAGGATAGATTAATAATGTCTGTGAACTGCATTTCCTTATGGGTTTCTGCTAAAATTGCACCAGGTTTTACAAGGTCACTTCCTTTTATGGTGGGTACTTCATTAGGAAGGGGATGGGGGGAGAGATTTCACAACCAGGACTGTGTGCCATTATACTTTTTCTTTGTGTCTGAGATCCCTAGCACATACTAACCTTATGTGCAACAAGATGCCTTTTGTTGAATTATTTAATTGTTTTTACAACCCTCAACTAAATATAATAATTCAGATCAATTTGAAAGTTTAACAGAACCACTTTCATGAGGGTTATATTTAGTCATCTTTCCAGGAAATTCAAAAACAGTTTTTCAGTCTCCTATTATTTATATTTACTAGCAAAGTTAATTCATTCCACTCACTGATAACTGAACCTAAATTTGAGGTGTGATCAAAAAGTAATGAGCATTTTTGTTTTTCTTAAAGAATCTTTATTTATTCATCATCAAGTCTTTCACATTCAAAGTAACCTCCTTCAGCTTTACTACAACTTTTTTTTCAAACTTGAATGCACTTCTGGAACTCACTTTTCATTATGGTGTTTGGAAACTTCACTCACTCCGTCTTCAGGCCACAAGTGGCCTACCGAGACCATCCAACCACTGTGTCATCCTCCGTGGAGTATGTGGATAGGAGGGGCGTGGGGTCAGCACACCGCTCTCCCGGTCGCTATGATGGTGCTACTATTCGGTCGAGTAGCTCCTCAATTGGCATCATGAGGCTGAGTGCACCCCGAAAAATGGCAACAGTGTATGGCGGCCTGGATGGTCACCCATCCAAGTGCCGACCATGCCCAACAGCACTTAACTTCGATGATCTCATGGGAGCCAGTGAATACACTGTGGAAAGGCCATTGCCGTTCGGAAACTTCAGAGATTCTATTTTTATCTCATCAATGGTGCCAAAACAATGTGCCTTTATGGTTCTCTTCAGCCTTGGCAATTGAAAGAGGTCGCAGGGGTACATGTCCAGCAAATATGGCAAGTGAGCACCACAACAGTTTTGTTTTTTGACAAAAAATCATGAACAGGCATTGAGACATGAGCAGGAGCATTATTGTGATGTACAGGGTGACACAGAATAACAGGGTGACACAGAATAACAGGAATGTTTGAAATGAGTAGTGGCAGCCGTGGACAGGTGGCAGCACTGCGGGTTTTGTGACAGTTAGCGAGTAGACAGTCCACCATTTCAGTAATCATGGATCAGTGGAATGGACAACAGCGTGCGTTAGCGATAAAAATGTTTTATAAAAACAAAGATAGTTTGGTTAGTGCCACAGAGGGAGTTTCAACATTTTTATAATTTAGGACATCAGGTTGACGTACCATTGAAACACACACTAAAATGTTGGATTAATAACTCTGAAGAGACTTGATCTGCCCTCAAGAAGAAACCAACAGGATGACCAAGAAGTGTGCATTCTCCAGCAAAACATTGATGTTATACACAAGACTGCCTTATGGAGCCCACGGCATTCAGTTCGAAGCAAGCAGCACTGGTTGGAATGTCCCGGGAGAGTGTTTGCAGAATTATTCATCTTGATTTAAAATTTCATCCATACAAACTGCACATGGAGCAACAACTGAAGGGCAATGATTACCAGTTACAATTAGGATTCTGTCAACAAATGATAACAAAAATAAACAATGACGATGAATTTCTAAATAAGTTGTGGATGTCAGATGAGGTACATTTTCATCTTACAGGTTACAGAACTACCACTACTGGGCAAACACAAATCCTAATGACATTCATGAGTGCCCTTTACATGCTAGTAAAGTGACAGTATGGTGTGGTGTTTCATCACATGGGATTATCGGACTGTATTTTTGCGAAAATGAACAGGGAAACACAATAACTGTGACTGCTGATTGTTATGTGGAGATGTTACGAACTTACATTACACCTGCATTGAACAACTTTTCAAATGTTCAAGAAGCCTGGTTGCAACAGGATGGAGTGACATCATACACTGCATGGCAATCAATGGCATATGTGTGAGAATTGTTTGGCAACCGTCTGCTCTCACGATTCAGTAAATTTCCCTGGCCCCCTAGTTTGCCAGATTGATCCATTTGTGATTTTTTCTTGTGGGGCTACCTCAAGAGCAAAAGTCTACATGACATGACCAAGAACGCTGCATGAGTTAAAACAGAGAACTTGGGATGCAATTCACAGTATCCCAGTTGAGATGTTGCAGCAGTCAATGAGGAATCTCAACAGCAGATTTCACGAATGGATTCTTACGGGAGGGCGCCATCTAAAGGACGTAATTTTTTAAAAATGATAAATGCCATCAGTGTTTCATAAATGGCAAAGATGTAAGGTTTCAATTACTATGAATGCAATTTCTTTCCTTAATCACTTCCAGTTTTATTGGATTGTGGAAATGTTCCCGTTTTTCTGTGTCACCCTGTACTTTCTACGAGTGATTTTGCCACAATTCCGTTTGTTTTCTTCAGATTGCTAACGCAAACAGTACAAAACAGGCAAGTAATATTCCTTATTGCCCATACAACCTTAAGGGAGGAACTCATGATGCCCTCTCACATTGTAATCAAAGAAAATAGAGTAGAACCTCCACATTTGATCAAATATGTCAAACGTTTTTTGGTCCTGGTTCTTCAAAGAAGTTTCCGTTGGGACAATTGGGACTCGGTTTTGACATCATACCTATACATCCATGTTTTGTCACCTGTTATAACATTCTTTAGATGTTCTGATTCATTGTTGACTTCATTCAGCAATTCCTGAGCGATGTCTACATGACACCGTTTTTGGTTGAACTTCAATAACTTTGGTACCTGCTGCATGTTTTGTGCCCAAACCATCTGAAAAGAGTTGCCTGTCATGAGTCACAGGATATGCCAACATCATCAGCAACCTCACTTAAGGTGATTTTGCAATTTATCAGAACCACTTTCTTTACTTGTTCCAATTGCAGATGCGCTAGGGCTTCCAGGACGATTATCAACTTCAACATCTTCTTGACCTTTTCTGAACATTTCTATCACTTGTAAGCTCTAGTCTTACTCACAATATGAGGTTCATTCAAATGAAACCTGATCAGTGCATCTACCTTTGTCTTACACGTAAGGTGGCACCACGTAACTGCAGGTATGGTGGCGCCATCTATTGGAGAGAGACTGACGTGTGTGTCCACCGTCTGATGTTGCAGAGCACCAATGTGGTTTCACACCAAAGAGAAGGTGGTCACACAAATTATCGTCCACTACCAAATTTGCAGGCGAGTAAGCAGGAACAATTGAAGAGTTCCTAGATAACAGAGCGCATCATGTCATTCTCAAAAAAAAAAAAAAAAAATGGTTCAAATGGCTCTGAGCACTATGGGACTCAACATCCATGGTCATCAATCCCCTAGAACTTAGAACTACTTAAACCTAACCAACCTAAGGACATCACACACATCCATGCCCGATGCAGGATTCGAACCTGTGACCATAGCCGTCACGCGGTTCCAGACTGACGCGCCTAGAACGGCACGGCCACACTGGCCGGCTCACCGTGTGTCAATTCGTTGCAGACCTTCCTGCATTTCAGTACAATTTGCCATTGTTACAACCTCTCGATATACTACAGCATCATCCGCAAAAAGTCTCAGTGAACTTCCAATGTCATCCACAAGGTCATTTATATATATTGTGAATAGCAACTGTCCTACGACACTTCCCCGCGGCACTCCTGAAATCACTCTTACTTTGGAAGACTTCTCTCCATTGAGAATGACAGCCGGCCGCGGTGGTCTAGCGGTTCTAGGCGCTCAGTCCAGAGCCGCGTGACTGCTACGGTCACAGGTTCGAATCCTGCCTCGGGCATGGATGTGTGTGATGTCCTTAGGTTAGTTAGGTTTAAGTAGTTCTAAGTTCTAGGGGACTGATGACCATAGATGTTAAGTCCCATAGTGCTCAGAGCCATTTGAACCATTTTTTTGAGAATGACATGATGCACTCTGTTACCTAGGAACTCTTCAATTGAATCACACAATTGGTCTGATAGACCATATGCTCTTACTTTGTTCATTAAACAACTGTGGGGAACTTTATCAAACGCCTTGTGGAAGTCAAGAAACACGGCATCTACCTGGGAACCAGTGTCTATGGCTCTCTGAGTCTCGTGGACGAATAGCATGAGCTGGGTTTCACATGATCGTCTTTTTCAAAACCCATGCTGATTCCTACAGAGTAGATTTCTAGTCTGCAGAAATGTCATTATACTCGAACACAATACATGTTCGAAAATTCTACAACTGGTCGATGTTGGAGATATAGGTCTATAGTTCCGCAAAACTGTTTGACGTCCCTTCTTGAAAATGGGGATGACCTGTGCCCTTCTGCAATCTTTTGGAACGCTACGCTTTCTAGAGACCTACGGTACACCTCTGCAACGAGGGGGCAAGTTCCTTCATGCACTCTGTGTAAAATCGAGCTGGTATCCCATCAGGTCCAGCGGCTTTCCTCTTCTGAGTGATTTTAATTGTTTTTCTATCCCTCTGTCATCTATTTTGATATCTACCATTTTGTCATCTGTGTGACAATCTAGAGAAGGAACTACAGTGCAGTCTTCCTCTGTGAAATAGCTTTGGAAAACGACATTTAGTATTTCGGCCTTTAGTCTGTCATCCTCTGTTTCAGTACCATTTTGGTCACAGAGTATCTGAACATTTTGTTTTGATCCACCTATCGCTTTGACATAAGACCAAAATTTCTTAGGATTTTCTGCCAAGTCAGTACATAGAACTTTACTTTCAAATTTGTTGAACGTCTCTCGCATAGCCCTCCTCACACTACATTTTGCTTTGTGTAACTTTCGTTTGTATGCAAGGCTTTGGCTATGTTTATGTTTGCTGTGAAGTTCCCTTTTCTTCTGTAGCAGTTTTCTAACTCGGTTGTTGTACCACGGTGGCTCTTTTCCATCTCTTACGATCTTGCTTGGCACGTCCTCATCTAATGCATATTGTACAATGGTTTTGAACTTTGTCCACTGATCCACAACACTGTCTATACCTGAGATAAAACTTTTGTGATGAGCCGTCAAAGTACTCTGAAATCTGCTTTTTGTCACTTTTGCTAAACAGAAAAATCTTCCTCCCTTTTTTAATATTTCTATTTATGGCTGAAATCACCGATGCTGTAACCCCTTCATGATTGCTGATTCCCTATTCTGCATTAACTGTTTCAAATAGTTTGGGTCTGTTTGTCACCAGAAGGTCTTAATATGTTATTGACATGACTCGGTTCTATGTTTAACTGCTCAAGGTAGTTTACAGATAAAGCACTTAAAAAAATTTCACTGGATTCTTTGACCCGCTACCTGTTATAAACATCTGAGTCTCCCAGTCTATATCTGATAAATTAAAATCTCCACCCAAAACTATAACATGCTCGGGAAATCTACTCAAAATATTTTCCAAATTTTCCTTCAGGTGTTCTGCCGCAACAGCCACTGAGCCAGGAGGCCTATAAAGACATCCAATTACCATGTTTGAGCCTGCTTTAACTGTGACCTTCACCCAAATTATTTCACATTTCGGATCTCCGTCAATTTCCTTCGCAACTATTGCACTTTTTATCGCGTCCCCTTTCACTGTCCAGCCTGTATTTGAGGTATACATTCCAATCTGAGTTTAGAATTTCATTACTGTTTACATCTGGTTTCAGCCAACTTTCCGTCCCTAGTACTATGTGGGCATTGTGACCGTTTACTAATGAGAGCAGTTCTGGAACCTTCCTATAGATGCTCCTGAAGTTTACTATTACCACATTAATATTGTCATTCCATGTTGTGTTTTGCCTACTGCTACCTTGTCGCGTCTCAGGAGGCGTCTTGTCGGGCCTAGGGAGGGAATTCTCTAACCTAAAATAACCCACATGTGTACTTCACACATACTCTGCTACCCATGTAGGCGCTTCCTGCATGTAGTGCATGCCTGACCTTTTCAGGGAGACCATACATTTCTCCACCCGATTGCGGAGGTCGAGAAATTTGCACCTCAGATCTCCACAGAATCGTCTGAGCCTCTGGCTTAAGCCTTCCACTCGCCTCCAAACCAGAGGACTGCAATCGGTTCTGGGAACAACACTAAAAATAGTTAGCTCAGATTCCACTCCAGAAGTGAGGCTTTCTGCCTTCACTAACTCCACCAACTGCCTGTATGAACTGAGGATGACCTCTGAACCCAGACGGCTGGAGTCATTGGTGCCAACGTGAGCAACAATTTGCAGTCGGGTGCACCCAATGCTCTCTATCGCCGCTGGCAGGGCCTCCTCCACATCTTGGATGAGACCCCCGGCAAGCAGACAGAGTGAACACTGGCCTTCTTCCCTGACCTTTCTGTTATTTCCCTAAGGGGCTCTATCATCTGCCTAACATTGGAGCTGCCAATCACTATTAAACCCCTCCTGCCGTGTGCCTGCTCGGACCTTGCTGAAAGATTGGCCACATGTCCACTCAGAGGCAGAGCGGGCAATGCCACATGGCCAGCCTCCACACTGACCCTCCGCCTCGTGCAATGCAAATGCCGTTGAACCCGCCACTCCCTTTGGGGAGAGGGTGACCCAACCGCGCCCAGTACCTGCGAAGATGTCTCGACAGCAGGGACCGTGGGTAAAGCATGAAACACCTGGGGTGTACCATGCGACGCACCAGACTCCCCACTGCCGCTACACTCTGAGGCAGAAGCCTGAAGATAGCTGACCATGGCCATCAGCAGTTTAAGCTGTTTGCGAACAGTGGCCAGCTCCTCGTGTGTCCGTACACAGTAGTCACACATCCTATCCATCCTAAGAAATCAACAGTTTATTGTAGAAAGTTAAGTAATCAACTTTTAATGAGACTGCTAATTCACTAAAGGCGGCTGATAGCAGACTAAACTGTGGTTGCCAGACACTTCTCGTTGGAAACAATGAAAATAAGCACTAACTGCCTCTGGACTGTATTCAAAACAAACATGAAATCTATGGAACACTATTAATAGTACTGAAAAATTAAAGCTTCCTAAAAGCAAAAACACATGGAAAAAGAAGTGACAAGTAAGAAAAACACAGTTAATACTTAAATTTACGTAGCATGCTGCATAGGAGATGTGAATCAGACGGCAGTTTGCTTACTGTTGGCACAATTTCCCCATTGCTACACTAGCTGGTCAGTTCCATCCTTGAAGAAGCTCATAATGTCCTTATTTTTTTAACCACGAGGGCCCAATGCTTGTCGAGTTCCTGGAACATTATCAAGCCACCTTAGAGAACCTTAGATGAGCCATCAAGTCGAAAACACTGAGGCATGTTGCCCAATGGCATTATCCTCCTGCATGGTAATGTCCACCAAGACACAGCCAATGTGGTGAAGACAACATTGAAGCAGTTTCAGTGGGAAAGCTGGAACATCCACTGTACAGTCCCGACTTATCCCTGTGTGATTTTCATGTAGTTGGACCTCTAAAACAAGCTACTTGCAGACATCGATTTGCAACGGACGATGAACTAAGTGATTGGGTCCAGGTCTGGATCCAACTGCAGTCTACTAGATTCTTCAAGGATGGAATGGGACGGCTAGTGTAGCAATGGGGAAAACGTGCCAACAGTTTCGCGACTATTTTTGAATATGTGTACTGTGTACATCTACCTGAGTTAATAAAATCATTACCATTACTTTACACGAGTGACCAGGGCTCATTTGAATGTCCATATAGATTTGTCAAAAACCACAATCAACATTTTAAATGCGGCGTTGCATTTTATTCCATTTATCAAGTAAAACTAATGCAAATTCCTTGATCCAACTTTCTAGAAAGTATAAGCTCACCAAGCACTCAAAAACTCATTTAAACTTTTCATCTGTCAAATACTCAAAGCTGCGTGGAGTGGTCGTGCAGTTAAGAGGCGCCATGTCACTGATTGTGCGACCCCTCCTGCCGGAGATTCAAGTCCTCCCTCAGGCAAGGGTGTGTACGTTGTTCTTAGCATAAGATAGTTTAAGTAGTGTGTAAGCCTAGGGGCTGATTACATCAGCAATTTGGTCCCTTAGGAATTCACACACATTTGAACATTTTGAAATACTCAAAATGATGCAAACATACATCAAAGAATGTGTGTGCTAACAAGATAAAACAGTTGAGAAACAGATGTATAAAGCCCACAAAATTAAAACATTCTTGTTACTTTTTGAACACACATCATAGATATATAACACTTTCAGGCTCAGAAAACTCTTAAATATATCGTTACATTGTAATGTAGCAATACAATTAAGGAATATATGAAAATAGCATTTCATACCAAATTAATAAGAAAGCACTTGAGAGAAAAATAATGCAAAAATACGTATAGTTTTGTTATTAAAGACAACACTTACATTGGCTCCTCAACAACTCTTTTATTGTAGTAGATGGCAAGGAGAGAAAGCAGAAGTCTTCGGTCCTTGTCATCTGTTACACGACCTCCATAGTTACATTCTCCTGTGAGGTATGTAAGAGCTTCATATGGTACTTCTTTATAATCATTCAAAAACATCTGAGAAATTAATAAGGTTTCAAAATTTGAACTTTCATAAAGAAGAATAGCATAAAATGAAATGCACAAATAAAAGCAAAGCAGGATACCTTATAAGGTCATAGTGGAATTATCTGCCTTCTAGTCAGAAAAGAAATTATCAAGATAAAACATGACAAAAATTTTGACAACAGGATGGGAAAATGGAAATGCTGTACTAAGATGAATGTGAGATGTGAACAGACTACCAGTCAGTCGAGATTAAAATTATAGAGTAGTTCCAATAATGTGTTTATAGGTAGTGGGAAATTAACTGTCCTTAAGAGTCTCATTCTTGGTGCAATGACTCCTGTTTTGATCCATTACTTCCCTTGATATATTGTGCACTAAACTTGAACATGAATCAAATTTTTTTCTATGTGTAGATATCACAAATGTCATTATCAAAGAAGTAGAATGTAATGCACACTATTCAGTGTCATAGTGGGAATCATTAGCACATGGCTTACGTAATACAAATTTTCACTGTACTGCAACAAAACATAGTAAACATAGTTTGCAACTTTAATAAAAGTGACGCATTTTAATATCAGATCATAAAATGATCAGTGAGCCAAAAATCTTAAATATAGAGACCTGAAGATGTACTTGGAAAGGTCACATTGTGCATTAACTAAGTGGTGCAGTATTTTCCACAAGAAGTGTCTCCTCTGCTATAGACAAGATACTGTTAGTTAGATATGTTTATTTCCACAGGAGACACCTGTGCATAAGAGGACAAAGCCCTGGTATCAATTATGTTTATGTCATTTCTTTCCATCAATCCACTAATGAGACTGAAGAGATGTTTGCTGCTGTTGGTTTCACCAGCCTTAGTTTGTTATTTTTTACCTCCAGATATTCATTCTCCCTCTTACACATAAGTCTCTTCCTCCTCAACTAGGTAGTAGCACCCAGAGGGACAGTATGGGATGGTACACTATTTTCAATGCAAGCACCCCTTGCTACCACGTCAACTTATTTCCTTAGATTCCGATGTGGCCCAGTATTAAGGAGAATGAAAGTTCCTTCACTTTGTCTAGTGGATACTTTTGCTAATGGTCTAAAGAGCACTTTGGCACATGAGCAGATGAGAAAATTATTAGGTCTTCTGCACCTCATCAGTTCCAAAGCCTGTGGGACTGTACAGAGATCTGCATAAAATATTGTAAATTAGTCTAAAAGTTCAAAAGACACTCAGTGGACAGTAGGTAAATAACTATTACATTTGTATGTTCATCTTAATATTCTCAGAAGGCTTGTTTCAAAGTAAAATGTGGTGCACAAAATTTATTGTACTTGTTCAAATTTAAAAACACCCTAGTTCTCACTATTAACAAGGGAGACACTTGTTACAACCCTGTGCTCATGTCTTAGTGTGCTTCAATAAGTTTCTCATCAAACACAAGGCCTAGGAACTTTACTGAGAGTCTGCACATTGTTAGGTAGAAATGACTGAAAAAATTAGCTTAGGACAGTCCTGTAAATGATCAGAAAGGCACTATGTTATTCACTGAGAAAGTGTGCTATATTTATAAAACAGACTTGTTCCACAGCGTAGCCAAAGGTAGTAAATTGTGTTTTATTCATCTCATGACGTACATTTACAATCCATTTGGATTGCATGCAGGAGACATGTCAAAAATTTATAAAAAAATTACAATGGTTTTTACATTAATAAATAATAGCACTATAATAAATAACAACACTATAAGGATATTTCTTGGAATGTCTAACACACTGTACCCAGCTCAAATTTCCAGTTTGTCCCACATGAATTCATCCACTGAGTAATAACACTTCAGTGTCAGTAGCTCATACAGCTTTCTTTTAAGTGAACATAAATTCATCTACATCAACTTGTTCCCTTTTAATTTATTACAAATTTTCATTCCCATGTATTGAGGTCCCTTGGCATACAGTCTGAGGCGGTGGGTGTGGAGCATAAAATTTTCTTTTTTTCTGGTATCACGTGAATGGACAAAAAGGTTTCCCTCAAATAATTCATCTATGGTGTACAAAAATATAATAATCTCATATATGTATAAGGATAGCAGAGTTAATATTTTAAGTTTTCTAAATAATGGTCGAGATGGTTCTTTGTGATTTGCAGTGAACACATTTCGTATGATTTTTTTCTGTATTTTGACTATCCGCACTATGTTTGTCGAGTTACCCAAAAAAAACAATACCATACCTAACAATGGATTCGAAGTAACTTGTATATGCTACTTTTTGTGTGTTGATGCAAGTTGCAATTGATAATATTTGCACTGCAAATGCAAAGCTGCTCAGTTTGTTTGCCTGGTATTCAATGTGTGCCTGCCAGCTCAAATTTTTTAGTACGTTTAAACCTAAGAATTTGAGTGAGACAGCTTCTTCTATACCGGTACCTTGGTTGTTGTGTACAATATTAATCTGCTCACATTTTGACTGTTTGGATTTGAACTGCATCACGTGAGTATTAGATATGTTTAAGATTCAACCCATTTAGCTGAAACAAAGTTTCTAAGGTACTGAGGGTACTGATCACAGATTTGGGAATTTTTTCTGAGTCCTGATCTTCAACTAAGACAGAAGTATCATCTGCAAACAGAACAGATGGGTAGCTGATATTTAACGGTAAGTCATTAACATAAAAGATAAATAAGACTGGGCCTAATATGGAGCCTTGTAGAACACCCTGAGATATTTGTTTCCAGTCAGAGAAATAATATGTGCCATTTGAAGAAATATTAACTCTTTGCTTTCTGTTGGATAAGTAGGATTTAAGCCATTGTAGGGCACTGCCGCTAATGCCACACTTTTCAAGTTTGTAAACAAGCCATGCATGGTTTACGGAATCAAACACCTTTGTGAGGTTGCAGAAAATTCCTGCCACCTTATTTCTCTTGTCTAATGATGTACTTAATTTCTCAATGAAACTGTTTACTTGTTTACTGCATTGATGGTGTCTTTCCCCTGCTGAAAACCAAACTGATAGTTTAGAATGACAGAATATTTTGCAATGAAGTTTTGGACTTGTGCAACAGCAAGTTTTTCAGGTATTTTAGATAGAACTGGGAGAATCAAGTTAGGATGATAATTTCCCATGATCTCTCTTGAACCCTTTTTGAAGAGTGGTTCGACTTCAGCATATTTCAGTACCTCTGGGAAACAGCCCTCTTCAAAACATTGATTTATTATCTGAGCTAGTGGGTTTGCCATTCTATTGTGTACCACTCTGGTGGGTATTCCATCTCAACCAGCAGATTTTTTGTTTCTTAATGTAAGAATAGCACTTTATACATCCTCCACAGAAACTTTCGATAATTTCATAAAGTTTTCAGAGTTTTCACCTAGGCCAAAGGGATTTACTTTGCCGTGATAATCTGATTCATCTACATCAGACTTTGTCATATTTGCAAAGAATTCATTAAGGTGGGTAGGACGTCAAACGGGTCGACTTGGAGCACTAGAGGCACCACAGGACATTTTAATTTCCTCTGTCTATACTTTAACAAATAAATTCATAAAACTTTGTCAGCATGACCAGGAAGGATTCAGAATTCATACCCATAGCAGTGGAAGTTCGAAAACATAAAGAAGTTTTTTTTTTTTTTTTTTTTTTTTTACGTGTGAAATTTTATCATTTTTTTCAATTACTAATGGCAGCATTTGTTGCTATAGGTACACTTTAAAATTAGCCTGTTATTTGCCAGTTATTTTGCTGCCTTGACAACTCTTTTAAATATGGTTTTATAGAGTCTACCATATTTAATCAAATCAGTATTTTTATTATATTTTAGTTCTCTGAGCAGTTGCCTTTTCCTTACACTGGAAATTTTTTGCCCTGGGTAATCCACTTTACTGTATTTGTTATTTTACTGCTGCAGAGTCTAGGTGGAAATGTTTCATTAAAGTCCCCAAGAAAACTATTTACGAATTTCTCAAAGTTTTTGTCACTTGAGTTACAATAATGAAAAGGCCATGTTTTATCTCTTAGCTTCTCACTAAATGTTAGCAAGTTTTCTTTGCTGAAGTTCCTGCTCATATGGGTTTTCATATGTGAAATGTTCCTGTCTGTCTGTGGCAGCTCAATGAACAATGCACAATGATCTGAAATACCTAGATCTAGACAAAATTTATACATATCTTCATATACATAATTAGTTAGAACATTGTCAATGCATGTTGCTGATTGCACATTTCAAAGAAATGCCATTTGAAACCATATTTCCTTACTAAGTCAGTGAATCTTGAAGCATGGCTACTATCACATGTGATATCAATATTAAACTTAGAAGCTATTACAACTTTTTTTCTTTTTTTCTCTACAAAGGTCTTCTAGCATAATTTGAAGCTTAGATAAGAATAGCTCTGTTGTTGATGTCCATGGAATTCTGCATAATGAGATTATTATAACATTTGCTAGTGAGTCCACTATTTCTACACAACAGCTCTCGAACACACATTCTCCATTTAAATAATTAAAATAGTTTCTGGTCTCATAATTTATATCACTGTGTAGAAGTATACATGAGCCTCCATGTGACTTGCCTCTTCCGCAAAAGTTACTTGATAATCTGAAGTTCCCCATACTGTTTGGAATTTTAATTGTGTCCTTAGTAAACCAGTGCTCATTTAAACAAACAACTTTAATATTTGCACATTCTCACAGAATGATTTCCAATTCATCTATTTTGGAGCTTTTATTGTTAGAAGCATCCGTGTTTAGGCCATTTATATTCCAGTGGATAACATACCTACTTTGACTATCACACTTTGCTTTAGCACATTTCTTGCCAGATAATGGTTTGGTTCTGTCTTTCTTAATGCTACACAACTTTTTTCACCCCCATCACTACTCATAAGTTTCCCTTATTTTTTATGATCTGGCAAGTATATATGAACATCTTACTGAATATTTTTGAGCCCAACCTATTCAAATGTAGACCATCTTTGGCAAGACACTTTGCACTTAGAAATTTGTTAGGATCAATGAAAACGATTCCTAGTTTATAGCACTGTTCTTTAATATTGCCGTTTATTGTCTGCACATAGCTATCACTCACCAATTTTCTGTACACAATGCCACTTATTATTATTCTGGAATTTGTGTAGAGTCTTCTGGCCATTTGGATGAGGTTCCTTGTGTGGTTTACAATTTCTTCCTCACTGTTGTTTTGAAGCAAATTTGTTCCACATGGATAAAAACACATTGTGGATTTCTGCTATGCTAATTTGTTAACATCGAGTATAGATTTAAGTATCAGGAAGTCGGTTGTGAAAGTATTTGTATGGAGTGTACCCGTGTATGGAAGTGAAACATGGATGATACATAGTTTGGACAAGAAGAGAATAGAAGCTTTCTAAATGTGGTGCTACAGAAGAATGCTGAAGATTAGATGGGTAGATCACATAACTAACGAGGAGGTATTGAATAGAATTGGGGAGAAGAGGAGTTTGTGGCACAACTTGACAAGAAGAAGGGACCGGTTGGTAGGACATGTTCTGAGGCATCAAGGGATCACAAATTTAGCATTGGAGGGCAGCGTGGAGGGTAAAAATCGTAGAGGGAGTCCAAGAGATGAATACACTACGCAGATTCTGAAGGATGTAGGTTGCAGTAAGTACTGGGAGATGAAGAAGCTTGCACGGGATACAGTAGCATGGAGAGCTGCATCAAACCAGTCTCAGGACTGTTTGTCAGCTGTGTCACTCTGCGTATTTGCCGAAGTAGGTCCATCTAATACTTTTTAAGTTTTTTCACATGCACGACACTTTTCACGTTTCGATACAATATTTTCTTGCTTTAGTAACGTCAATTCTGCTTTCAGAGCATCAATCTCACTTTGAATAAGATGAATAATTTCATCCTTAGAACTTAGTGTGGATGTTAGTCGCGGATTTTCATCATTATTACAGTTGAGGCACGTCCACTGAATATCGTCATTTATAAATCTCAGACACACATTTGCGGACTTCTCATGTAACCAAAAGTTGCACTTAATTCACCGAATTCCTTTGACTACACGTTTTTTACACTTTCTGCATGAAAAACCATTTAATTTCAACTGATTGTGAAGCATCCTATCACAACACAATCCTACCAGCACCATGGGAATTCACAAATAAACAAACTAAACTTTAACTAAAAATGGTGCTCCCTAGTTATCTTTTGGTTTGATTAAAAATATGATGTACACTATTAAAGTTGACACACTTGCTTAGCATCACTACTCCCACAAGTTGAATACATGTTTTGTTCAAGCTCCAAGACTTTCATTATTTTGAGTAGGACATCCACAAGCTACAGTGTTCATCTCTGACATGTCAGTCATGTCATTCCCAATATATGCAACTGTTTGTGTCATTTCCCAAAAACTTTCAGTGACTGTGTCCAGGACTGTGTGTCTCACAACATAGTGTGCCTGCAAGTGCTGTGCCAAATTCATATCATATCATCCATTGTAAATTACTTTTGTGTTTCATAGAAATTTTTGCTGTAGTATCTTTGTTCAGTCTTTTCCTTGTGATTTCAGTGTGTATTTATGTTTTTTGGCAATTTTCAGACACTTATGAATGTCGTGAATAACACATTTTCTAGTAAATTGTGAGATAGAACCGCGTATTCTGCAAGTGGCGGTACTAATATATATTGATGAACCATTAGCCTTATTGCTGTTTAAGTAATTATATGATTAGTGCAATAAATTTACTTTAATCCACTCAATGAGTGTTTTTCCTAAGACAGTGTTTGAAATTTTATAATTGCCACCAGAACTTAGATCTCATGAAGTCACTTAACATGGTATAATATTGTGCTTTAGCATAATGTAACCGTAATTTTGTGTTTCATTTAGCTTCCCCTTCAACAGTAGTGTACTATCATCAACATTCCTCATATATATTATCACTGTTCTTCACAATTTTGCCTGAGTACCTTTAATATAGGAGGGGAGTCTTTGTACTTGGGTTGTAGGTGTTGATTAACTAAGGCAGATATTTGTTCAGCATGTTGCTGGCAGCTATAGGATGTGCGAGGATGATTGGCTTTGTGGACCATAGGAAGAACATAAAGGTGTGGGTGTGTGGTTTGTGTGGAGTAAGAAGTTCCACAGATTGAAGTGTTAGTTCTTGTGGGGGCATGAGGTTTTAAGGAGGGGCTAAAGGACAGACAAAAATGGGATCTTGATGGCAGACACTGTACGTAGATGTGTTAGACAGCTAGTGTAGACTCTCAGTTACATACTCTTGTTGGTCAAGTACCACAGTGGTAGAGCCTTTGTCTGCTGGGAAGATAACACTGGTATCACCAGCTTTTTGCAGACAAAGAGCCTGGAGTTATGCAGAGGACACATTAGGGCCATGTTGTAGGGAACTGACAAAGAGATGTGAGGCCATGCTGGATGTTAGGAATTATTGGGAGGCTTGCAAGGGATGGTTTTGAGTAAAATCCAGCATGGAATGTAACAAATTATGAGAAGGAAAGTTGCTACTCACCTTATAGTAGAGATGCTGAGTCGCAGATAGGCACAATAAAAAAAGCGCACAAACGCAACTCATATACACAACTGCAGCCTCAGGCATTTGAAACCACACTGTGAGCAGCAGCACCAGCACATGATGGGAGTGGCGACTGGGTGGGGGCAAGGAGGAAGCTGGGGTGGGGAGGGGGACAGGTAGTATGGTAAGGATGGCGGGCAGTGAAATGCTGCAGGTTAGGGAGAAGGCAGGGGAGAGTTGGGGGAGCAGGGGGAAGTAGCGGAAAAGGAGAGAAATAGAGAGAAAAAGAGAGAAAGACAACAAAAGACTGTGTGTGGTGGAATGATGGCTGTGTAGTGCTGGAATGGTAGCAGGGATGAGGCTGGATGGGTGAGGACAGTGACTAACGAAGGTTGAGGCCAGGACGGTTACGGGAATGCAGGAAGTATTGCAGGGAAAGTTCCCACATCCACAATTCAGAAACGCTTGGTGGGAAGGATCCATATGGGATACGCTGTGAAGCAGTCATAGAAATGAAGGATATCATGTTTGGCAGCGTATTCAGCAACAGGGTGGTCCATTTGTTTCTTGGCCACAGTATGTCAGTTGCCATTCATGTGGACAGACAGCTCATTGGTTGTCATGCCTACATAGAATACAGCACAGTGGTTGCAGCTTAGCTTGTAGACAACATGACTGGTTTCACAGGTAGCCCTGCCTCTGATGGGATAGGTGGTGTTAGTGACCTCCCCATCCGCACCTCTCCCCTGCCCTCCGCTTAACCTGCAGCATTTCACTGTCCACCATCCCAACCATACTATCTGTCCCCCTCCCCGCTCCAGTCTCCTCTTTACCACAACAGAGTCGCCACTCCAATCACGCACTGGTGCTGCTGCTCGCAGTGTGGTTTCAGTTGCCTCAGACTGCAGCCGTGTGTGTAAGTTGCATTTGCGCAAGTGTTTGTGTGCGTATGTGTGTCTATTGCTGACAAAGTCCATGGGCAGAAAGCTTTAAGAGTGAAACTATTTTTGTTGTGCCTATCTGCTACTCAGCATCTCCGCTACATGGTGAGTAGCAATTTTCCTTCTCATAATATTGTTATATATTTATCTTATTTCACGAAGGGAAAAACGTAATTTTCACTAGATTCTCCATAATTTATCACATGTGTACACTGATATACATTACAAAATGAATAGTGGACACTTCGTCACATAAGGCTGAAAATTCTCTTATTTAATGTTGTTATTGGCATGTCCTCACCTGGCAGTCCTTGTCTACAGTTTCACATTTCAATCTTTATATGGCTTTTTTATGAATACTTATTCACTTTATGTAAACCACAATGAAATGCACTGATGGCTTCATACTACATAATCGGCACAGCAGAACATTGTACCCCATTCACATAAAACATTTACACTGAGGTGAAAAGTCATGGGATACCTCCTAATATCATGTCAGTCCTCCTTTTGCTAGGTGTAGAGCATGGATTCAACAAATTATTGGAAGTTCCCACCAGAAATAATGAGCCACACTGCCTCCATAGCCACCCATAATTGCGGAAGTGTTGCCAGTGCAAGATTTTGTGCACACACTGACATCTGCATTATGTCTCATAAATGTTTGATGGAATTCATATCAGGCAATCTGGGCGATCAAATGATTCACTCAGATTGTCCAGAATGTTCTTCAAACCAGTCATGAACATAAAGTCCATGAATGACTGAAATTGTATCCAGGTAACTGAATGTAACTATTTCCAGTCAATGATCAGTTCAGTTGGATCATAGGATACAGCCCATACCATGTGTAGCCACCACCAGCCTGCACAGTGCTTGTCGATAACTTGAGCCCATGGCTATATGGCGTCTGCATCACACTCAAATCCTACAATCAGTCTTACATATACCTCAACACTAGGGTTGGGATAGCTTTAAGGAAAACATTGAAGTTGGACCCTCATATTTTGTCATTTGTTGTTTCATGTAATATACTTTATTACTTAACAAAAATATTATAATTACAATTTAAAAGAACTTATTATAAGAATCAGAAATCTCACAATCAAAACTTAAACAGTCTCAATTCATTAAAATAAATTTTAACAATTATACCATTAAGAGCAGGTCTTGAAACTGGAAGTATACAGTTACCAACACAGGAAAAGGTCACACCAACTGGGTGTGGCTTCAAGCAGGTTCAGCAAACAATTTTATCAACCAAATGACTTATAATGGCAACCATTAAATGTACTAACAATTTCCAAGCTTAGGTAACCATTACACAATTGGATAACATTCATCCAAACACAGGAAGGATCACAAGTCAGGTCACTGACCATAGCTGTTGGAAGGCCACTTAGCAATGTATAAGTCCTAATAAAAAGTCTCTTAAGCAATAAAATTCACAATCATAAAAAACAGGCAAACTGGGAAGGTATAATATTTAAATACAAATCCCAACTGGTAGACTGTAACCAAAGATGGAAAATGACCATTAATAAATATGCAATTCAAGATAAGTTGGGAGTACACACAATTGAAATGTTCTTCCAACTGGTGCAAACCAGCAGAAATGTTGACAATAAACTTTTATAAACGCACAATTGCCCAAAATTCAAAGTAAGCTGAGAGTTACAACAGATAGATATTGCAGGCAATAAGTAACAAGCAGCCAAGTTTCACCATAAGTGGAGTTAGCTAATGACTGTGGACCAAGGTAAGACTTGAAAATTTATATTGATAAGTAACAGGTCTTAACTTACTGAGAAGTAGTAATAAGAGTGCGAGGTTTAGACAAGTAGTTAAAGAGGTGTAATGAGGAGGAACCTTGGGCTTGGGCAACACACTTTAACCCTCCTGAGCTCATAAAATTCACCAAATAGAGCAAACTACTGGTTCCCATTTAATTGGTGACACTCTACTGTGGCACGCATCAAACGACTAACTTTACTTAACTTGAGCCACCATGACGCAACTGGCAGGGGCACCGGACTGCTGGCCAGCCCAGACACCATTCGATGATGGAGGTGCCACTGTGGTTAGAAAGCAAACGTGCCTGTGGTCCAGGCCCAGGGAACAGTAACCTGTCATTTGACAGCTACAAAGCTACCGTGCCAACACAGGGAACAGTAATCTGCGCAAATAAGGCTAACACTTAAGAATGCCTAATGAGTGGAAAATGTGAACTAATGTCACGAGTGGCTACAGTTGCAAGTTTAGCACTCCTTAAAATTACTATTATTCAGAAGAAAAAATTCAGCACCTGGTGGTGCAATAACTCAACCATATACATCTTCCAAGATTGCTTTACCTCCCACACAGATAATGTTACAGTTAAATTCACTTCTCACAATTTATAACAGGGAATACTTGTACACTTGTATGACATGTAGCCTAGAACACAAATTACGATTAGTAACACTGACAGATGATCGTGCATAACAGGTCCCATTCCGTATAACACAGACATGGCCTTACAACATCAAGTACTTAAAAATAAGAAAACACAGATGTGAAGGAATTGTGGAGCAGGATTCCAGCTAGGGTGTTATTGCCTCCAATCCTTACAGGCAGTCGTTGAGATGCTGTAAAATTTAAGCTTGCAGAGTAGGCTGGGAACTCGCAGACCAGGTTGCACACAATGACCGTAGGTCTTCCCACAGCTCACTGCTACCAATCCTTAAGCAAACTAGCAAGGCTTGCCTCCAACCGATTTAACCTTTCACGGCTTCTCGAGGCCTGTGCCGGACAGCCTGAGTTCCCCAAATGCAACAACTTGCAAGCCATGTACCCTCCAGCCAACTTGCTCCACATGCCCGCCAAATCGACAACACACACACTTTGACCAAAGACACAGCTCGTAACACACAACTGAATTGATATTGGCAACCTAAGTGGCACGAGTGGAATGCCATGCCACCAAGATTAGAGCCGCCACGGCTCACTTACCAACTGAAATGAGGACTCATCTGACTGGGCCATCGTTTTCCAGTCATCTATGCTCCAATCAATACAGAGAGGTGCTACAGGCGAAGTTATGTTTTAAACAAAGGCACTTGTGTTGGATATCTGTTGCCGTAGCCCATTAATGGTAAATTCCACCTCATTGTCCTAATGGATATGTTTGTTGTATATCCCACATTGATTTCAGTGACTATTTCACACAGTATTGCTTGTCTGCTAGCACTGACAACCTTAAGCAAATGCTGCTGCTCTTGATTGTTAAGGGAAGGCTGTTGGCCACTGCATTGTCCACGGTAAGAGATAATGCCTGAAATTCGGTATTTCTGGCAGTAAAGGCCAGTGGCCGCTGCACTGTCCATAATAAGAGATAATGCCTGAAATTCGGTATTTTTACACTTGACACTGTGGATCTTGGAATACTGATTCCCGTAATGATTTCCAAAATGTAATGTTCAATGCATCAAGATCCAATTATCATTCCACATTCAAAGTCTGTTAATTCCTGTTGTTTTAGCATAACCACATTGTAAAGCTTTTCATGTGAAGCACCTGAGTACAAATAACAGCTCTGCCAATGCACTACCCTTTTCTACTTTGTGTACAGGCTGCTACCGCCGCCTTGTATGTGTACATACAAGGTGGCTTTTGTCACCTCACGTGTTCATTAAACTCAAACATGACAATAGTTTACAAGCCACTGGCTCTGAAAATTTGCCAATTACAACCATCTTTTACATGTGTGTTCTGCTACCGCTTGGTGAGTAGGCTTTTTATCCACCTAATTAAATCAATTTGTCAATAATTGATTGTTTTTCTTGTTATATTACAAATTTTTACATGCTTTATACTTTTACTGCTTTATACATCATAATAGTGAAAGGACTGAAATAACAGGAGTTATAAGTCCATACCTGCAACTGCATAACACTTATTCGCAAATCTGACTCATTAAATTCATAGGGAATATTCCATCCGAGAGGCCCAAATTTACGACGTTCTTGTACGAGAGCATGAAAAAAGCATAAGCTGAAAAGCAGATTCTGCCATTCTCGCACTTGACAGCAACTGTTAAAAAAGACAGGATCTGAGACGGGGTCAGTTGAATATGACCGCAGCAGATTCATTCTCAGGCCTTTTGGTGCTTCATTTGTCATCTTCACACCTGTAAAAAAGTTTTAAGATCTATATAATTCTATTCTCTTCATTTTCCATTTGAAGTTTATATTGACATATTAGACATTAGTTAGTGAAACATAACTGCCACTACTTTAATACTGCACAACATGTGTGTGAGGATGGACCACTAATTATTACTCCTCTACAAATTGCTCCTTGCCTAATTGCAAGTGATCACCCTGTCATCCTGCAATGCCAGGAGGCAATTCTGTGTGTGTGTGTGTGTGTGTGTGTGTGTGTGTGAGAGAGAGAGAGAGATCATCCACTCTGCTTTTCAGTACAATTTCTATTCAGTGATTAGTGATCAATCCTCGCACAATATTATATTTTGTCCTAGGTTTTCCATCAACAAACAATACTGTTAATATATTACTCATTTGTTTCCGTAAAAGTGCTAGTATACGGACTGAACAACACACTAACATGTATTTACAGGAATCACCAAAGCACAGATTGTTTGAATCTATAATTTAAAATAGTACTTTATTCAATACATGGAATACACACTGTGATGGAGCCTGTCACAATATTTCAAGTCCATGTGCAATTCAGTTTGTTTTGTGGAGTGGTGTCAATTACATAAGGGTTCATTATTCATAAGATGTAAAAATTATTAGCTTTAATGACTCTTCCGCATTTGGTTTTCACAAACCTATAGCCTGTCCTGTTAATGAATAGTAGTGTTTCAATTATGGAAGAATAGAGAAGGTGTTGCAGATAGCTTTAGATACACTGCAAATTCTACTTCCACTCACTACCTTATTACCCATCTGCTCGCTTTTGACCACACTGTTGACACTGGAGTGTAATATGTAACATGTAATGGAATATAGTGACACAATTTCACAGTATTTCAGGTGGAAGAGAGACTAATTACCACCAGCTGAAAAGAGAGAGAGAGAGAGAGAGAGAGAGAGAGAGAGAGAGGGAGAGAGAGGAGGGGGGGGGGGTGAAGTATGGGGATGGGGGGCAGTGGGGGGCAATTTGAGCTACAAAAAGAGGAAAATAAAAGGATAGGTTTGTACATGTTGGGCACAAAGGAAAGCTGCTAAAAATTCTGGCTCAGAAAAACACACTGTATGGAAGACAGAAATTGGAAGTAACAATGGACCAACAGCCAATATTCAAATTACTGTTTATCTACATGACAAAAATCCACTGAGATTCTCCCAATGCTGTGTTAGTTTACTAATTAGACACCAGAAAAAAGAGCACTCCCACACTTAATAATTCAGATTTAAAGAAGTCACCAAGCCAAGATTAAAAAGCATCTTCATTATAGGAAGACTTTTCTTGACAAAAATGATCAATGTTAACTGAAACAGCTGGAAATGTGAAGATACAAGTCTGGGAGGCTGCGAGGGACAAGGAAGCTATATCACTAAAACATTATACCAGAATCCAGTACCAGTTGCAGTGTATTGGTAACAAAAGCTCAATTTTCAATATTTTGTGTAATTACTGACTGAAATTAAAAATTTTAAAATGCCATCATAATCAACACATTAAGAAGTACAATGATATGCTAAAAGTTTAACACAATAAGACAAGTATTACTGTGTGTTTGTCTTGAGACAGCATAGCAGATGGCACACAAATATAGGACTACATTTATCTAGTATTTGAGAATAAGAGTACTTGGTGACTTCCTACAAAGATGACACATACTTTCAAACCTTTACAAACCTTTTCTCTTATCACTTACTACTACAGTTTTGCTGTTCAAGCAGTCAAACATCAGCATCAGGCAATAAGTTTTCATTTATTACTTATTTAGTACTAATGCTGTTCAACACTGTTTGCAGACAGTATTGACCTACACAGCTGAACATAACTGCACAACTATATCATTGTAAGGCACATAGTTCAATGGAGTACAAACTACCCAGTTTATATTCATACAGTGTTTCATATGAGAGCTCTTAGTGACTTCCTACAAACTTTAAGCATAATTGAAAACCTTCCCTAAGCTTTTCCTTGCTCACAAGCTAAAAGGCAAATTTAACACATTAACTTTCGGAGAAAGCCTTAATCGGAAAAGATAACACACACACACACACACACACACACACACACACACACACACAAAATCACACAATCAAGCGCACTTCATGCACATATGACCACCACCCCTGGCAACTTGGAAAGGAATGCAGCAGTTTGGAGTGGGTGGTGAAGGAGAAGGAATAGCATAGTACAGGTGGGGGAAGAGAAGAGCATTATCCGGGAGAGCATGCAGGGAGTACATAGGCTGCCAACAGGTACCATGTTGGGAGGCAGTGGGGCAGGGAGATGTGGAGGGTTGGAGGAAATGAGAAGTGAAAAAAGAGAGGAGCAGCAAAGGGTAAAGACAGGCAGGTGGTTAGTAGAGGGCAGCACACACAGAGATGAAAATTGGAAGGAAGTAATAGAACAGAGGGGGTGGAAACTGTTGGGTGGAGGGTGTGGGGATAGTAGGATACTGTAGATTGACTCCAAGATAATTTTGGGAATGGAGAAATGTGTTTTATGGGTAATTTCCATCTGCGCAGTTCAGAAAATATGGTGGTGGATGAAAGGATACATGTGGCTCGGGTAGTGAACCACCCACTGAAACTAAGCACTTTATGTTCAGCTGCATATTGTGCCACTGAATGGTCTACTTTGCACTTGGCCACAGCCTGGTGGTAGCCGTTCATCCTGGTGACACCTGATTGGTAGCCATACCAATATAAAAGCTGTGCAGTGATTGCAACAGAGCAGGCGTATGACATGGCTGCTTTCAAAGGTGGGCAAGCCTCTGATAGGGTAGGATAAACCTGTGACAAGACTGGAATAAGATGTCCTGGGTGGGTGGACTGAACAGGTCTTGCACCGGGGTCTTCCACAGGGGTATGATCCCTGTGGCAAGGGGCTGGAACTGGCATACGAATGTACTAGGATGTTGTGGAAGTTGGGATGGCAAAGGAACACCACTTTAGGAAGGATAGGAAAGGTACTGGGTAGGATGTTCCTCATTTTAAGGCAGGATGATAGGTGATCAAAGCCCTGATGAAGAATGTGGTTCATTTGCTCCTGTCTAGGGTGGCGTCGGGTGATGAAGAGGACACTCCTTGTAGCTGGTTCTTGGGGGTGGTGGGAGGATTTGGGATGTGGGAGGAAACTGCATCGGTGATCAGTTTGTGGACTGGGTCTTGGGGATTGTGCCTTCTGTGGGGGATTGTGCCTTCTGTGAAGGCCTTGTTGAGACCCTCTCCACACTGTGCAAGGGAGATCTTGTCACTGCAGATAACATAATCCCCAGGTGGCCAGGCTATATGGGAGGGACTTTTTGGTGTGGAAAGGATGACAGCTGCCTTTGCATGTCTTTACATATTTTTCACATGTATTTACTGCTATCCAACTCCCTTCACAAGCATCTAACATCTTCATTTGCCATTTCCATGGCATTCCTGTTTCCTCTATGCCACAATTGATCCCTGCTCCACGGATTCCAGAAACCACCTCCATAACTTTTCTGACCTGGTGACATCATACTGCCCCTTACCTTCCCACAGTGTTCCTCTTCAGCAATTGCTCGCAGCAACCAGACCCTGCCTAGCTGATCTTTTCAACTTGCCACAACCTCCAAAACTCCATACCTACAATCCACCAAATCCAGAGCTGAAACATTTCTGTAATGCTGTTGGTAACCTTTTCACCAGAGTCCTCAGCTTCACAGAAGTTTCAGCCATATCCAAAGGCTCACCTTTAGCCCCACACCTAAATTTAACAATGTAGGACTTGTCAAAGATGCAGCCTCCTTCTCCTGATCCCTGCAATGAAAACACTTCTTTGCTACCAATTTCTCCAACCAAAGCCAACATAATCGCAACAGTGGATTGTGCTCTCCTAGTTCATACCTCCACCCAACTGTGATCCTCATCTATTCCCCTTAACCATCCCATGATCACCTTCCAGGAATTCTTTACCTCCAACTTGTCCTCACCATCCTTTCCCAGTCCATTCCTCAGAACACCAACTTTTCAGTAGCAGAAAGGACAGCTACACACAACATAAAAACAAATCCTGACCTAATCACCATACCTGCAGACAAAGGTCCCACGATTGTTGTTACAGTGACTACATGGCAGAAGGCCTCTGCCAACTATCTGACTCCTCCACCCATAAACTCTGCCAGAATGATTCCATCCCAGAAGTCCATCATAACTTACAGCCTCAGGCACTTCCCAGAACCCCTTCTCACATTCCACTTTGCCATACCCCATGACTCCCCACTCACCCAGAATGCTCCAAAAATCCACAAAACCAACAATTCTGGATGCCACAGGGTAATTGGTTATTGTGCTCCACTGAAAGAACTTAAATCGTCACTGACCAACACCTACAGCCAATTCTCAACATTTAGCCTCCCATGTCAAAGACAGCAATCATTTCCTTCACTGACTATCCACACCAAACCCACCTCTTTACCTATTGGATCCCTACTCATCACTGTTGACACCACTTCATTATATACCAACATCCCTCACGTACATGATTTTACCGCTATTGACCACTATCTTTCCCAACGTCCCTCAGACACCAAAGCCACTACCACATTTCTCTTACACATTAGTAACTTTACTGTAACCCAGAACAACTTCTCCTTTGAAAGGTAGGTGTACATACAATTCTGCAGCACAGCCATGATTCCCTCCTCCTATGCTAACTTGTTTATGGGCCACCTAAATGAGACTTTTATAGCCTGCATTATGCCAACCACTAACACTCCCTGTATTTCCACAGCTGTCATACCTTCCACACCAAAACATCTCTTCCATATAGTCTGGCCACTTATGGATGCTTTATCAGCAGTCATAAGAATTCACATGGCCACCTGGAATGGTGTAAGTTTGGGGTGAAGGGAATAAACTGCAAGATCATCAGTCCCTTCATCCATTAAGTGGCAAATGAAGAGTGGTCATCAAAGGAAGGAGGTGAAAGGCAAATCCTGGAAAGCCTAAATGTAACTAATATAATAAAAACAGAGATAAAAGCCCAGGAAAAAGACAGCATTGACAAGACATTAAAAGATGAGTCAAGACAAGGCATTAAAACCAAGAAATGAAAAAGAATAAAAAGGTGGAAAGGGTAAAGGCCAGGCTGGGTCTCTGAGCAAGGGCACTAAGGGGACCATTGGGAGGGGTGGGTGGGGGTTGAGGAGGGGAGAGCAGGAAGGGGTGCCCCACCAACCCCTCAGGCATTCAATAAGTGCAAAAAGTCCTACCTCACAGAGATGAATAAAAACCACCTTCGTGGGTAAAACATAAGGTCAGCCACTTTGGCATCGTCTGCTAGCACCAGAGGTAGCATGTCAGGAAGATTAAGATGCTGCCCCAAAGTAGCCAAATTAGGACAGTCTATGAGCAAGTGGACCGCTATCAGACAGGCTTCACATTGGCAGCAGAGGTTCCTGACATCAGAGAATGTGGCCATGGGTCAGCCAAGTTTGGCCAATATGGAGTTGACAGAGGATGGTAGTTTCTGTGCAAGAAGCACAAATGGAAGACTGCCAAATGGTCATGATCTCCTTAATTGTCCTCATTTTGTTTGGAGAGATCAGCGCAAATGAGATTGCCAGGAATCAATGGCTTATAAATGACTGAAGGTCCAGTTCTGGGACCCCTATTTCCAGAATCGGCATCCTAGTGGCCCAGCTTGGCCAACTGGTCAGCTCATTCATTTCCTGAAATACCAATATGACTAGCAGTCCAAATGAAAATGACTGGCCATCCTGCTCGACAGAGGTCAGAGATGAGATTCTGGCCACTAAGGGAGTCATTACAGATTAGGACACTCTTGGCAGTGCAAGAACTGTCATGGCTATGGCTAATTGAATGTCTATCAATTCAGCATTGAATACACTGCAGCCATTTAGCAGAGAGTGGAGTTCACTGCACCATGCACGAGTGTATGCAAAGACTGTTTGTAAGTCTACTGTTGAGCCATTGGTGAATACCACTTTCGAACCCGGATATGTCTCAAGGACAGCCAGGAACAGGTGGTGAAAAATCTTGGGGTCAACAGAATCTTCAGGACCAAAGGAGACATCGTGGCAAATCCAAGGTCAGGTCACAAGCCATGGGGGCAGATTGCAGTGCCTCCCTGACCAGAGGCAGCAATGGAGGAAGTTGCTGTTCTGAACAGAGACACTGGAAGCGTGCAGCAATTGTAGTTCTCAGTCGCTGTTGTGGGAGGTGGAGCTCCCTTCCAGGGAAAAGGACATGGTAGTTGGGATGTTCAGGAAGCTACGGACATGTATACCATAATTAGTTATGTACATATCTACAGCATCATACAACTGAGCAGCTGTTGTTGGCACCTGATTGGTAATGGATTGACTCTAGCCTCGACTAGTAGACTGTTCACAGGGCTAGTTCGGAAGGCACTTTCACAAGGCAGACCCCACTGTGATGAATGGGGTCCGGTATCCGCAATGATGAAGGTGATGCTGAACTGTATGCAAGACTCCTATAATGAGGACACGAGAGTATCAAGGATTTGTAGAGCCACAAAAGGGTAGAGTGATTACACCCCAGCTAATGTTACTGTGACAGTGAATTGCACTGAGGTGTTGCGGGCACTTTTTTCTTAAGCTGGCGAAGGTGGGGAAGCCATGTCAGCTGAGAATCAAAGACTAGTCCCAAAAAGCTGTGTGTCCCAACTACAAAAAGTAGTTGATCATCTAGGTAAAGCTCTGTGTGTGTGTGTGTGTGTGTGTGTGTGTGTGTGTGTGTGTGTGTGTGTGGGCAGTGTGATGGTGACAGAAGCATATGACACGAGTCTTGGCAGCTGAAAACTGAAAGCCACGAGTGAAAGCCCATGACTGTGCCTTTTGTATGGACCCTGTACACGATGGTCAGCAACATCCATACTATAGGAGCAATAATAAAACCAAAAATCATTGGTATATAAGGAGCACGTCACCAAAGACCCCACAGCCACTGCTAGACCATTACCGGCCACCGGAAAGTGGGGGTTGCTGAGTGCTGAGCCCTGTGGTATCCCACGCTCTTGGATATCGGTGTTACTGAGGGAAGCATTCACTTGAGCCCAGAATGTATGGTGTGACAGGAAGTTCTTGACAAAAATCAGGAGAAGACCGTGGACGACCCACTCATATAACATAGTAAGGATGTGATGATCCCATGCCATGTCATAAGCCTTCTCTAGATAAAAAAAGACAGTGATCAGATACTGTGCAACGCCGTCCAGATGGTGGACTCCAGGTGAAAGAAATTATCAGCAGTGGAGTGGCCTTTGTGAAAACTGCTCTGAGATGCAGGAAAAGGCCCGTATTTGAGCAACTTACAGAGAACATTGGTAAGGCTGATTAAGCAATAACTGTCCATCTCCAGGAGTTCTTATCCAGTTTCAGCACTGGAACTAGCACGCTTTCTCACCACTGAGATGGGAACTCACCCTCATTCCAGATCCAATTAAAGTCGGCATAGACATGACACTGACAATCCACTGAGAGATGTTTCAGCATTTGGCTATGGATGGAATCCGACCCTGCAGGCATATCAGGGCAGTGGGCTAGGGCACTGGAGAGTTCCCATTCACTGAGTGGCACATTATATCAGTTCAGGTGGTGAGTAGCAGAAACCTACTGTACTGCAACTCCACCAGGCTGCATACGACGTAACTGTTCTGAGGATGCGGAAAAGGTCTTTATTTTGAAGGAAATGTGGAAATACTAGAAAAACTTTGGTATATTCTCAAGCTTGATAATGTACATGTTCACTGCCAAGTCTGTGCTAATCTTAACACAGTTATGCAAAAACCCTTTCATTCACATTAGCAAATTTATGGTAAGGTATTTCCCAAATTCCAAACAGCTACTAAGCATGTACTGTTCTTAAATGAAAATGTTTGCTATACTATTAAGTTTATTGGTGTCTAATGCACTCAAGTTTTTAGTCACCAATCTGCTCAATATCCCACACAGGGTTACTGTCTTTTCTTGTACACTAAATTACTTAAAAATCTGTACTTTATAAAAAAACACACCAAAATAAATATTCCTTCACTTTAAAACACTTTTGAATCATGTAGCACAACTAAAACCAGCAAATTATAACCTCCTTCGGAGCTCATACTACACTCGACCGTACCATTGAAAGGCTGGGCTCTGAATGCTTATACTGCTGTGAGCATTCTATATCTCAAAGAGAAAAGACACGTGGAGAATACTCTGTTCTGATTCGTCAGTGTCCTTTAAGGCCAATGAAAAAACGTTATTCTCCCATGTTAGTCTGCACTTTTTACGACTAACCAATCAACAAATAATACACTTTTGAACTGTACTTTTTCCTGAAATAAATATTTAACATTCTGATATTTTGTTTATACTTTGCAGAATTAACTATTTTCATTTGCACTCAAATTAACTCTCATTCTACCATAAACTTACTTAACATATGATACAAAATTCCCTGTTGTACAATGTCCATCAGTAGAACAATGACCTACAATTTACTTTAGACCACATTCACACATTATTCACACATCTAGAAGCATATAAAACCTGTATGAACTAAATAAACAAAAAAGCCTTCAAGAAATAAACAGAACAATTAAAATAATTCTCTTGACCTATTTCCTGAATGTCTCTGTTCACTACTGTCCTCAAGCAGATGAAAATTAGAACTACATACTCCACTGAACCCGCTTCAGACCATCTGTCACTGTGCACGCGTGAGTCATTCTCCCAATACACAGGCTCTAGACAGGAGTGATATAATGTGCTACACCTCAAGACGGAAGCACCATCAACAGAGAAGGTGGCGATGTTGTGGCTGTAGTGTAAGATTACATCATTTGTATGGGATTAAGACACTCATACATTTTCTGGCCTCTTGATATGTGATCTTGTCCAGGGTCTTATACTCCTGGGCTTTCTTCTAACGCTTAAAAATTGAGCAATCTGGTGAGCAAGGAATTTGGAGATCGCCACAGTTTACACAGATGGGGTGGGGGGGGGGGGGGGGGGGGGGAGGTGGGGGTTGTGGGGGGCCAGGGGGCCACAAGGAACATTTGGGTGCAGAGGATGTCCACTATCCCTGCAGAGAGGGGTAGCAGTGCAATGGGAAGACATATGTCTGAACTTCGTACATCTGAAGCATCCCCTAGGAGAAGGAACACAGGGTTTCATGCCACATCAGTAGACCATCACCTTGACCATCTCAGGCAACATATCACCCTCAAAAGTCAAGACGAAGGCCCGGGAAGCAACACCGTTTTCCCTCGGTCCCCTACAGGCACGACGGATGGAGTGCACACCAAATCACTCTAACTTGGCCTCCAGCTCATTATCAGATTCCTAAAGAGGATAACGGTGATAGATGATGTCCTGGACCACATGGAGACTCTTTTCGGGAGTCGCCAAACTTTTCAAAAGAGAGCAGTGCCTGTGACAGGGCAGGAGATGACATTTTAATCAGGAGAGGATCACTCTTCATCCCAAAGATGGCTCTGCAACTTTCTCATATTTGTCTTCAATAAGTTCAACCAAACTTTGTGGCCAAAAAGGTGTACCTATCAGCCTGGTAAAGACCAGGTATTTGGGGGAGGATTTTGCTCCTCATTGTCTAGTCTCGTGTTCCTCCCACAGTGTACCTACGGAAGGGAATGCGTTAGGATTGTACTTCATTACATTATACGAGGCCTTTACATGTGAAGAGACTGCTGGGGTCGTGTGACCACAGGAGGGAAAAGTTTAAGTCGCTTCATGTGGGAACTACCCACCATGGTGCCACACGTTCCAAATGGGAATCTCCCCATGGGCACCACCCAGCCACAGCAATGGCTGCCTGGCCAGTAATCCACTGCCAGGAGTCCCCGTGCCCCAGTCACGATGGGCACACACTGCACAGCATATGTGGGGAGTGTGCAATGCAGGCACCAACAGTGCCCTACATGGTCAGGTGGCTACCACTGTGCAGGTACTTGATGACCACCCCACAACGAGACAGCTACTTTGCTGAGTATTGAGTGTGGGATGACAAAAGAAAGAGAGGGTGCCACTGTGGAAGGGCACAGAGGCTGAGCATACACCACAGTGGGTGACCTTCCCTGCATGATATGCATTTTTGTAAAATTTTGAAAAGACAGCAGGTCAAACCTAATATACTGGGGGCCATATAATCGTTACTGGAAGGTAAAGATAGCACTGGGAGTGAAGATGGAAATAAAGACTAAAATTGTGACAGAAGTCCAGGCACGGTCTGCACAAAAAGGACCTCATGGTGGAAAGTCAGAGGAGGTAAGAGACTGCGTGCCGTTTGTCACCCGGTACCACTCTGGACTGGAATAACAGAACCACATCCTTCAGCAAGGCTTTGATTACCTATCATCACAGCTAGAAATGAGCGACATGGTTAGAAATGAGTGACATCCTACCCAACTCTCCTAAAGCGGTGTACCATTGCCCTCCTAACCTCCACAACATACTAGTCCATCCCTTTTACACACCCAATCCCAACCCCTTGCCAAAGGGATGATATTCTTGTGGAAAACCCAAGTACAACACCTGCCAAATCCACCCACCCAGCACTCTCTATTCCGGACCTTTTCAGGCTCATCCCACCTCATCAGAGGCTGGGCCACCTGTGAAAGCAGCCATGTCATACCTCTGCTCTGCTCCAAACACTGCATAGCTTTCTGTATTCTCTGTTTGTCCACCATTACAAAGATCTTTGTATGACCTTGGCTGGTCAGTATACGTAGAATGTTGAATCAGAACGCCTTTCAGGGGTCTAAATTTCCAGTTGTTATTTTAATTGAGCAACCAGTTTTGGCGCAAAATTACTCATTTTCAGGCCCCTTGACTGATGTGTAGGAACATTCCCACCTCTGGTCCAGTAAAAACACTGACTGTTTTTTTTATTGATATGACTATCAACCAGCTATCCACCAGGATGAATGGTTACCACCAAACAGTGACCACGAGAAAAATAGACCACCGGGTGGCCAACATGCAGCTGAACATAATATGCTCGATTTCAATGGCTACTTTACTACCTGGGCCACCTGTATCCTTCTTTCCACTATCAGTTTTTCTGAACTGTACAGATAAGAGTTATCCTTACTGCACACTCCCTATTACCAAAGTTATCCTAGCCACAACCTACAGAAACATACTCTCCCCACACCCTCCCACTAAACAATTTCCACCCCCTCAGTATTCCCATCTCCCACCCCCTGTGTGTGCTGCTCTATATCAATGTACCCACTTGTCTTTCCCCTTCCTCACTCCACTCCTATTCTGCTTCCTGTCCCCCCCCCCCCCCCCCCCCCCCAATCAACTCAACACTGTGCCTGTTGGCTGTCTAGTCCCTGCACACTCCGCCAGGCAGCGCTCTTCTCTCCACTCACCCAAACACCTACCCCCTATCCCTTCACTTTCCTTGTTCCCTCCAGACTGCTGCTTCTGTTCTATGTGACAGCTGCATTACAGTCTGAGCTGCTGGAGATGGCAGTCATAAGTGTGAGAGATATGCTTGTTTGTGTGAATGAATGTGTGTGTGCTTTCTTTCTTGATGAAGGCTTTGGCTGAAAGCTAATGTGTAAATGTCTTTTCATTGTGCCTGTCTGCAACTCAATTTGTCATCTTTACAGTGAGCAGCAATCTATCTTTTCTCTATATTGTAAATGTTTTGTTTACAATTTCAATACTGCATTTGATCTTGGTGTACCCACCTGAAGTTTACATAATGTCTTTTCTTGAATGGTTTTACAGTAAGCTGAAAGTTGTATGAACCAAAGACATTTTTTACAAGTGGGTAGAATAATTCAGAAATCATCGAGTCTCCGTGACTGACAAGCAACGTCCTGCCTGGACAGTCAAAATGTCAGCTTCCTCTCTGGAAACTTGTACTGACAATGTTCATGAAGACTAATGTGTTACAGATGAAGATATAGCACAAACTGTTGCTGCAGATTTCATAATGTTATAAGTAATAAGCTCAATTCATAAAACAAGTGCAAGGTGGATCCCAAAATGCAACAATACAAGGAAAGATGACTCAAAGTGTCATGAAAAAGTCTCCACAACATAGGTATAGGCAAAATAAAAGTTCTAGCTGACAGTATTGTCCTGTTCTAGGAACTAAACCAGTGCCTCACATTATGAACACTCATCACTAAACCACAAAAAATGTAAGACTTATTGATTATTTCATCGGCTCAAATGATAGTTTCTTCTGTAACATTTTACTGAAAACATAACTCAGAAATAAATCACTTGTACTGTATTAGCATCTACTGTACACAAGAGCATTACAGTGAAATGATTGTTCTACTATAGATCCACTACTGCCCACAATAAAAGATCTCTCGTACCACTCCTTGACCACAGATGTCTTCCTGGTTGCCTGGAAACAGGCACTTGTCAAACTACAAGCCAAGACAGATGCTTCCATGGCACCATCTGATTACCACCTAATTAATATTCTTCCTCCTCAGTCCAAGGGTTTAGGTTATGTGGTTCACAACCAGCTTGTTGTTGTTGTTGTGGTCTTCAGTCCTGAGACTGGTTTGATGTAGCTCTCCATGCTAATCTATCCTGTGCAAGCTTCTTCATCTCCCAGTACATACTGCAACCAACATCCTTCTGAATCTGCTTAGTGTATTCATCTCTTGGTCTCCCTGTAAGATTTTTACCCACCACGGTGCCCTCCAATGCTAAATTTGTGATCCCTTGATGCCTCAGAACATGTCCTACCAACCGGTCCCTTCTGCTTGTCAAGTTGTGCCACAAACTCCTCTTCTCCCCAGTTCTATTCAATACCTCCTCATTAGTTATGTGATCTATCCTGTGCAAGCTTCTTCATCTCCCAGTACATACTGCAACCAACATCCTTCTGAATCTGCTTAGTGTATTCATCTCTTGGTCTCCCTGTAAGATTTTTACCCACCACGGTGCCCTCCAATGCTAAATTTGTGATCCCTTGATGCCTCAGAACATGTCCTACCAACCGGTCCCTTCTGCTTGTCAAGCTGTGCCACAAACTCCTCTTCTCCCCAGTTCTATTCAATACCTCCTCATTAGTTATGTGATCTACCCATCTAATATTCGGCATTCTTCTGTAGCACCACATTTCAAAAGCTTCTATTCTCTTCTTGTCCAAACAATTTATCGTCCATGTTTCACTTCCATACATGGCTACACTCCATACAAATACTTTCAGAAATGACTTCCTGACACTTAAATCTATACTCGATGTAAACAAATTTCTCTTTTTCAGAAACGCTTTCCTTGCCATTGCCAGTCTTTATTTTATATCCTCTACCATCATCAGTTATTTTGCTCCCCAAATAGCAAAACTTTAAGTGTTTCATTTCCTAATCTAATTCCCTCCCAAGTTAACTTGACTACAATCCATTATCCTCGTTTTGCTTTTGTTGATGTTCATCTTATATCCTCCTTTCAAGACACTGCCCATTCCGTTCAACTGCTCTTCCAAGTCCTTTGCTGTCTCTGACAGAATTACAATGTCATCGGCAAACCACAAAGTTTTTATTTCTTCTACATGGATTCACCGAATTTTACTTTCGTTTCCTTTACTGCTTGCAATGTACAGATTGAATAACATCAGGGAGAGGCTACAACCCTGTCTCACTCCCTTCCCAACAACCACTTCCCTTTCATGCCCCTCAACTCTTATAACTGCCATCTGGTTTCTGTACAAATTGTAAATAGCCTATCACTCCCTATATTTTACCCCTGCCACCTTTAGAATTTGAAAGAGAGTATTCCAGTCAACATTGTCAAAAGCTTTCTATAAGTCTACAAACGCTAAAAACGTTGGTTTGCCTTTCCTTAATCTTTCTTCTAAGATAAGTCGTAAGATCAGTATTACCTCACGTGTTCTAATATTTCTGCAGAATCCAAAGTGATCTTCCCTGAGGTTGGCTTCTACCAGATTTTCCATTCGTCTGTAAAGAATTCGAGTTAGTATTTTGCAGTTGTGACTTATTAAACTGACAGTTCGGTAATTTTCACATCTGTCAACACCTGCTTTCTTTGGGATTGGAATCATTATATTCTTCTTGAAGTCTGAGGGTATTTTGTCTGTCTCATATATCTTGCTCACCAGATGGTAGAGTTTTGTCATGACCGGCTCTCCCAAGGCCATCAGTAGTTCTAATGGAATGTTGTCTACTCCCGGGGCCTTGTTTCAACTCAGGTCTTTCAGTGCTGTGTCAAACTCTTCATTTAGTATCCTATCTCCCATTTCATCCTCATCTACATCCCGTTCCATTTCCATAATACTGTCCTCAAGTACATCGTCCTTGTATAGACCCTCTATATACTCCTTCCACCTTTCTGCTTTCCCTTCTTTGCTTAGATTTCTACTAGCCCTTGTCTTTTTACCTACTTGACCCCTGCTGCCTTCACTACTTCATCCCTCAGAGCTACCCATACTTCTTCTACTGTATTTCTTTCCCCCATTCCTGTCAATTGTTCCCTTATGATCTCCCTGACACTCTGTACAACCTCTGGTTTAGTCAGTTCATCCATGTCCCATCTCCTTAAATTCCCACCTTTTTGCAGTTTCTTCAGTTTTAATCTACAGTTCATAACCCATAGATTTGGTCAGAGTCCACATCTGCCCCTGGAAATGTCTTACAATTTAAAACCTGGTTCCTAAATCTCTGTCTTACCATTATATAATCTATCTGATACCTTCTAGTATCACCAGGATTCTTCCATTTATACAGCCTTCTTTTATGATTCTTGAACCAAGTGTTAGCTATCATTAAGTTATGCTCTGTGCAAAATTCTGCCAGACGGATTCCTCTTTCATTTCTTATCCCCAATCCATATTCACCTACTATGTTTCCTTCTCTCCCTTTTCCTACTCTCGAATTCCAGTCACCCATGGCTATTAAATTTTCATCTCCCTTCACTACCTGAATAAATTCTTTTATCTCATCATACATTTCATCAATTTCATCATCATTTGCAGAGGTAGTTGGCATATAAACTTGTACTACTGTAGTAGGTTTCGGATTTGTGTCTATCTTGGCCACAGTAATGCATTCACAATGCCGTTTGTAGTAGCTTACCCGCACTTCTATTTTTTTTATTCATTATTAAACCTACTCCTGCATTACCCCTATTTGAATATCTAATTATAACCCTGTATTCAGCTGACCAAAAGTCTTGTTCCTCCTGCCACCAAACTTCACTAATTCCCACTATATCTAACTTTAACCTACACATTTCCCTTTTTAAATTTTCTAACCTACCTGCCCGATTAAGGGATCTCACATTCCATACTCCGATCCATAGAAACCAGTTTTCTTTCTCCTTATGACGACATCCTCTTGAGTAGTCCCTGCCCAGAGATACGAATGGGGGACTATTTTACCGTCGGAATATTTTACCCAAGAGGCTGCCATCATCATTTAACCATACAGTAAAGCTGCATGCCCTCGGGAAAAATTACGGCTGTAGTTTCCCCATGCTTTCGGCTGTTTGCAGTACCAGCACAACAAGGCCGTTTTGGTTAGTGTTACAAGGCCAGATCAGTCAATCATCCAGATAGTTGCCCCTGCAACTACTGAAAAGGCTGCTGCACCTGTTCAGGAACTACATGTTTGTCTGGCCTCCCAACAGATACCCCTCCGTTCGGGTTGCACCTACAGTATGGCCATCTGTGGCCATCTGTATCGCTGAGGCACGCAAGACTCCCCACCGACAGCAAGGTCCATGGTTCATGGAGCGAGGGTGGGGGGGTCAACCAGCTTACTGGACTACTTTACTATGGATAACCAAATGCATACGTAACAATCACACTTCTCTAAACACATCTGCCTCCTTAGCTGAGAGGTCAGTGGGGCTGACTGCCATATGGGGGGCCAGGGTTGAGTTCTCAGTACTGATAGGCATTTTTTCTTGATGGGACGACTGCTATGGTGAGTACTCAACAACTGAGGAGCTGAAACTTCCTGGCAGATTAAAACTGTGTGCTAGACTGAGACTTGATCTCGGGACCTGGCGGAATTAAGACTGTGAGGACAGGTAGTGAATCTTGCTTAGGTAGCTCACTTGTTAGAGCACTTGCCTGCAAAAGGGACAGGTCCCGAGTTCGAGCCTCGGTCTGGCACACAGTTTTAATCTGCCAGGAAGTTTCATATCAGGGCACACTCTGCTGCAGAGTGAAAATCTCATTCTGGGAACTGAGGAGCTACTTGAGTGATTAGTAGTGTTTCTGAGGCCAAGAAACGTGACAATGTGTTGTGGGTTGGCAGGAGAGCCAACACCGTGATTTTAGAGGAAGCTGAAAGGCACACGTTTTAGCTCACGCAGGCTGGCGTGAGGTCTGGAACAGGACAAGGAAATTAGAATTTAGAAAAAACGGACGTAGCTGGCGGAATACTTAACTTTAATCCATTAATGATGAGCGTCGCTCTTGACTGTATATGATTCAGTATCAATAGTAACTGGTAATGGCGCCTTGCTAGGTCGTAGCAAATGACGTAGCTGAAGGCTATGCTAACTATCGTCTCGGCAAAGGAGAGCGTATTTTGTCAGTGAACCATCGCTAGCAAAGTCGGTTGTACAACTGGGGCGAGTGCTAGGAAGTCTCTCTAGACCTGCCGTGTGGCGGTGCTCGGTCTGCAATCACTGATAGTGGCAACACGTGGGTCCAACGTATACTAACGGACCGCGGCCGATTTAAAGGCTACCACCTAGCAAGTGTGGTGTCTGGCGGTGACACCACACAATGACTGGGAGAGAAGTGTGCAGACCATAAGCTCCACCACACTACTTCCAATGAAGCCATTGGTAGAGGATGACAAGGCTGTCAGTCTCATCTGACTGGCCTGTTTAGGGCCACAATATACAACTTTTTTCTGTAAATACAACAACACAATATGTGCCTGACAGAAGTTAACCATTTGCCTGAAAATATCCGTAGGCAGGCAATATGTGCTTTTTTAGATTTTAGCACAGTCCTTGACACTGTAGTCTCCAACATTTTATTTGTCAAATTTCAGGGGATAAATTTATCTTCAAGTGCAGTGCAATGATATCTCATATAATAAACAACTACACAACTGTATGTCACATCTGGAACCATGAAATCCAAATGGACTGAAATGTACGGGGTTCAGCAGTTATGTGTGATGCTCTTCTCACTGTATGCCAATGAGGTACTATTAGTTTTGTCCCACTACAAATATTACTATTAATTAAAGTATTGTATGCATAAAACCCTCATCCAGGGTGAAAGGGGGTCTGAAGATCCTAAACCAATCAGGTTAAATAAAGAAATAAATATCAGTACCAAGAAAGAAGAGATGCAAGAAGACAATGCCGTTGATAGCTTGAACATTTTGTGTAATCACATAATACTTGTAAAGGAGGAGAATGATGATGATGATGATGATGATGATGATTACAATGATAATGATGCTTGGAGTGCAACTTCCCTGAAACCCACTGATCTACAACCACTAGCAAGAGTTTGATACAATGACAATATTTTCAAATGGTACAATGGTGAAAAGAAAATGCTGAATATCCTTGAATATCTAGGTGACAAATGCTACATAGTTATCTTCGTAATGACATACAACCTCTTTTGATGTTGACCACTGTTTGACTATCAGCAAACTACATTCATTCATTTATTCATCTAGTTCCTTAGATACCATCAACGAGTAAACCTTTTAGTGATGTGGGAAGAGTCAATGTATACAGTTAAAAAAGATAAATAAATCACAGAAGCTTAATACAAAAATTGTATTGTAAATGGTAAAATTATAACAGGACTTTCAGCCAGCAGTGGAGCACCAGAATGAAATCAACTGACTCGGTCAGTGCTCACAAGCAGACTGCAGGGGAGCAGCTTCACAATTGACACTTTGTCGACAGACCTTGTGTGTTGACCCTGTGACAGCCTTCAGGAGGTTTACAGCCCCATAATGGCAATTGTGTCGTTGCCTCGGGCCAGAACATTCGATGCAACTCACGAACACTGACTTTACCTCAAAATGAATGCAGAGCAGCAGTATGTAGACACTGGCTAACCAGCTCGTCACCATCAAACAGCTGGGCAGTTGTGTGACATCGAGCCCGTGCTGCCCAGCCATACGTCAGTGATACAGCTGAATCCGCCTCTGCCAGGACATGAATTGCCACATGCCACCTAAGTATCTGGACTGCAGCACAACCCTGTATTTTTCCACCACCTGGAGAGTATGACTCGAGGCTCTGGTAATTTCTGTCCCTGCTGGGGCATTGACAGGAGACTCCTACGCCCCGAGCACTGGGGCACAATGCGGCCCAATGTCCCCATAGCTGTCACCACTGGCCTCACTTATTTCAGCTGGGAACTACGGGTATCTGGCAATGTAGCAGAGGCAGAAAGCACAGTCAGCTGCTGGAGACTGTTGCTATGGGAAACATGTAATATTCTTGATGCCATCACTGTGACTTGCTGCTCCCAATCAATGACTGTAAACAAGTTATTGTAACCATCATCAGTCCGTTGGCTGCTCAAAAAATCCTTCTTCAGCGGAGGACCCTAGCCTCACCAGGCCATCCTAGACAATCCATTAGAACTTTTTTCGTAAGGGTGTCCTCTATCTCTACCCTGTTAAGAGTACTATAAGCAACTGCAACAGTGATTCTGTTGTGTCAGCTCCAGTGAAATTTAACCCAGTAAATTACAAAGGAAGCTGTTTCTTTCAAATAGACAGCTGATCCTTCAGTTATATTAAACAGGTGACGTTCATCTCCTTTTGGCAACTTAACATTTATTTGATGACACTGATATAATTAAATGAAAATATTTATCTACATCTCTAAATGAAGAATACTCTGTACAATACATTACTACTACCCACACAAATTTATTGTACAGGGTGCCCCCAGGCCTAAATGCATATATATTTTGTTATTTCAGCTTTACATACAAACCATATTATTCATCCATTGCCTTCCTATCGATGCAATAACAATCACCCATTTGACTCTGAAATAGCCTGAACTGTCATCAGCAAAGTCACCCTGCCAATCAGAACATGCCTCACAATCACCAGACTTGTGAAACAGAAGGCCTTTGGGCAGAGCCTGCTGAACAGAGCTCTGTTCTTCTCTGAGTCACTGACAGCAGTAGATGCTCAATGACTTAAACCTCGAACTTTTCCTTTCCTAGATCTGCATACACACTCCCAAGCATTGTAAAGAGAGTGGTCGAAGGTACCTCATACCACTTTTACTTAGTTCCTTTCCTGTTCCACTCGTAAAAAGAGGGAGGAAAAAATTACTATCTCTATAACTGTGTATGAGTCCTGATTTCTCTTATCTTATCTTCGTGATTCTTATGCAAAATGTACACTGGCAGCAGTGAAAATGATACACAGTCAGTTCAAATGTCAGTTCTCAGTTCTCAATAGTATTCCTTGAAAATAATGTTTACTTCCCTCAAGGGATTTCCATTTGAGTTCCTTTCTCTTCTGAGTGGGAACTAGTGGCTACTGGAGTTATCTTCTCTAGCTTATCTTCATTGTATTATCTCTATCAGAAAATAAACTTATAGGATGTTATCTCTAACAGAAAATAAACTTATACAATTTGTTTTGCCTAACCACGGATATTTTATTTACAAGACCACGCCATTCTTAAACCCTGCCAACATACCTGCCCACTGAGAGGATGTAGAATCTTGTGTCAGAAGTGGGATTCCAGGTTCCATCTGTTCTTGGCTTTGAGGTGCCAAATATAATTTACTAAGCCACAAGTAGATGCATTAAACTGCCATATGGGGCTATGCAGCTCCAGGTGGTGGTGCAGCAAATGAGCCCTTCCTACCATCGTTAATCTGGCTTTCTGCCACACTCTGCCTGCTGCAGCAGCTGCGCAAGGCAAACGGTGTGGGTACAATGCCCCAGCACTGTCCCCACAGTGGGCCCCGGTCGTGACATCACTAGGTTGACCGATGCCCTCTCTCTGCTGTACCGATTGTGGATCTGGGGAGATGAGGTCACTGAGAGCGCAGTCAAAGATATGATTTTTAGGTTTGATGTCTATAGTTCAAAGGAAAGTACATGACCAATTCACAGGGAGAGCTGAAGACGGGTCCAGAATTGCAAGCAAAGATCGACAGCACCAGATGGAAATTGAAATCTTGCAGATGTGCATCTGGTTCACATATCTGGTAATCTGAACAGCAGCTGTTCCATCTCTCCCATGTGTAGGTCTGTAATTGCATACCATCTCCCAGTGCCCTACAAAGTTATCTTCCAACAAGATAATGTGAGCTCGTATGTGGCGATGCCATCCTAACACTCCTCAATACAAAGGGTATTCGAATGTTTGCCATTTGCTTTCATTTCTGGTTTTCAGTTCAATGGCCTGTGTGCATTTTAATGTTTAAAAGCATTTATATTTTTCTTCTGGTTTTCAGTTATACATTTACTTATTTCTGTCCATAGTACATCACTTTTTAGTTATCTATGCTTCATAGTACTTCTAATCAGGTGCCTGCATTGTTGTCCAGCATAGAGTTTATGTCTGATTTTTGATTTTAGGTTGGTTCCCTTTTCCCTTATAAATCAACATTCTGAGAAAGTTGCATGATGTAGACTTACGTCTCTCATTTGTTTTCTCCTCAACTATATAGGAAATATTAGTGAATTCAAACTCTTCAATAACTTGATGAAGAAAGGCAATTGTAAAAATATTTGCAAGAATGAATCAGAAAGGAAATAGGTTTACATTAGAAACATGAAAATTTCATTGCATAACTCTTTTTAGTTGCTACCTTCCACTGTTTAAAAAAAATCTGAAACTGCTTTTTTGCACAATCAATCATTCTGAAGTAATTAGATTTATTAGCTTTATGCACAATTAGACCTCAAGGGGTTTCCGTTTCTTTACTCTGGCATGAATTCACACAGTCCTTTTAAATGGATACTAAATAATTTACATACATTTTTAGTTCTGTCAGATTTTCCTTTTTATATTTTAAGAAAAAGTATTAGATTTTACTTGACTGTCACGATGAAATTCTGATCTTACTGTTCATTTCAATTTTATGGTTTCCCTTTGAAAGTTTTGTTTCATTTCAGGAAAACAAGTCAGATATTCTCACCATTCTGCAGGATAGAAACAGGGAAGTCAGGTGATGGGTAGCTCGTCAGCCACAAACGAAAGTCACTGTCTGTATTGTCAGGCACAATGACTTCATCACAAATTCTGTCTAGTTCTGGCATCCAGCTAACAGCCAAGTGACAGTTTTGCAGTACAACCCAGTTTCCTGATTTAATAGCTTTAATAATCATAGCTGCTGCACGGGGACCCTGCAACAGAAGCCCTGTGTGAAAAACACATCAAAATTTCTCTACGAACACAAATGCACAGCTTATTTAAATATGTTAACAACAAGTCAGACGGAAGAATGTTTTGTACATATTTGTTTGGTTCCATTGCACCCACGTGGACAGCTTTTATTAATTCACTGTTAAAAATCACAGAACAAAGCTAAAGTTAAAAAAAACCTGAGTGCCCCGGGTCAGCACAAGAGAGCTCCCTCGTCAGCACAAGAATATTACGAGGATGCGTGTGAGTCCTTGAAAAGTCACCATCGCCACAGCAATTCGCCATCCATTGTAGTACAGAGCAGCCAGTAGTGCTTCACCTGGGAGACATCAATAGTATTCACTTCTTCACTCCTTGATGATTTATTTGTGGAGTTCCTGGCCATTGCATAAAAATGCATTCTGGCTTTTAGATGGTGGGAGCAGTTGGTTTGTCTGGTGGGTCACCTATCCCAAGTTGTCAAGTCCCACAAAATATCTGACTCAGTAACACTGACATTTTCTGTGTCAGAATCAATGTCTTATTTGGACAAAATAAAAAAGAAAAGGTGAATACATTTTAGGCAGTTCTGATTGGAAAACATTATAATTTTGGGTTACTGATGTTCATTTGTAACAGAGGACCAAATTTTTTGCCAAATAGTAGAATACCAGAACCACATTATTGAAAAACATGCTCAAACAGCAGAAAACACTTCGATTTTCCCTCTGACAAGGTAATGGTCAAAAATATCTCCAGTGCTCATGAAAACTGAAATAGACATTCACATTCATCTTCAATTATCTCATTACCATAACTCTGAAACGAAAATTAAAGACTCTGTGAAACAGTGAGAATAGCTTCCTGTAGAAATATACAAGTGCCATAAGTATGAACATCTTTTCAGAAAATATAATATCTATGAGGAATTATAAAGCCTGTATCATAACTTAGTTATGCCAAAACCATGGACGATTATATTTATTTCCCTTTCACTTTTTCATTTTTTCACCTCAGCACTTTTAAGTTTCAGCGGAGTAGAATGAACGAGTTCAGATATAAGGTGAATGATTAAGTATAAGTCCTTTAATTGTAACATTATTTGCTGCAGTAGATCTACAAGCTGGATTTTAAAGTCTAATACATTTCCAGGAGCAGACGTGGACTGCAGCCATAGTTTAACCATTATGAACTATCAATTAAAATTGCAAAAAGGTACAAAATTAAGGAGACAGAAACTGGATAAATTGAAAGAACCAGAAGTTGCCGAGAGTTTCAGTCTCCGATATGTTTGGAATGGGGTATGCATCCATTACTGTCTTATTATTGAGGTATTGGCAGTCACAACAGAACCTGTATTTCTTAGTTCCCTCCATAGATTTTTTAGGCACAACGACAATGCCTGCTCCCCAGCAACTATTACTATGCTCTATAATACCTTCTGCAAGCTGCTGATCAATGAAATCCTCTACAATTGGCTGCAAATACCTCAGTATTCTGTATGGTTTATGGTAAACAAGTGCTTCATTGCCTGTTGGTATCCTATGTTGAACTAATGGAGTTGCTGATAAAGGCACTTGTGGAAAAAAAACAAATCTTTAAATTTCCACAATAATTCTTCCATATGCTCTCTTTCTCCTCCTTTCAAATGTTTAATTTTGCCACGCAATGCAGTTCTATCAGTAGATAGTGGTTGATCGCTTCGCTTACCTATCAGACACCAGTCTTCATCATCTGGCACATCCAAATTTGCTACTAAAACTCCTTTCCTCAAATTCGCGTCGACAGTGCTAAAATTATCCATGTTCACGGGAACTACTTGCCCATCATTCCCCTCCTGTACGCATACAACATTACCTTTCACAAAGCAATCCAATGTACCCAAAACTTCATTATCCTCCAATGGTTCAATAACACATACTGTACCCACAAGTAGATTTGACTCCACACCTACCCAAAGCGACTTCCTAGAGCCACCAGACACACACTCATATGAATTAAGCCTTAACGCAAATGTACGTGGTTCAATTGGTTTGTTCATTATGTTGAACGCCCCTCGCGACAGCTCTGCACTGACAACAGTTTCCCCTAGATGAAAAAACATTCCACCTAGTTCCACAGTTCATTGTCCAAGGTCAATTTTGGCTCCACGATGTCCCATGGACAGTCTATTCCTTTTCCCCCTGGCTAAAAATAACTGACTCTGCCATTGTGTTGCTTTTGTTCACAGTTAGTCCCAAATCAAAACATTTAAGTATAAGAATAACCTGACTCTCTACACCTCAGTATCATCATACTCAGTAACATCATAGTCAAACCAATACAAAAGTAATTAAATGCCACGAAAAAAAAAAAAAAAAAAAAAAAATCTTACTATCCCAAATACACTAAAACTCATTCTGACAAAAAAATAAAAATAAAAAAAGGCCTATGCAAAACATCTAAAATGGCCTGCCATAAGCCATACTCAAAAACACACAAAGGCAAGGAAACACCAAATACTCAAAAGAAAACTGGTCAAAACTCACCACATCTTGTGAATGTAATGCGGCAGTGGGCTCGAACGTCGTAACATCGTACTAGACAACCGACGTCCGCTATTCTGACACCAAATGTAGTGACAACTTCTGCCACCAAATGTAACAGCAACACCAAATGTAGTGGGAAGAGGTAGAAGGCACCATATTAAGACTGGTCAAAACTCACCACATCTTGTGAATGTAATGTGGGCAGTGGGCTCGAACGTCGTAACGTCGTACTAGACAACCGACGTCCGCTATTCTGACACCAAATGTAGTGACAACTTCGGCCACCAAATGTAACAGCAACACCAAATGTAGTGGGAAGAGGTAGAAGGCACCATATTAAGACTCGTCTGAGCTTTCCACGTGATTTAGTGTTTCCAACTACAGTGCCCCCATTCCTCTCGATCTGTGTCACTGGGACCCACAATGCTGAGGACACCACTTCGCCGTGTGCGAAATGTCTCAGTGCGGAATGGTTGCCTCAGTGACCCAAGCACGCACTGCTGTGAGTCGGTCTTGGACGGCAGCAGAGTTGCGGCTTCGTCAGGATGCCGGCAGTTGACTCAGCGGTCTGTGACCCTACCGACTCAGCGCCCCTCATTGTGAGCCGCAGGCGGCCAGGTGCGTGCTTCTTGTTGGCATGGCTAAGATTATGGTGATAACAAGTGGCTGCAATCTGGAATCTGAATCTGTGGCCCTTGCCTCAGGATGCTTCCGGTGTGTGTCGGAAGCCAGGACAACTGCCCGCAGTAGCGAACCACGGAGTGGCCCGCCGCATGGCTCACTACAGACCCGGCGTTGGCCTCAGAGGGTCAAACCAGTGACCTGCTGTGGACTGGAACACTGGCGCCCCATCTGCTGCTGTGTGTAGCCGGTGGTGTGACACGCCCCGCCATCCAGGACAGCTGCCACACTTGAATGAATCTCGTTAGAAACCCGCACCTATTTATACGTGGCTGTGCACCCCTGTTTTGCCATACATGCCACTTCGCGTCACATAGTCATAACACACTAGGTTGGCCAGTGGGCCCCTTCTGCCTGTGATTTGCGTCATGCAAAACTGCTACATTTACTCTTTCAGAAATTTGACAACCCTGTGGCCTCTCTTCTACTTTGCAGCTGTTGGTATGCATAACTCGCTGCAATCTGGCCCACACCTGGCTGTAGCTTGTGCTCAGAATATTGCACAAATCTAACTTTCCCTATCATAAATGGTGGCGCCGCTACAGTATACTGTGTGCTCAATTTCAGTACATGCACATGGACCTTGTCAGCCCCCACCCAGAATTTGAAGGATAAAAAAATCTATATTCTGTAACTGATCAGGTTTCACTCTGAGTTGAAGCATTGCCAGTCAAAGATGTCACAGTGGAATGTACAGTTTGAGCTTTCACTGATACACACATAGGATGCTCTGGCTGTCCTGAAATTATTACTACAGGCTGAGGGGACTATTCGAATCCTTTCTGTCTGATGAACTCCTGCTGCCTCTGCAGCATTACTCAAAGCTGTACAACAGTGTACCACTTGCAGAGTAATGCCCTCGTGGAGCAATGGCACTGCACTTGTGCGCCATGACAGACTGTAGTTCTTCCACAGGTATTGGTCAGCATTTGTATGGCATTTCGAAAGACCTACAGGCTTCTCTGCTGAACATTTTATATGGTTTACCCATTATGCTTACAGCAGAGTTTGTCCTACCAACACCAACGTCAGACACAGCAGACCTGTGATGTTAGCACAACAGGTGAAGTGCTATATTCAAAATTTGCATTTGCTTCCACCTACATCTCACACCACTCCAAAAACCTTCATGCGCAAAACACTTTAAGATTATCAGTATGTAAGGCTCAGCAAATACAAACTGGCATGGGTTCTCTGTGATGCTATTACTTCTTTCCCTATGACTTAGACTGGCCCTATGTTGACCACAATAAACATCCCCTTGTCAACACAACATTGGCTACTATGCAGCCCAGCATGCATCACCTTTGATGTCCCTGACTTCAATCTTGAAGAGGACAGAGTCAAAATAGTTGATGATAATTTTGTAATAGATACATGCTGTGATCCTTCCACTCAGATCACCAGCCTTCACGCCCTCGTCTACTGATTACCACCACAGATTGACTACGTGTACTCATCCTCTTGCATGTCGGCAGATGGTGTGTTCACTGCCTCTGCAACAGCACAGGTTCCTGGCCAGCTATTACCACACACCACAATACTGACACTGCCTCCAATGCAGCTCGATGTACTAACCACGCAGTCATTGCCCACACCCGGCCAATCCCACTTTGGCCTCCCACTCACCTGGCACTGTATCACCTCTGCACCACAGTCTCTGAGTACCAGACACTGAACAATGATCCAGTCATGCCCTGCATTGCAGCAAGCCACAACATGGCTGGTCACGTATGTCTGCCCTTGCTCTATATGACAGATACACACTGAGCATTACTATCCACAGTGCTCTCCCAGTATCAATTACCATTCTAATACCTTTTGTCTATTTTTAAAATAAGTTTCACTATTCTTTCTCAAATTTTTTTAATATCCGAAGATTTCATTATAAATTTCTTGTTTATAATAAAGCCACACTTAAGTTTCCTTCCTGCTCTGTCTACTTGTAATAAAACATACAATACATTCTGAGTTAAATTCAATTTGGTCTTAAATTTTTTCACACTGCTGATATCTCTATTAAATATCTACTGATCTACAGTAACTCATATTTTGATCATAAAGTTTGAAAATTTATTGGCCCTAAATAAAAAGTAGTAGAAGCAGTTGGGTTACCATTGCCTGCTTAAAATTACTTCATGTCGGAAAGTTCAGGCACACAAATAGCTGGGCATGAAACTCCCTCAGTCCACTCCTCCAAATATTCTCAATGTGTAGTGACCCGAGAATTTCCACGTAAATTCTGGAAACACGCGACCTTATGCCACTTCAAACATGCAATGTTTTCAAGATAAGTGTGAGAGAGAGTCTATTTACTGTGCAACACATGTCTGTGTGTGCAGGATGGACGTTGGTCATGGGTGGGCAGGAGCTGCGTCAGATGAGTGACGCCGGCAAGTGTTTGCCACTGGTGCCATAGAACCTGTATGGAAAGTAAAAGGAGAAATTATGTGTTATTCCTTGGTGGTTGAATAATTGTAATTGTTATAGACAATTGAATCCGGATTTGTCTAGAGACTCTTACTTAATCTTGGTGTTAGACTTGCTAGAAGCAAGTCCTGTCTTTGAATTTCTGATGGTTATTAAACTCACCACATTGTAATTATATTTAATACTATCTAACAACACAGTTGACTTGCAAGAGTTTGTATGCTTATGTGAAACTTGTGGAAATGAAAATATATCTGGACTGAACTGAAAGTATTATGAGGGTACCAAGTTATTTTAAGAGAGAGAGAGAGAGAGAGTCTTTTATAATCCCTCTAACCAGCGTTATTTCATCAGAGAAGAAGTTGTGGAGATCAACGCAGCCACAGACCCAGAGAAGAGGATTGGCTGAACATTTCAAGTAAGTCAACTGTAGTAAGAGAAGTGTGAAGTTCGCAATCCAGTTTTGCACCACTTCCCTTGTCACTGAAACCATTAGAATGTGGTGACCAATGTGATCAGGACTTGAAGAAAGAGGAATTTTGAAAGGAAATCAAGATAAGAAGATATTGTGAGTTGCCATAGCAACAAGACAGGCAAATTGTTTCGCAGAGTTGGATTTTGAATAAACAGTAAAAAGGGGTGAAAATTGATAAATAATATAGAAGAGGAGACGTACGGAAAATATTAACAGTTTAGAGTAAGAAGAGTTGTGACGAGATCTATTTGATGACAAAAATCCAGTGTGGAGGGTAAGTAACCCTACACACATTGCGGGGGTGTGGACGCCGTAACCAGCAAGCAATGCGAATGGAGCCAGCTGCTACTCATTGGTGCTGCCTACTAATCCGTTTGCCAGCATCGACGCTGAAACCAACCTTCAACGCTGCCGGCACCCGTGCTGTTCACCGGCGTTGATTGCACACTGGCTCACCGATGCAGCCTAAAACCCTACGCCCGGTGAGAGAAAGACAATAATTATTTGAGTGTAAAGTTAACGAAACTATTCAACAATAGACTGTTAGTATAATTATTATACTCAGAGGTGATTTTTTTAATGATCACTAGATCTAAAAGTAAGGAGGATTTGGATAACTCAAAAAATTGGTGAAATATCAGAACCAGCCATGGGCATGACAGTGAGTAGGGGAATGCCAGACTGGTCTGAAGTAGTGAATTTAATCAAAGCTCAAAACGCCCAAATTAATACTTTAAGTCTCAAGTTAGACTCAGTGAATACTCAGTTGAATGCTAAATTAGATTACCAGAGGGCAGATTCATCAACTGTAAGTGCACATTTAAAAAAATGAATTAAGTAATTACTTGACTATCCAGATGAATCAAATGTTTACTGACCGTAGCCGAAAGCAGAATGACCAATTTCAGAAGTTGACCCAGAAGTTTGAATTCGTTATTGAAGACAAATGTAATAATGTAGAAGCTGAACTTGGTGGTAAGTTAGGATCATTTCAAAGTGTATGCAATGTTACATTTGATGCTGTAAAACAAAGACTACACACTTTAAACGAAAGTGTTGAGAATTCCTTTAGTCCAATCGTAAATTGGAGGCGTTAACAGGCGAGTTGATAACGTGGCAGAAATTTTTAAGAGAAACTAACTGGTTAAGACGTAATAAATATCAGTAATCTGGAGGAACAGGTAGAAGAGATAATAGACAGAGAGTAACCTCCGACAACGTTTCTCAAACTTTAGCTTCGGAACTTAAGGATGCTAAGAGAGGCATAGATAATTTATGGAAAGAATTAAAACATATGCAGGACAAAGTAGATAATAGAGTGACACCTCCCAATGAAGTGTTAACTAGTGAGGTAATGACAGATTCACAATGGGGAGTAAATTCTACACTATCCAGACAGTTTCCAAAGTTTAAGTCAGACGGGGAGGTGCATATTCTCAAACGGTTTAACCAAGCCTTGCCGAAAAACTGGGAAGATTCAAAAAAGATTGAATTTGTGGTAGAGTACCTTCGAGGAGAAGCTTCGGAGGGGGCACAGTGAATATTGAGAATTTTTTTCTTGGGCAGACTTCCAGAATAGTTTAAGGAGTAGTATTGGTCAGCAAGTGCCCAGGAAAAATTAATATCTCATTTGTGAGACCTTAAGTACTATAACAGTACATGGGGTACAATGAGAAAGTATTTCGACTGGCATTTAACACATGCAAAGTACTCAGATAAGCCCATGTAGGAAGAAGGGTTAGTTCGAATTTTAATAAGACGTTTAGCCATTTACGCCAGACAAGATATATTGTGTAGTGGGCGGAAAACCGTAGAAGAACTGTTGTCTTTTGTGGATGCACTTGATGCCTTGAACAAGGACCGTAATGAGAGCATACACCAAAATGAAAATCACACTTATAAAAGGAATAGTAATAATAATTTTAGAAAACATGAGGCTAATTTTGCTAGATTACACTAATGTAATAGGAGCAATGGTAACGATAATTACCAAAATAAGCATCCAACTTCGAATATAGGCCCAGTGATGTCACAAGAATTTGTACAAGCAGTAATAAGAGTACAAAGTGGTAAGGTAATACCCCGGTTCAGTAACCGACCAATGATTGCTGTTAATGAGGAAAATGTAGTGCAATCTGGATCCAGGGCCAGCACCCAGGTTGTAGAAACACATTAGGAGGCCTAGTCCATAATAAGTATGTTAATTTCACACATAAAATACCAACCAAAGAATGGTTGTTACTGGAAGAACTGAGCTTAACTACCATTAATCCACAACCACTGCTGTCTATGAGTGCATCAATTCCATCCTAAACCTGATGGACAAAAAACAGGAAACAATAGGAGTCTTTATTGACTTGTCAAAAGCTTTTGACATGGTGGACCATAAAATTCTGCTATCAAAGCTAGAAAGATATGGTATTCGAGGTCTGTCCAACAAGTGGATCAGTTCCTTCCTGACAAATCGTATGCAGGCAGTGTGCGTCAAGCACACAAATATTGAACTAAAAACTGTATCTAATCATTTATCTGACTATAAACAAATAAAATGTGGTGTACCCCAAGGATCCGTATTGGGACCCCTTCCGTTTCTTCTGTACATAAATGATCTAAGATTAAATATTGATGCACACAAATCAATCATATTTGCAGATGACACCACGATTCCACTAAAAGGAGACGACGATGAACAGTTACAGCAGACAGTAAACACGGTCACGAAACAACTTAGCAGCTGGGCACAGAGTAATCAGCTTGTAATAAACAGTAAGAAAACCGTTGCTCTAAAATTCCACAATGTTCCTAACAAGGACATTTTTATCCCATCAGTCTCTATCAATGACGAACCAGTTGGTAACAGTACTGAAACCAAATTCTTAGGACTTTGTGTGCAGAGTAACATCAGATGGAATAAGCATATTGAATATCTCAATGCAGAACTGAGCAAAACATGTTATCTTCTTTGTTCATTAAAATCATGCTGTAGTGAGAAAACAGTATTGAATGCATATCATGCATACTTTCATTCTCGTCTTAGATATGGGGTCACCTTCTGGGGAAACTCTAAAATAGCTAATAGCACTTTTAAACTACAAAAAAGGGCCATTAGAATCTTGTTTGGGTGCAAGCCTAGAGACTCTTGTAAACCCCTGTTTAAGAAATCTGGTATTCCCCCATTACCGTGTGTATACATTATGGAAACCCTTTTGTTCTTTAAATTAAATGTAATAGGCAAGGACCAGAGACTACAAAAAAACCAAAAAAACTGTGATATACATGAGCACTTTACCAGACAATTCAGCCTGTATATTTATAACTTGACTTGTCCAATGTCTTATGCATAAGCTGCTATGTAGACAACGGGACCAATTTAAAAAAAAAAAAAAGAAGAAGAAGAAGAAGAAGAAGAAGAATAATCATAGGAAAACTAGAAGATTTTGAAGTTAACATATTTATAGATTCTGGGAGTGAAGTGTCATTTATTTCTAGCGCTTTATTTAGCACATTACAAACTAAACATCACTTACTGATATTACCAGTATTGGGAGTGTACATAGTTGGTATTACTGGAACGAAGAGCAAAGTTGTAAAACACGAGACCCAGGTGAACTGCAATATTGGGAATATCCCACTTCATGACACTGTTAGTAATAGAAAATATCAATATTGATGTGTTGTTTGGCCTAGATTGGCCATCAGAAGCCACAGAAAAAGAACTTTTAGCAGTAGTATGGAGTATGCAAAAATTCCAAACACTAGTATGGGGAACAGAAATACATGTATATACGGATCATCAAGCTCTATCTTTTCTAATGAGTGGTCGGTTATTACATAGTAGATGAATGCGATGGATGTTGTTCCTACAGGAATACGACATTAAAATACAGTATGTAAAAGGTTCTGAAAATGTTGTACCTGAAACTTTGTCTAGATTGCCTGTGGACAAGAAAGAGTTAAAACGTATGGAAGGACCTGAGGTAATTTTTGCGATTAATTTTATGACAGTAGAACATCTGCACAACAGGGTACAAGAAATGGCTCAAAGAATAATTGAAAACATCGATCATGATTCCTACTTTACTGAAATATATGCTATGTATAACAAGACTTCCTTATGGCCTAATCAAGAAGGGAGGTGGATAATTATAGGGCATAATCTATTTTGGAGAGGCAGAATAACATCTCGACAATGGCATTTATGCATCCTGACATTGATGGAGGATGAGATTGTGTGGTATGTTCATACTGGATGGGGATACTTCGGAATAAAGAAATGTATAGCTCACATGAATAAGTTCTATTATTTTAAGAAACTAGGACATAATGCAGCATCTTTAATTAGAGCTTATGAAACCTGTCAGAAGGTAAACGAGAGTAACACTCATGTTAAGTACAAAATATATCCAATCATTCCTAATGCATTACATGATCTTACAGCAGCAGATTTCTTTGGACCAATTCTGGAAGGGAAGGGAGGAGTATCGTACATTTTTGTTCTCGTAGAGTGTTGGTCAAAGTATGTTAAGTTGTATCCTATTAAGAAAGCAAATACACCAGCCATGATTCACTGTCTGCAACAATAGTGTCTCGAGGTAGGCAAACCAGAATGATTTATTACAGACAATGGACCACAGTTTGTCAGTAATGAATTTAAAGAATTTTTAGTGTGGGAAGATGTTTGTCAAGTATTAATCTCCAACTATAATACATCTTTTTGTGAGAAAGGGTTATGAAAGAAATTAGGAAATTATGCCACACCTATTGCCATGAAAAAATATGTCATGGGCATCGAAAGTTAAAGACTTTGAGCTTATTTTAAATGAATTCCCACATTTATCAATTGGATTAATAGGCAAATCCTTTGTGGGGGAACCCCTTATTAAACATTTTACTTGGCCAGAGCAACCTACTGTGGATTACAAACTTAATCAGACAATAGTTTCTAAGAACTTGGTTTAAAAGGCACAACAACGAGTAACTAGACATATTGAGAAAGCTATTGAACCTCAATACAAGGTTGATGACCTGGTTCTAGTAAAACAGCATCTTCAGAGCTCTGCCCTGAAGAGGGAGACACACAAATTTTTCCTAAAGTATGAAGGACCTTACTGAGTACAAGTGGTGATATATCCCAAAGCCTTAGTTTTAGTAGATCCTATACCAGGATCAGAAGAAGGAAAATACAATGTAAAAGACACAAAGTTATATATCTCTCAGGGACGTTGATGTTTTTGTGTTAATGATCGGAGTGACAACCGTCAGATCCCTAGTTGTTTTTGTGTTTCTTCTGCAATAAAATTTTACTGCACCGAATTCCCCCAACTTCTTACACTATCCCCCAACCTCTTACACTATCCCCCTACATCTTAAACTATCCCCCTACTTCTTATACTATCCTATTATCCACCGTTACAGAAACATACCAGTGTGGAAATGTGATAACATCACTCAAAACTGCTCCTGGTATGTGAAGAAGTCATCCTTGGTTGTTGCAGGAGGATTGTGCACACTAAGTATTTGGAAGAAGTCGTCCTCAGTTGTTGGAGGATTATGCCTGTTAGGAAATTTTATGGCATTGTCCCCAGTTATTCCAGGGGCACCCCTGCCTGTCTTCAGGACTTGTCCCACATTGTCTCAACTTATTTTGACTTGCTAGGCAGCATCAAGTGATAAAGATTAAATCTGCCTAGCCAGCCATTCTCTCCATGATCTTGACTGTAATGCCAACAGCAGCCGATGTGGGCTCCACGTATAGTTAGGTCTTATTTTTGCCTAGCCAGCCAGTCTCTCCTGCCATCCACTTATAGTTAGGGCTTACTTTTGCCTAAGCTATTCTTCAAAAGTAATCTCTTATACAGTTTGTCTATGTAAACCTGGATGCAGAGGTCTTAATAAACTGCAAATGATATTAGATTAATAGAAGAGATGATATTGTATGAGTAATTACATGATTGTGATAACATGATACATAATTTTATGCTTAGTGTAGAATCTTTTTTACCTTTTATAAAATGTGATGTAAATGGGAGGGTTTGTATCAATTTTGAAAGGGGTGAGTAGTGTAAGTAATAGCAAGATTTACACCAACAGATAAATCATGACTAACACTAAACACACATCACACCTTACAGACGACCCTTGCAGACAAGTGTGACTGATTCTTCACCATTTGCCGCTCCAAAGGTGTTGCTAATATTTTTCTTTAGGGACTTCAAGTGTGAAGGTGAAAATGTCCATTCTGTAGGAAATGATTTAACACCATACCTCCTCCGGCTTCTCACTCAAGTACTGGCGAGGTAGAGGTCCTGGGGAAGGGGGTGGGAAGGGTTTCCTGTCTTTGGGGGCTACCTTCTTTCTCTTCTTCGATCTTAGCAACCATTTCTTCTTTTTCCTTTCTTACTTCTCATTTGAGTATCTGCCTATCTTTCCCTCTTTACATATTCATCTAATTCGATTGCTGAAGTCCTTCTTATTTTCCATGGTTTCTAATAACCTTCAACTTATTTCATATAAGTAGGCTGAAGAATCAGGAGACATAGACACACTTAAGCATACACACAATGAAACATGAAGACGCAAACAATGAAAGGACAGAGTATTATGGGGGAAGAGGTATGTGTACATAGTGAAATATGCACACATTGTTGTTTATTGTGACGGTTCTACATCACACACACCTGTATATAAATATATAAGAACAATGATCATTCCATATTGCCTATGTGCATAAGTATAGAGGAACTATGCTAATTTTACATCAAGTATACCTAAGTAGGAAGTGTGAGTAATTAAGGATAGCATAAGCCAAAGAGTAAGGGTTTGTGATAATTGCTAAGGGAGGTCAATCGGACAAATATTCTGATGACTGGTGGTATAGTGGGACTCTTATAACACAAGTAAACACATATTATATGAATAGAGAATAGAGGTAGAATATAAAAGTTGAAAAGTAGAGGAGGACTCTAGGGTACTAAATGAAGTATTAAAAAGCGAATGTGAAGTGTGAAATAGATTTTGTATTTTTACCAGAGGATATTTAATTATAGTGTACATAAAGATGTATACTCGGGTAATGAACCTAGAGGCCTACTCATAAAGGATAAGAAGGGCGAACCCAGCATTTATTGGATATAAAGGGCAGATAAGCAGATCGAAGAAAGGCTGACTTATACTGTGTGGACAGGGGCACTAAAAAGGGGATTGACCTATACCATAGGAGAATAGAAATTTAAATGGGCGTACCTACCAAAATGGGCGTACCTACCAAAATGGAAGGAGGAAGGGCATGCATAGGGTCAACCCATGAGTAAGGTATAGATGCTGATCCAAGGGGAAAAGGACAGTATCGTGACAGAAGTCACACATGTTGTAGGAATTATTCTGGTAAGTTTGAATTCTATATTTCACTAGCTTTATTAGGTTTTATGAGTGTCAATAGGAACACTTTCATTTTGCCCAGAGTTCCTCCAGGCTACAGAATATTATAAGTAATGAGGCAATTACGTACTAAAGAGGTAGTACAGAGAATTAGAATAAAGGATGAAATATTCAAGGGTCCATGACACCTGGAGTTTACGATTGGAGCTGAAGAGGGAGTCCTTGCTGTTCATAAGTAAGAGTAATGCAAAATGAAATCATAAATAGAGGCTTATGTTCTAAAAAACAGAGTAAGAGTCAATGGAAAGACAAAAATCACAAGCCTGCTCTATGAAGTACAAGGATTTATGAGAAAAAAATTGTGTATATAAACTTATGTAGCAAATGATTACTTTTAAAATGTGGATTGTTACTAGGTATGATGTTAATGTACATAATAATTATGTATAAAATATTGTGTGTTCGATCTAAGGAGGGGGATATGTAGTGATTCGAGAATTTCCACATAAATTCTGGAACCACTCGATCTTATGCTGCCTCGAACATGTGGTGTTTTATAGATAAAAGTGAGAGAGAGCCTATTTACTGCACAACACATCTCTGTGTGTGCAGGATGGATTTTGGTCATGGGAGGACAGGAGCTGCATCAGATGAGCGATGCTGACAAGTGTTTGCTGCTCGTGCCATAGAACCTGTATGGAAAGTACGATGAGTAATTACGGGTTGTTCCTTGGTGGTTGAATAATTGTAATTGTTATAGACAATTGAAACCTGATTTGTCTAGAGACTCTTACTTAATCTTGGTGTTAGACTTGCTAGAAGCAAGACCTGTCTTTGAATTTCTGATGGTTATTAAAGCCACTATATTGTAATTTTATTTAATACTATCTAATGGTTAACAATGCAGTTGACTTGCAAGAGTTTGTATGCTTATGTGAAACTTGTGGAAATGAAAATATACTGAACTGAAAGTATTATGAGGGTACTGAGATATTTTAAGAGAAAGAGAGAGAGAGAGAGAGAGAGAGAGAGAGAGAGAGAGAGAGGCTTTTTTAGTTCCTCTAACCAGCATTGTTTCTTCGGAGAGGAATTTGTGGAGATCAACGCAGCCGCATATCCAGAGAAGAGGATCAGCTAAACATTTCAAGTAGGTCAACTGTAGTAAGAGAAGTTTTGCACCGCTTCTCTTGTTGCCGAAACCATTAGAAATGTCATAACAACCTAGACTGCCAGGACTTATAGAGCTTGGTGACACACATGAATAGGGCTAAACATCAGCAGAGCTATGTTCAACTCTCAGAGCAAGGGAGGACAGTGCTCATTTTATATACAGGGGCTTCACACTAAAATTGAAATTTAGCAGCTGGTCACTCTTTGTAATAAATTTAGTTCATTAGGTTACTCATTAATAATGATACTTGCAGAGCAGATAGGTAAACAGCCAAAGCATATTTGTACTCTACAGAGTGACCTATCAAGCCAGTTACCTTATGGGTACCAACAATTGTCCAAAATGAATTCTGGACTGAACAATGGGTCTACTCCTATTGGTTCCCTTAATTCTCCATAATATGTAATTATGGGTAGTCCCTACAGTTCTCATCAGGCAACTTTTGTAGCTGGCTAGTGAAGATTTCATTCTATTTGTCATAAGAAACACAATGAATCATTTACATTCAGGAAGAAAGTTCAATCATGAGTATGAAACTCAAAGATTTCATTTTTATACTTAACCCATATACATAAATCAACTGAATGAAATAAAATGTTCAGAACAGTATAGTAAGAGAAACTGATGTATTAGAATATTGAAATTTTGATAAATTAATATGAATTAACGAGGTTTCCCAATGCCCAACAAATTGATGATCCACAGCAAAAATTAATACAGTATCAGTGCATGCATAACTTACCTGCCCTTGACCAAGAGAAATAGATTGCATATTTTTGAGATAACCTCTGTCATCAGCAAACTTTATTAATCCAGCCATTGGATCTGAGCCTGGTGATAAAATAAATATCAGTGGTGAACAGCAGTTAGAGTCATAGTATGATCCTTGCAGGTCAAATGTTGGTGGTTCAATATATGACTGCCCCATTTCTGACACAATATAGGCCTAAAATAAATAATTTTTTGCCAGATCACATTTTATTGCTATTAAATATTGATTTATATAGATTAATTAAGACCTTAAGTGATAAATTTGTAAGGATCTTCTACAGCTAAATGTCAATACATTAATTAATTTTCTATTCAACAATGTTTAAATTTAAAATGAAAGTTGTGTTTTCAGCACAATCTGGTCAAGTTCCTTTAAATCAGTTAAACCTACCTGAACAGCTGGCACTATTTTGTCAGGCCTTAGACATCGGATAATCACCAGCCGATACAGACCACTTATGTTTGCAAATGGTTCTGGGAGCTCCAACTCTTGTGGATTAACGGCATCATATATTTCCTTCCACTGTTCTTTGTGTCTCTCAACAGATCTCCTGAAATTTTCAAGCCTGTAAAAGAAAGACAACTTAATTTAACAGTATATAAAATTATCTAGCACAAATCATATTTTCATTTGGTACCAGGAGAAAAGGCTGTGGGAAATGGCATGACATTGTGTTATTTCTCAATTTCACTCAATTTCCTGGAAATGTTAATACTGAAACATTAAAGATTGGAATATGTGAAAACAGCAAAAACAACTTCAGGAACATGGCTGAAGACAAGAAACATTTTAGCATATTATGGCAGCTATTATAAGTTGCCTATAAGGAGAATATTAACTATCAGCAAACAGTTGAGATTTGTTTTTGAAACTGACACTCTTCTACAGTATACATGAAACAGATTATTATTTCTTCATTAACAGTATTGAAGCTTCAAGTATATCTGGTAACATACTTCTGTAAAATCTGATTTCACATACAAGTCAAGGTATTTGTCACTACATAATGATCTTGACAAGTGAATACTGCCACAATCTCAGAACAATTGGTTTTCAAAATATGAACAAGAATTAGCAAAGCTTACATAGGTTCTGCTTTTTTCCATTCTACAATAATCCTGTAATGTTCTACTATAATTCACAGATCTACTTACTAACAACATTGTATTCTGTTCCACTGATGTCACAAATATTATCAATCATCAATCAACCAATATTTTTAAAATTTATAAGAAGCATTCGATTTTGTAAGTGCAAAGGATGTTACGCAATTTGATTGAATTTTGATTACGGGATCTGTGCCGGTTTCACATGCAAATACCGGTATGTTACGACAAAATAAAACTTATGTGTTTTGGGTGCCTTTTGTTACTTTTTACTATGCATGACTTTTGGTCAGTTACGTTGCAATTGCCTAGATAAAAATCTACTCACCAAGCAACAGCAGGAGAACACACATAAAAGATATCATACATGCAAGATTTTTGAGCCAGTAGGTCCTTCTGGCAGAAAGACTGAAAGGGAAGAAAGAAGGGGGAAGGAAAAGGAGAAAAGAGGTTTAGGAAAGGGCTCACACTTCAGAAAAATCACTTAAAACACCAGGTTAGTGGAGAATTACTGGATGGGTAAGTCTCACCTGACTTAGCGTTGTGGGTGTCTTCTTTGAACTTTGAGCATTTACCCAAGCCTCTCCAGTCCTTTTCCTGCGTTCCTTTCCTTTTCCTTTCCATCTCAACCCTTGTGCCGGAAGAAAGAGAAACTGGCTCTGAAAGCTTGTATAAGTAGTACCTTTTTTTATATGTGTGTTCTTCTGTCACCACTTGGTGAGTAGATTTTTGTATCTATTAAATTACATTATATTTTCAAAGATAGATTGTTTTCATTTATATTTCAGTAGGATATAATTCACAGGGAACTTATTCACAGCGAAGTACTACTTAAATATTTCCTAGGAAGTAAAATGGTGTTTTGCAAACTTATCCAAGCTGCTGAGCAACAGATATTTAAAGTATTTCTGTACATAGTTTAACTATGATCTAATGAGTTAATTAAAGGTGTCACTCTCTATGTTTTCTGCCATATTTTTATATGATGTTCAGGTTCTCTCTCTGTTCATGCTCGATGTCTCTGAACACACAACATTAGTGAATTATTTATCCTCCATACAGAGATAACTAACCATACAAAATATTAGCTTTTTATCCCTCTCTATTTTCATATTATAGTCTTTCAAAGTTTAGAAGCTTTGACATTTTTAACACTACAGTGGTGCAAAATGACACTTGCTAACATTATGAAAATAAATGATTATTTTTTCATCTAACATCCAATCTTTGTAACATCTGGTAGTTATGTAATTTAACACTTAGGCGCCGATGCACGTAAAAATACGGGCGTGTGCGACCTGCCCGAAAGTCAGGCGCCCATAATTTTACAGGCGCATGTTCTCGTTCTTCCCCTTCTTTCCTTTGTGTGTTCTTACGGCTCCCGCTTGTCTGGGAGGCGCTACATGGACTGTAGTTTAAGTATTGGTCACTAGATAGTGTGGGCATGCAGTGGAAGGGTGTGCTTCCCTTTTTATTTGTCGGGTTTTGTGAGCAGTGATTTTTTCCCGCGGTCTCAGTATCGTCGCCATGGCGAAGAAATTGCTCGCGAGTTATATCGTGATTTTTAGAAGAAAGTGACGTTGATTTGTCAGAGGAAGATATTGTAGATGACTCTGATGATGATGTGGACTATGTTCAAGAAGAAGTTTCTGGCAGTTTAGGTAAAGAAATCTGACAACAAAACATCTATAATTTTTGTTCAGATTTTCACTGAAAAAACTCTCAGTATGTAATTATGATTTTATTTGCAAATACAACTCTTCTGATAGATTCAGAAGAGGAGAGCAGGTGTCCAAGCACTTCAGCAGCAAGTAATCCCGTTTACATTGTGCCTGAAGAATGAACGAGGCTGACGGCGAGGGGGAAGCCGAGACCTGCGCGTCGCACCGATTCTGAGGAAGGTTGGACGACTACTGATAGTGCGCCAGATATCGATCTATTCACAGGACAATCCGGAATATGCAGTGTTGTCAGTTTAGACCAGAACAGTGCACCTCTAGAATTTTTTTCATATTTCCTGACAGACAGTATGATGAATTATATAAAGGAACAAACTAACCTGTATGCTCAATAATGCATCAGGAAATTACGAAGCACAAATTACCTTTGTTGTGTACATAGTTCGACGTAGTCAGCGCATACACAACTTTCCCAATAGAGCGAAGTGTGGTGAAAAGACACAAGCTACCAGTGTAGTGAATCTAAAGTGGCATAGTGCAAAATGCCGCACTTCAAAATTTACCACACAAAGAGCAAAATTGCATCCTAAAATAGTTACAGGAGGTTACTGTAGATAAGACATACTGTATCCATCATAATTACAATTTCTGTGTAAAATAAAAAAAAATCCTTCTAGAAAATACAGGAATATACCTTTCACCAATTTTTCCTTTTTTCAAAAACAATGTTATAATAATAACACTTGTCAAAAGTATGTATTAATTCAAGAGAAAGGTATTATATATGGTTTCAAACAAGAAAGTCTAGGTTTTTCAATAAGAGTAATTTTATTGCTATAACTGAAACCTTTCATGAGTTGTAGTAGTTTAAAATACGTTAAAATCAGCCAGTCTTTATGGTAGACACCCGTGCACAATGGCTCAGGACCCAAAGTGATAAAGTTTAATGATTGTAAACAAAATCACGTAATACCTCCAAGTAAACTTACTGAGGTAGTAAAAAAAATTGTATTTAGATTACTGTACTTAAACCCTACTGTCAGCTGCATAGCGACATTACGGGGAATCGGTTGCAATGAGTGAAAATGTATACCAGACCAGGATTCGAATGTGGGATCTCCTGCTTACTAGGCAGGTGCAGTAACCACTGCCTATCTGGGCAATCAATCCACCTTCTTTAGTGCAGATGTGCAAATACATTTGACCTCCTGTAGGAATCTCAGAAGCGCAAATATAGAAGAAATGTACATGGGATGCAAATAGGTGGCGCTCATTGGGAGAGTGGATCGGCTGTGAGGCGAGCTGAGAGAGCCCGTGCAGTTGCGAGAACACTGTGTCATGGCACAGGGCTTACTGCACCTGCCTAGTAAGCAGGTAATACCGGGTCGAATCCTGGTCCCATATACATTTTCACTCATTCCTGCCGATTCTGTGTAATGTTGCAGTGCAGCTGACAGCAGTGATCCCTCCCCTTTCCTTTTCTTTCTTCCCCTCTCCACCTTCAATTTACATTCATGTATAACAGCTGTAGATTCTACGTGGTGTCTGTTCTTCTGGATGTGTACAAAAGAACTGACACCAGACATTTATACAATTAGATTATTGTGTTTCATTTTGTGAAAAAACCATAAGGTTCATTGGTACATTCAATATCATATATAGGGGGGAAGGGATACCCCAAAAACCTTTATCCCAAAATATTTCTCAAAGCAGGGGCTATCACATGGAAGAATAAAATTAATTGGCTTTCTGTTTCTTTATGGTTTTTTCCTGCCATATTGGGAAGTTAAGGTGAGTTTCCATTTGGTTGCCTTACAAAATCAGTTATTGTTCAAACATTTGTAAAACTTCTTTTAAATTTTTTATCTTGTCAGTGATATTATCTTTATTAATAAATAATACTTCATTTAAAAACCATTGATCAAATGGGATGAGCATGATTAATCACTGATAGAGTGGGAACAAGCAATGTGATAGGTCTTGGGCCGTATGCTTATGATAAAACTAAATATTTAAGCAATTAAACTTAGGAAACAAACTTTTTTATTACAAAATAAAATTTAAACAACAACTGATCTTCTCCTTTTTAACCACACTATATAAAATTAAAGTGCCTTAAAACAGTAACTTTTTTTCTATAAATAGAGCTCATCTGCTCTTCCACTTGATGTTTTTCACTAGGTTAAACAATAGCAAGCATATGAAGAATTTACATTGGGATACTAACTTGCATTGTTACATATCGCAACAAAGGAGTGATGTACATTCCTACATCTTCTTGTTGATGAATGAAACTCATAAAAAAAGTTATTTACACAATAAGAAAACAACAACATAAAATAACATGTTGAACATAAATGTACTGATATTTCTATTTATTCCTTAAATTGCATTTTCAGCTGAATTCCATATAATTACTGATCCCACATTCTTACAATTTTGCTTATCAATCTAATGGCTCAATCTCATGAAAACTTCTGCTTCCAGAAAGTGTTTGAAATTCTGTAAAACATTCAATACTTTCTAAACATATCTGATAAATAGAGTCATCTGAAATAAAATAAAAATTAGCCTTTACAAAGGTGATATAATCCTCTGATTAAATTCAAGCTTTCATCTCCACCAGAGATTTTTTTTTATATATATAAAAAAATTATTAGTTTTTCATTTGGAGGGTATTCATTATAGTGCTGTGCATACATGTTCAGTTTAGTACTCACATAGGAGCATTTGTTACATCTTTATAGTTTTCTTCAAATGATACTGTGTTAATTACTTAAGTTATGATTTGATGAACGGTGCTGATGCACACTGCAGGGATACCATTAGCACACAGGATTTGGAGCCGGGTGGATATAATTGAGAAAAATTTACATTAGTCTTCAGACATTCACTTTTAAAAATTGAATACATTTCATGTAAAATGCATAAAATCAGCTATCTCTAACCCCCCCACCTCTCGCCCCACCCTGCCCACCCCACCGCCACCGTGCGCACCATTCACATCTAGAAAAATTCTAGAATTTTAATAATGTAGGAAAAGATAAATGCTAATAACCATAAAGAAGAAGCTTTAAGCTGCAGACAGGCACAACTAAAAGACACTTACATAAAGCTTTTCGCCACAGTCTTCATCGGCAAGAAAGAAACACTTACCATTCACACACACAAGCGAGGACATCTCACACACACGACTGCCAACTCCAGCAACTTGGGCTGGAATGCAACTATAACATGGGACACAAGCAGCAATCTTGGGGGGGGGGGGGGGGGGTGCCAGTAAGGGGGAATACTGATGCACGGGTGGGGAGAGAGAGAAACGCTGTTTGGCGGAGTGTGCAGGGCACAGAACATCCACTGGTTGCAAAGCTGTATATGAGGGATTTTTTGGTACGAAAGGAATCACAGCTGTCGAAATGCAAGTACTGCTTGTGATCAGTGTATCTAATGTGGACAGAGGTGTGGATGGAGCCATCACAGAGGGGAAAGTCAAAGTCTAGAAAGGTGTCACACTCAGTTGAGAACCACAAGTTGAGGCAGATAAGAGAAAAGGTGTCGAGGTTGTAAATGAATGAAAATAGGCCTTGAGTCCAGACAATGAAGATATCATCAATGAACCTGAACCAGGCAAGGGGTATGGCATTCTGGGAGGCTTGGAAGGTCTCCTATAGATGACCCATAAACAGGTTTGATGCCATGCTGGTGCCCGTGGCCATGCTGCAGATTGTTTGTATACCTTCCCTTCAAAGGAGAAGTAATTGTGGGTTAGGATAAAGTTAGTATGGTGTATGAGGAATGAAGTGGTGGATTTGAAGTCTGAAGGAAGTTGGGAAAGATAGTGTTCAATAGCTGTAAGATCACAGGCATGAGGGATGTTAGTGTATAGGGAGGTGGACTCAAAAGTGACATGTACGGATCCAGGAGGTAAATGGGTGGGGTTGGTGGAGACTCTGTGAAGGAAGTGGTTCAGTCCTATCCAAAGGCCTCACCTTTAGCCCTAAGTGCAAATTTAACTGTGCTGGACTTGTCAGGGATACTCTCCTTCCCCCAATCCCCACAATGGGAACACTTCTTGGCCGCCAATCCATCCTACCAAAAGCAACATAATTCCAACACTGAACCCCATCTCTTTCAGTTCATACAACAACCATTCAACCATCCCCCCCCCCCCTCCCCCTTCTCACCTCACCAACTGCTGGCCACCTTCCAGGAATTCCTTGCCACCAACTTAGCCTCATCATTACTTCCCCAGGCCACTTCCTCAGAACACCAAAAAAATTTTGCCACTGTAGTTATGAATTGCAGTGACTACCTCGTAGAATGCTTCTGTCAATTATCTGACTCTTCCACCTATAAACTCTGCCAGAGTGATCCCATCCCAGAATTCCAACATAACCTTCAATTCCTGCTTAAAGCCTACAGCTATTCCCAGAACCTCTCCCCTGGATCCATTTTCCTCCCTGCCCCTATGAAACTTCATACACCCATCTTCTACATGTTTCCCACAATCCCATCGTGGCTAATTACTGTGACCCCATTGAAAGAATTTCAGCTCTCATTGACCACCACTGCCAACCAACTGTCTGTAATCTAGCATCCTGAATCAAAGACATCAATTACTTCCTTCACCCACTCTCTACCATCCTACCCATTACCTCAGTGTAGACACCACCTCTGTATACACCAACATTCCTCATGCCTACAGTCTTACTGCTATTGAACAGTAGATTTCCCAATGCTCTTCACACCCCATATCCACTACCTCATTCCTCATACATGTTACTAACTATATCCTAACCCACAACTCTGAAGGGAAGGTACAGAAACAACCATGGGCACCCACATGGCACCCTCCTATGTGAACCTGTTTATGAGCCATCTTAGAGGAGACTTTCCTAGCCTCCCAAAGTCCCAAACCCCTTGTCTTTTACAGGTTCATGGATGATATCTTCGTGATCTGAACTCAGGACCAAGACACCCTATCTTCATTCCTTCACAACCTCAACACCTTCTCTCCCATCCACGTCACTTAGTCCTCCTCAACCCAGTGTGCCACCTTCCTAGAGGTTGACCTCCGCAATTCTCACAGCTCCATTTGTGCCTCTGTCCACATTAAACCCACTTGGGGATGGTATGTCTGCAGTGACAAGAACACCCTTGCTCTTTACACTGTGGGTCTCACCAAGGCCTTCAAAGGCAGGCAGTCCGCCCCCAGTAGCTGAGTGGTCAGTGCAACAGAATATCAATCCTAAGGGCCAGGGTTCAATTCCTGGCTGAGTCAGAGATTTTCTCCACTCAGGGGATGAGTGTTGTGTTGTCCTAATCATCATCATTTCATCCCCATAGACGCGGAAGTCGCTGAAGTGGTGTCAAATCAAAAGACTTGCACCCAGTGAACGGTTTACCCAACGGGAGGCCCTAGTCACACGACATTTATTTTATTTGAAGGCAGGCACTATCTCCCAGACTTCATCTGCAAACAGATTTTCTGTGCCATTTCCCATTACACTCGCAATCCTCCCACACCCACAAGAACTAGCCACATAGGAGTGCTGCCTTCATCGCCCAGTAAATTATATATATGTGGGGGGGATATAGGTGGTGGAAATTGCTTAATAATTACTTGAATAACTGGAAAAATTGATTGGAAAGAATAGTTGAAAGAAATTGGAAGGTAGTTTATGAATCAGTACACAATTCTGTGTGACTGTAACTGATACCGATACCAACAGACCTTCAATATCAATACATTCAAGATCAATATTCATAATTTACATTACGTACTGCTTCACATTAATTCCACTGCGCATAGTCTGGATTATAACAATGCCGATGCAGGATCGCTCCTCCACTGTTCGCACAAATTCCTCTTATCTGCTACAAATCTCCTTATGCAGGATCTCGGCAATGGGTGAAATGATGAACAGACAGGGATGGATGTCCAAAATGTTTGAATTAATTTTACCTTCCTAATAACTTTTTATAACACTTCTAATGTATGGTTGAGATACACTATTTTTAACAGTTCTTGTATGATGGATCCAAGCATACGTCCATACCCTACGACTTTCCAAAACAAACAGGTGAAGATACTGATAATCCTGGCTGGTATGAGCACAGCCTTTATTTTCAGCCATTGGAGTTATCCTGAGTTGTTATCAATTTATATGAGCATGATAGCTTCTTTTACACATACATATATGCAGCTGAACTAACATCCTTTTTTTAATGGCTCCTTTACTATCTGAACCATCTTGATCCTCCCTTCCACTACCTGCTTTTCTGAATTGTGCAGATGGGAGTTATCCTTACAAGTCATTCTGTGCCCCTGCAATTATCCCAGCTTGAACGTATGGTAACATACTCTTCCCACACCCTCCACCCAACAGTTTCCACCCCATATGTCCTATCATCTCCTCCCCATTTTTGTCTCCCACCCTCTGCCAATACATGCACCCATCTTTCCACACTTCTCTCTTTTTTGTCTCCATTTTCCCCCGACTCCCTGCCCCACAATCTTCTGATGCTGTGCCTGTTGGCATTCTAGTTACTGCACACTTTGCCAGACGGTGTTCACCGGTCTCCCCACATACACTCTACCATCCCTTCCCCTTCCTGCCAGTCTCCAGATTGCTGCTTGCATACCACGTGAGAGTCGCCTTCTGGCCTGGACTGCTAGAGTTGGCAGTCAGTTGTGCATGAGGTGAGCTCGCTTGTGTGTACGAATAGTGAACTTTTCTCTTTTGCCGATTAAGGCTGTGGCCGAAAGCTTTATGTAAGTGTCTTTTAATTGTGCCTGACTGTAACTTAACATGTCTTCTATATTGTAAGTAGCAATCTTTACCTACATTGTTGATATTCCTATCTGGAGTTTCTATTGTTAGAATCCTTAATACTGTGACAACATTTCATTACTGTACCATTAACTTCAGGTTCCAGCTTTATTCCTATTTTATGGCTAAGTTTTGCTAAAAATCACATTAAAAAAAGATTTGGGACTTGCTGCACCAAGTAATTAGAAACTTCCAAAGAATTTCGAATATTTTGCTGAGTTCAATTTAGTGTTGTTGGTATAGTCAGCAACTTAAATTGTATTTTATTGTAGTTTTGTGTAAATTACGAAACAGCAAGTCTGCATCAGCAGCATTTTCTTCTACATTATGTGACACTGTACAATCATTTTCCCTGACCTCTTTACATGCATGTAATTTCAAAGGTGAGTATCCTGCTTCTGTGAAAGTACTGTTTAAAGAGTTAATAGAACAGAAAATGTGAATATTTCACATTGCATTGTATGTGTGGAAGAAAGTGATATAACAATACATAAAAAAGGTGTAACTGACTTTGGCAAAGATGACGCTCTGACGATCTCGGACCATGACTTGTCTGTCAGCCAAGTAGGTGCAGGATTTGCATATGGATTATCTAATGCGACACCTCCTGTCAGAAGAAATGACCAATTTTCTTCACACACCAAACCCTGAAATATGGTGAAAGCCATTACAAACTCATACCAACAAAATTAAAGACACACACCGATAACAATATTTCATTTGTATAATCATGATCAATGATGGACATTACATTTAGCACAAAATTAACAGTAAAATACTACACTATTACACTATAACACTAATGGAAATTCCTGGATAGAAAAAATACAAAAAATAAGGGAAAGACAACCACCTACCTATGGAGGACTGGTGTGTGCCACACAGGAACACTTAATAGAGAACAGTTAACGGTAGCTTTTGAGCTCTCGCTTTTGCTCTTTTTCTAGTAAGAGTACACACATTCACACTAACAACCACACAGACACCCAAATGTACACACTCTCATTAGCAATGAGGCATCTGTGTTCTTTGCAGAAAATGTGGGGAAAGTGAAATGGAAAGGGGGAGGGGGATTCAAATGGTAGAGGTTGTGAAGCAGCCACTGAACTAGAGTGTGTCATGCTTAGCAGTGTGTTTCGCCAATGGATGGTCATCTCTGTTCTTGGGCAGTGGCAGTGGCCTTTCATTCTGGTGGGAAGAAATATAGAGGTAGGTGAAAAGTTTAAGAATTCCAAGTCCTCAGAATTTAAGCCACATAAAATCTTTTAATAATTGATAGGGTAGCCAGAGCCTACTTAGGAGAGTTCAATGCTTCTGAAGATTATTTCTTAAAACTGTAGTATGTAACCACGGTCTGTTTTGATTATTGAAGTTCATACAAGAAGGTCTGTAAAATCTCGCTATTATAAGTATAAAACTGTGTCATAATAAATTTTCAACATCTGTCTTAAATCATAATTAACAAAACCAAGAGATTAACATGAATGAATGCTACAGTTAAGCAATGCTATGTTCATGTGTAATATACATTACTCACAGCTCAATATATTTGTCATTAATTTACAAATTTTTCTAATGAAAATGAGGAATTTCTAGTAAATAAAAAACTATATTATGTGTAAGCATGAAAAGAATCACTATCATACTGTTCTTTGTAAATGTATGTAGGAACAAAATGCAGAAGCCTTTTAACAGTAAAAACATTACACAGAACATATAGCATGTAGATACATCAACACTAAGATCATTAATCTAAGTGGGGGAGCATACAATGGTACATACTACTTCAGGGGGTTGAGGTGCAACCCTACATATCCTTATTGATGACTGATACTCTCAACAAAAGTAATTTGCACAGTAAAACATCTAACACAAACACTCAGATACTGTGTGGCTATTTTATTTACTTTGCATGTAGAGACCCATATTATGGGATGACATGGATCTTCAGCATACAACAGCATTTACAGCAATTTATAGAGATGAAATACCTGCCCAGTCACAGCAATAAGAATTTGCTGGATCATCATCCTATCCTGGAGATGAGTAGACTGCACAAGAAAATATATTATAACAGTAAAGGCATGTTGTAAAGAAACTAGAGGAACTTTTGGAAGGAGAACAATGTTGCATTCTGAGTTAAGAATGTATCAGGTAAATACTAGATGTCAATGTATTTAAAAGATAGGAAAATATATTGAATTTGAGTATATACATTATGGAAGACAAACTGCAACTGTGATTTAAATTGGTGATTTATTTGCATATAAATATGCAACCAGTCATTTTTTTTTTTTTTTTTTTTTTTTTTTTTTGGATTCTTGATAGGATTTATTTTCTATACCATTAACTACATTTTGAGCAACTTCTGTCTCATCATCAAATGGAGATTTTACAGGAACTTTATATTCTGGACCATGTGCAGCCACAATCTGTGAAGCGGGTGCTGGGAATTTCATTTATCAGTAAGTTAAAGATTATGCAATTAAAGGTTCTTATGTTTGGGGTACTTGTGCCCTGTCTCGTGATATCTGTGGCAGAAATGGGAACAAACTTGCCATGGATATCTGCCAGCATCACCACCACAGCATCTAACTGCACATGGTCCAGATAATGTTCCCACAAAAACTCCATCTGATGATGATTCTCTAGTAGCTCAAAACTAGTAAACAAAACAACTAGTTAATGAAAAAATAAATTGTATCAAAATTCCAAAAGGACTGGTTTCATATTTACATGCAAATAAATCACCAAATATATTGAATTTTAAATTACAGCTAGTGTGGAATGTTTGTTCTTGAAATCTGGTGTCGAGGAAACAACAATTTTTGAATTTAAATGCAGCTTTGGTAATGGAGTCCAGAAGACCACTGTGGGAAGTACTCAGTCAAATTAGTGTTATATATAACTATCAGCATGCCACATGTGAAGCAACAGCTATACCAAATTTGTTAAAGCTGAAGTATTAGGATTAATGATATTCTTTCATCAATGTGATTCTTAATTGGCATGTGCACCATGATACTTGTTTTATCATGTTTAATTTGTTGATTATAATTCAGACAATGTTCCGTAACAGTTGACTTGTTTGGTTCTTTTAGTTGGACATGTTGCTGATGCTCTTCCATCTCTCCTCAGCTGTTCCCATACCTTGTATCACTTAAGGGGATATTGTATGTCCTTTGCCAAAAATGTTAAATTACCGATTCTTTTGAGACCCATTATCCTGGAAACTTTTTAGATACACCGAACTAGAATTATTACTGAATTGTATTGTGGGGCATGCTATCCTTTTTTTTAAACACTCCATTTTTGACAAAAGTTTGTAAATAAATGAATATAAAAACTTAACAACTCAGGATATTTTAATTATTCTAGTTCCATATGTGTTGAATCTCACACTTGGCATGCTGTGAAAATTTCATGTCTCTACCATCAGTACTTTTTTAGAAAAAGGGTCATTTATCACAAAAAATGTAGTTCAGAGATGTTGAGGTTTAATTACAAATTTTTATACAGACTAATATTTTTCTGCATCTTTTATGCACGAGAATTGCCCTGGCCCATAGTCTGTCTCTTCTTCAGTGTAACAACTGCCCAGTACTTGCCTCCTCCTTTTCTTTCTTGCTTCTTTTGTCATTTACTGAACAGCTAACTCTGCTTCATGTACATGAAACTCATCCAGTTCCTGCAGTCCTTTAGCTGTGTTCTGTCCAAATCTTACCCTAACTTCTCCAGAATCTTAAGTCTTTCATAGTTCCCACCATTAAAAGATATTACAGCATCAGACACTACTTTTAGGCATGTGGAACCACACAACATTATTGAAGAACTCATTCACATTCTGGGTCTTCCCATGTAAACACTTCTTTAGTAGCTCAGGATTTGCCAAATCTCTGTAAATAGGTTTGATTACCTCTATTACTGCCAAAGGAAGAGAATGTTTATGCGTAAATTCATGCAGGGTGCCAGAAAATTCAGCTTGTCTATATTTACACCGAGTGTTTGGCGGAGGTGGACAAAAAGCACACACCTTTTACCAATGCACCTAATGCCATGGAACAGTCTCACATTAGTTTCATACAATTCATTACCTGAACACATTGATGATGTATGAAATGCTTTTTTGTTTCTAGGTTTTTGCACTTTTGACATTTAATAATTAATTTAGACACAACACCTATTCTAGCTCCAATATACTCATAAAGTTTAACTTCATTACCACAAAGACAGCAAGATACAGTTTCAGAAAGAACTGGTGTAAGGATTTGCAGATTCATAATGACGTTGTCCTTAATATCATTTCTTTTACCACTGCCACCCGTTTCTAAAGTTACATTCCTTTTTGATGCACTAGGGGGCGTGGTCACATCAGAAACATTATCGTGGTTTCCTTCACTGCTAGCACACTTGTTTTCAAGTACTTCAGAAGAAAATGCAGGTCTCACACATCTGTTACTCGCAAATTTGTGTTTCTTAAACTTACTTTTATGCTTAGAAATTTTATTTTTATATAAAAAGCAATAGAAGTTAGCTTAATACAAAAATAGGCTTCTCTTTCTCTGTCTCAGCCTGAATCTCAACCTCTTCCTGATCAGAATATCCATATCCTGGAACCACAATTGTTTGAGTTTGTGTAAAAAGTGAACAGAGGTGCAGATGTGGTGTTCGCATTTCCCCACATTTTCACAGAGAATCTGTTTTACGTAGTTTCCCACCTGGTATGTAGGTGCACTAATATTACTAACTATGGGTCTTATAGGAATGCTCACTTACGTCTTTATAAAAGCCATATAGTCAAGGTGCTACTACTGATCACGTTTTAAGACCCTTCATGATGTTATGTGGTGAGCCTGATTCATTAAGAAGAGGCCTTATCTTCCTCCCAATTTTATTTGTAGGATCAACATTGTCTGTCTGTAGGCAACAACATTCAGAAGATTGAAAATTTTCTTATTCTAGTCCACATGACATTTAGAGTGTAGTGTTGCCCTCACTGGATGGCAGAATTATCATTTTCTTGTCTTCTCACATATTTATCACCGTTCTTTCATATGTTGGATCTTAGCACTGATACTTTGGTAAGTGCTCTAAAGGTTTCGAGGAAAATCTCTTCTTTTGCTTCCAGTGATAATGAAGATGTAATATGCTCCACAGAGCTGAAGTAAAATGCTATTGGAAGCATTTTTAGAGTGAGTGTGAAATCTAGCCCTTTAGCAGGGATGTCACTGTATCTTCGTCCAGATGTTTTTTAGTGAGGTTAATTATTGAATGCCTCCTTGCATTTAATCTTTGCCTTTTGTGTAAGCAATCAGATTTTGGTTTCTGGCTTGTAGCTGTATTCAATGGCATTGATTCTGATTGTAACAATGTTATATTCTCAACCCATTCTCAAGAATCTGCAGGGAGTTAAAATCTCACTGGCCATTACATCTGCCACAGATGGGAAACACTGCGAGAATACACATTTCACGGAATATCTGTGCAGGCTCTGAAAAACAGAAGAGCATCTGAGTGCATTGCAAGAATCAGGAGTCCAATTCAGCTACTACAAATACCAACTCAAAACCAACAATAATTAACAGTCTGGTTGGAGTCCATGGAGAAACTACAGAAAACAGCACAACTCGGTAGATCGTTGACATATTTGGCATAAAATGGATACAACAATGCTGCGTAACATCTGGAAGCAAATATTAACCAATTGTGCTGAGAAAACCTGAGAGATAATTTTTTTCATTAACAGCATCATTGGAACCACTTATTTCACTGCAGTCTACCTAGATGCATTCATCTACATAAACATCCTTATATGTTCTCCACAAGCTACTAAAAAAGAAATAGGGTGTGTGGTGTAGGGTACATTGCACCACGAATAGTCGTTTCTCTTCCTGTTCCTCTCACAAATTGAATAAGGGAGAAACAACTGGCTATATCATCACAAGAACTAGGAATTTTGTCTAAAATATTTCCATTCTCCTACTCACTGACATACACCACAGCATCATCAACCAACAGCCACAGATGGCTCCTCACCCTGTGTGTCACGTCATTTACGCATACAGCGAATAACAATAGTCCTATTACACTTCCTTGGGGCGCAGCTGACAAAACACTCGCCTCTGATGTGCACTCACCATTGAGGACAACATACTGGGTCCTATTACATAAGAAGTCTTCAGGCTCCTCACATATCTCGGGACCTATTCTACATATCTGTATCTTTGTTAACAGTCTGCAGTGGGGCACTGTGTCAAACGATTTTCAGATATCTAGAAATATGGAAGGAGGGCAAAAGGCAGATTCCATATTTCTAGATTTCCAGAAAATATTTGACACAGTACCCACTGCAGACTATGATGAAAGTCAAAGCATATGTATAAGGCTCCCAGATATGAGAGTGGCTAGAAGATTTCTTAAGTAATACAACCCAGTATGTTCTCCTCGACGGTGAGTGCTCATCGGAGACAACAGTATAATCAGGAGTGCCCCCGGGAATTGTGATAGGACCACTCTTATTCTTTGTATACGTAAATGATCTGGCAGACACGGTGAACAGCAATTTATGTCTGTTTGCTGATGAAGCTGTGTCGAATGGGAATGTGTCCTGACTGTAACAGGATATGCGATGACTTAAGACAGAATTTCTAGGTGGTGTGATGAGTGGCAGCTTGCTCTACAGGGTCCAGGCACATTGATGTGAGCACCACCTATGTTGAACTTCTACATGCAATAGCCACTCACAGACAGCAGGTGGTAGCACCAATAGTGGAGGGTGTACAAAGCATGTTGGGGGGACTTGGAAAACACGACAGTCATTGTTGCAATGCAGAAATGGAGTGATATACCTCACATCCAACAGGGCATTATCACTGGCTTTCGTGCCAAGATTGGAAGGATTTTTGCAAGTTTGTAAACTGTTTGTGTGCCCCAATAGTTGAAGTATACCGTGCAAGGTACAATGGTGCTATCCACAATAGGTACTGAGGCAACTGTGGTGCATTGTGAAACACAGATGACGGGTGAACAGCAGCTGCACAGATGAATGTGTGATCTACCGACAGTGCATCCTCGAAAACTGTTCGGTAAACACTGCTGAGCATGGGCCTGTGCAGCATGTGCCAGGTTTGTGCAATCACAGTGACTGTTGTTTATCAGCAATGAAGGCTGGAATGTGCACAGAAATATCACTACTCGCATCCACTGTGTGTTGAGAGGTTGCCTTTTCTTATGAATCACATTTTATGCTTCATTATCATGAAACACCTGAAAACAAACACCCTGCAACAAGCACTGGAAGGGCTGAGGCTGGAGGAGGGAGTCTTATGAGTTGGAGACTGTAGCTGCGGCATTCCATTGGTGATCTTGTCATTCTGGAAGGCAACACGGATCATCACAAGTACCTATACTTCCTTAGGTACGATGCTGATTCCTACGTGCAGTTTGTTTTTTCCTCAGCACAATGGCACCTACCGACAGGACAATGCAATGTGTCACACAGCTTACAGTTTATGTGCATGGTTTGTAGTGCACCGGGATGAGTTTATTGTGCTCCCTTGGCAACCGAACTCACTGGATTTAAACCCCATTGAGAATCTATGGTACTAGCTCAATTGGGCTGTTTGTGCCGTGGGTCCTAATCTGAGAAATGGTGTTCACATGGCTCCACACCACTGTCAGTACCTTTCAGAACCTCATTGACTTTCTTCCCACATGTCTTGCAGTGATCTGCGCTGCAAAAGGTGGTTATTCACGCCTTTCATAGATGGTCACATTAGTGTGACACAGCCATGTAAATGTAGAAAAATATAAGTTAATGCAGATGAGTAGGAAAAGTCAGAATGTAACATTTGGATACAGCATTAGTTATACATCAATTAAATATCTAGCTGTAACATTGAATGTGATATGAAACGGAATGAGCACATCAGGCAGATAGTAGGGAAGGCGAATGCTAGACTCCATTTTATGGAGAGTTTTTTGGGGTAGTGTAGCTAATCTATGAAGGAGATTGCATATAGAAAGCTAGTGACACCAATATTTGAGTACTGCTCTAGTGTCTGGGGTCTCCATGAAGTTGGATTAAAGAAAGAGATTGTAGCAATTCAGAGGCATTTGGAATTCCTGTTGGGAGCACAATGCTCTTTTTGCGAAGCACTAGTGCAGAAGTTTAGAGAAATGGCATTCTAACTGAAGACTGATTCTACTGCTGCCACTGTAAATTTAGTGTAAGGACCACAGAGATAAGATTAGAGAAATTGCAGCTCGTATGGAGGCTTATAAACAGTAGTTTTCCCTCGTGCTATTTGCAAGTTTGCCAGGATAGGAAATGATTAGTAGTGCTATCCTATGCCATATGAGGATGGTTGAAATAGTGGGGATACCAAATGCAGATTGCCAATATGAAGGAACATATTTCTGGAACTTAACAAATTTAAGTTTTTGGAAGAGAAGGAAACTTGCTACTCACCATATAGCGGAGATGCTGAGTCATGACAAGCACAACAAAAAGATTCACACAATTATAGCTTTTGGCCATTAAGGCCTTTGTCAGCAGTAGACACACACACACATATGTACACACACACACACACACACACACACACACACACGCACACACACACACACACACACACACACACACACATTCACACAAAACGTGCACACACGTCTGCAGTCTCAGGGAACTGAAATCACACTGACACTGCAGATGCGTGTGCAAGTTGCATTTGCAAGAGTGCATGTGTGTGTATGTGTGCCTACTGCTGAAAAAGGCCTTAATGGCCAGAAGCTATAATTGTGTGAATCTTTTTGGTGTGCCTATCGGGATTCAGCATCTCGGCTATATGGTGAGTAGCAACTTACCTTCTCTGGTATTGTTACATTTCACGCTCGATTTTCCACTCCTTAAGTTTTAGGAAGATTACATGGATAGAGTGATTGGATAATGAATGAAGTGGTACTGAAATGAAATGGTGAGAAAATTGATTGATGGCATAACTCGACTGAAATTCAAGAAATGGAAACTCCAGGTAGTATATCAATGATGTAAGAAAAAATCAAACAATGGAAAATCAAGGAGGGAATGCAACAATATTGTTGTTGTTGTTGTTGTGGCCTTCAGTCCTGAGACTGGTTTGATGCAGCTCTCCAAGCTTCTTCATCTCCCAGTACTTACCGCAACATAAATCCTTCTGAATCTGCTTAGTCTATCCATCTCTTGGTCTCCCTCTACAATTTTTACCCTCCACACTGCCCTCCAATGCTAAATTTGTGATCTCTTGATGCCTCAGAACATGTCCTACGAACCGGTCCCGTCTTCTTGTCAAGTTGTGCCACAAACTCCTTTTCTCTCCAATTCTATTCAATACCTCCTCATTAGTTATGTGATCTACCCATCTAATCTTCGGCACTCTTCTGAAGCACAACATTTCAAAAGCTTCTATTTTCTTCTTGTCCAAACTATTTATCATCCATGTTTCATTTCCATACATAGCTACACTCCATACAAATACTTTCAGAAACGACTTCCTGACACTTAAATCTATACTCGATTTTAACAAATATCTCTTCTTCAGAAATGTTTTACTTGCCATTGTCAGTCTACATTTTATATCCACTCTACTTCAACCATCATCAGCTATTTTGATCCCCAAATAACAAAACTGATTTACTACTTTAAGTGTCTCACTTCCAAATCCATTCCCTCAGCATCACCCGACTTAATTCGACTACATTCCATTATCCTTGTTTTGCTTTTGTTGATGTTCATCTTATATCCTCCTTTCAAGATACTGTCCACTCTGTTCAACTGCTTTTCCAAGACCTTTACTGTCGCTGACAGAATTACAATGTAATCGGCGAACCTCAAAATTTTTATTTCTTCTCCATGAATTTTAATACCTACTCCAAATTTTTCTTTTGTTTCCTTTACTGCTTGCTCAATATACAGATTCAATAACATCAGGGAGAGGCTACAACCCTGTCTCACTCCCTTCCCAACCACTGCTTCCCTTTCATGCCCCTCAACTCTTATAGCTGCCATCTGGTTTCTGTACAATTTGTAAATAGCCTTTCGCTCCCTGTATTTTACACCTGCCACCTTTAGAATTGGAAAGAGAGTATTCCAGTGAACATTTTCAAAAACTTTCTCTAAATCTATGAATGCTAAAAATGTAGGTTTGCCTTTCCTTAATCTTTCTTCTAAGATAAGTCGTAAGGTCAGTATTGCCTCACGTGTTCCAACATTTCTGTTGTTGTTGTGGTCTTCAGTCCTGAGACTGGTTTGATGCAGCTCTCCATGCTACTCTATCCTGTGCAAGTTTCTTCATCTCCCAGTACCTACTGCAGCCTACATCCTTCTGAATCTGCTTAGTGTCTTCATATCTTGGTCTCCCTCTACGATTTTTACCCTCCACGCTGCCCTCCAGTACCAAATTGGTGATCCCTTGATGCTTCAGAACATGTCCTATCAAACGATCCCTTCTTCTAGTCAAGTTGTGCCACAAACTTCTCTTCTCCCCAATTCTATACAATACCTCCTCATTAGTTATGTGATCTACCCATCTAATCTTCAGTATTCTTCTGTAGCACCACATTTCAAAAGCTTCTATTCTCTTCTTGTCCAAACTATTTATCGTCCATGTTTCACTTCCATACATGGCTACACTCCATACAAATACTTTCAGAAAGGACTTCCTGACACTTGAATCTATACTCGATGTTAACAAATTTCTCTTCTTCAGAAACGCTTTCCTTGCCATTGCCAGTCTACATTTTATATCGTCTCTACTTCGACCATCGTCAGTTATTTTGCTCCCTAAATAGCAAAACTCCTTTACTACATTAAGTGTCCCATTTCCTAATCTAATTCCCTCAGCATCACCCGACTTAATTCGACTACATTCCATTACCCTCGTTTTGCTTTTGTTGATGTTCATCTTATATCCTCCTTTCAAGATACTGTCCATTCCGTTCCAACATTTCTATGGAATCCAAACTGATCTTCCCCAAGGTCAGCTTCTACCAGTTTTTCCATTCGTCTGTAAAGAATTTGCGTTAGTATTTTGCAGCTGTAACTTTTCAAACTGATAGTTCAATAATTTTCACATCTGTAACACCTGCTTTCTTTGGGATTGGAATTATTATATTCTGCTTGAAGTCTGCAGGTGTTTCGCCTGTCTCATACATCTTGCTCACCAGATGGTAGAGCTTTGTCAGGACTCGCTCTCCCAAGGCTGTCAGTAGTTCTAATGGAATGTTGTCTACTCCTGGGGTCTTGTTTCGAATTAGGTCTTTCAGTGCTCTGTCAAACTCCTCATGCAGTATCGTATCTCCCATTTCATCTTCATCTACATCCTCTTCCATTTCCATAATATTGTCCTCAAGTACATCACCCTTGTATAGACCCTCTATATACTTTTTCCACCTTTCTGCTTTCCCTTCTTTGCTTAGAACTGGGTTTCTATCTGAGCTCTTGATATTCATACAAGTGGATCTTTTTTCTCCAAAGGTCTCTTTAATTTTCCTGTAGGCAGTATCTGTCTTACCCTTAGTGAGATAAGCCTCTAAATCCTAACATTTGTCCTCTAGCCATCCATTCTTAGCCATTTTGCACTTCCTGTCAATCTCATTTTTGAGATGTTTGTATTCCTTTTTGCCTGCTTCATTTACTGCATTTTTATATTTTTTCCTTTCATCAATTAAATTCAATATTTCTCCTGTTACATAAGGATTTCTACTAGCCCTAGTCTTTTTATCTAGGTTGTGGTCAGAGTCCACATCTGCCCCTGGAAATGTTTTACAATTTAAAACCTATTTCCTAAATCTCTGTCTTACTATTATATAATCTATCTGAAAGCTTCTAGTATCTCCAGGGTTCTTCCATGTATACAACCTTCTTTCATGATTCTTGAACCAAGTGTTAGCTATGATTAAGTTATGCTCTGTGCAAAATTCTACCAGGCAGCTTCCTCTTGTATTTCTTAGCCCCAATCCATATTCACCTACTATGTTTCCTTCTCTTCCTTTTCCTGCTGTCGAATTACAGCCACCCATGACTATTAAATTTTTGTCTCCCTTCAGTACCTGAATAATTTCTTTTATCTCTTCATACATTTCATCAATTTCTTCATCATCTGCAGAGCTAATTGGCATATAAACTTGTACTACTGAAGTAGGCATGGGCTTCGTGTCTATCTTGGCCACAACAATGTCTTCACTATGCTGTTTATAGTAGCTTACCCACACTCCTATTTTTTTATTTATTATTAAACCTATTGATTTTGTGTTTATAACCCTGTATTCACCGGACCAAAAGTCTTGTTCCTCCTGCCACCGAACTTCACTAATTCCCACTATATCTAACTTTAAGCTACCCTTTTCCATTTTTAAATGTTCTAACCTACCTGCCCAATTAAGGGATCTGACATTTCATGCTCCGATCCCTAGAACGCGTTTTCTTTCTCCTGATAACAACGACTTCCTGAGTAGTCCCCACCCAGAGATCTGAATGGGGGACTATTTACCTCTGGAATATTTTACCCAAGAGGAGGCCATCATCATTAAACCATACAGTAAAGCTGCATGCCCTCAGGAAAAAGTACGGCTGTAGTTTCTCCTTGCTTCCGCCGTTTGCAGTACCAGCACAGCAAGGCCGTTTTGGTTACTGTTACAAGGCCAGATCAGTCAATCATCCAGACTGTTGCCCCTGCAACTACTGAAAAGGCTGCTGCCCCTCTTCAGGAACCACATGTTTGTCTGGCATCCCAACAGATACCCCTCCGTTGTGATTGCTCCTACGGTACGGCCATCTGTATCGCTGAGGCACACAAGCCTCCTCACCAATGGCAAGGTCCATGGTTCATAGGGGGGTAACAATATTATGGGAAGGAAAGTTACTACTCAGCATATAGAGGAGATGCTGAGTCGCAAACCGAGACAACAGAAACACTCTCACAATTGAAGATTTTAGCCACTGGCCTTTGTCAACAATACACACACATGCGCGTGCGTGCACACGCACGCGCGTGCGCGCCCACATACACACACACACACACACACACACACACACACACAAACGACTGCAGTCTCAGGCAACTGACACCACACTGCGAGCAGCAGCACCAGTGCATGATGGGAGTGGTGACAGGGTTTGGGTAAGGATAAGGCTAGGGTGGGGAGGGGGAGGAATAGTATGGTGGTATGGTGGGGTGAAGTACTGCAGGTTAGACGGGGGCAGTGGTGAGGGGGGGGGGGGGGGACGTAGCAGAAAAGGAGAGAAATAAAAAGACTGGGTGTGGTGGTGGAATGACGGCTGTGTAGTGCTGGAATGGGAACAGGGAAGAGGCTGGATGGGTGAGGACAGTGATTAATGAAGGTTGAGGGCAGGAGGATTATGGGAACGTAGGATGTATTGCAGGGAAAGTTCCCACTTACGCAGTTCAGAAAAGCTGTTGTCGGTGGGAAGGATCCATATGGCACAGGCTGTGAAGCAGTCATTGAAATGAAGGATATTATGTTTGGCAGAGTGTTCAGCAACAGGGTAGTCCACTTCTTTCATGGCCACAGTTTGTACGTGGCCATTCAGGCGGACAGACAGCTTGTTGGTTCTCATGGCTACATAGAATACACCACATTGGTTGCAGTATAGCTTGTAGACCACATGACTGGTTTCACAGATTCCAGAACCTAAACAGACCCACAACACAGTCATGAACCTTTCCTCCAGAAGCCTTAGTCCCACAGAAATATCAGTCTTTTCTGAAGGCCTCACCTTTAGCCCCACTCCAATATTCAGCTCTCCTTCTCCCAGTCCCTACAGTGGAAACACTTTTTTGACACCAACAATCCCAATCAGACTCAACCAGAGACCAATACTGAACCTTACCTATCTCAGTTCACTCGTCCATCCAACTGTGATCCACCCCCACTGCCTGCAAACCATTCCCTGCTAACTTTGCAGAATTTCTTAACTTCAAACCTTGCCTCACCATCATTCCTCAAATCCCTCAACATGCACTCTAACCTTACATCTGCAGAAAGAACTACAGTTCACCATCTAAAAACCAATCCCGAGCTTATAATCCTACCTGCAGACAAAGGCTTCACCACTGTTGTTCTGAACTGCAAGGATTACCTGGCAGAAGGACTCCACCAGCTGTCAGATAAATCCACCTACAAACCTTGCCACAGTGACCCTATCCTTGTAATCCAGCAGGATCTCCAGTCACTACTCAAATCCTTAGGCCCATGCCAGAACCTCTCCCCAGAGTCCATCTCTCTACTCACCCCTACCACTCCCCGTACTCCTACCTTCCACATGCTTCTTAAAGTCCATAAAACTAACCACCCAGGATCCTCCATTGAGGCTGGTTACTGTGCCCCCACTAAGAGAACCTCTGCTCTTGTAAACCAGCACCTTCAACTTATTACCCGGAACCTACTCTCCTATATAAAAGATAGCTACCATTTCCTCCACCAATTTTCCACAGTTCCTGTCCCTTTACCACACGGTGCCCTGCTCACCACCTCTCTGTACACTAACATTCCTATTGCTCATGGCCTTACCACTAATGAACACTATCTTTGCCAATGCCCAACATATTCCAAACTAACAACCTTTTTCCTAGTTGCTCTGACCAACTATATCCTCACCCACAATTACTTCTCCTTTAAGGGCATTACCTACAAACAAATCCAGGGTACAGCTATGGGCAACCACCATCCAATGCCAACCTATTCATGGGCTATCTAGAGGAATTGTTCCTCAAAACCCGGAATCCTAAGCCTTTAAATTGGTTCAGATTAATCGATAACATCTTTCTGTCTGGATCGAAGATGAGGACACCCTATCACGTTTCTCCAGAACCTTAACAGCTTCTCCTCCATTTACTTCACCTGGTTCTACTCAGGTTCACTGATGATATTTTCATAATCTGGACTCCAGTCCGAGGAACCCTATCCACATCCTTTCACAAACTCAACAACTTCTCTCCCATCCACTCCGCATGGTCTTCTTCAGACCAGCATGCCACCACCCTAGACATTGACCTCCACCTTTCTGATGGCTTCATATACACCTTTGTTCACATTAAACACACTAACCACCAAGAGTATCTTCATTTTGACAGTTTTCAACACTTACACACCAAAAAAACCCTCCCATACAGTCTAGGCATCCATGAGCAACTTATCTCTTACCTGAATGGATATTTTATAGCATATCTTCCAGTCCTCAAATACATGATGCAGATTATTGAGAATACATGATGCAGATTATTGAGAATTGCCTTCCTTTTCTAGAGCACTGTTTCAGAATTCTCAAACTGAATGCACTGAAGCTTTGCCTTTAGTGATGGGAATGAAATAAAATTACAGGACGCAAGATCAGGGCTTTAATGTGGATGTGGTACATAGGTAATGTTGACCTGAGCTAGAAACTGTGTGACTAAATTTGCAGTGTGAGGCCACAATTCTGGTCATTTCCTTGCAATGTGCTTCCTCAGTTTAGCCAATACTGACATGTAGTATGCTGTTGCAACATCTGTGGGAGGAGGAACCACATGCTGCTAAATAATTTCATGACAGTAAAAAAAGGTGCTCACCATCATTTTCGATGCAAATGGAACAGCTTTCGCCTCTTTTGATGTTGGAGAACCTGGCGATTTCCACACTGTACTAGCTCATTTTCCTTCACTATAGTAATGACGCAGCCACGACTCATTACTGCTGATAATTCCAGAAATGCACCCTCTCTTGTAAACAATGACACACAGCACCTCACAGCTCATCTCTATTCACACAGCCTTTTGTTTGGGAGTCAACAGCCATGGCATTCAACAGGAACAAACTTAGGTCATATAGAGACGATCATGCACAATCGTAAAGATGCTGCAATATGAAATTCTGCTGGTCCTCACTGATAATTACAGTAACTGTTTTGACATTGACTGCAGCCACAACAAAAGCCAAAAAACACCAGGTCCACCTTGCTTAACATAGACAAGTCAGCCTTCTGTGAAGTCCTTGAACCACTCAAACACTGTTGCACATCATAGTGCATCTTCACCTTATACTTGCTACATCTTTTCATAAGTTTCAGTGGCCATATGGTTTAACCGAACATGGAATTTTATTGCACTACACTGCTCCTCCCACATCACCTCCAATGTTTTGTATGTGAAAAGCAAACAGTGTCTACAGACCAGAGGATTATTACCAACCTACCAATACACGAGTGCTGCCACCTCTAGACATTATACACAAAACCCCACATTTTTCAAATATTCATGGTACAGGCAGGAAACTATAATGGAAGCCACAGGAAAAAATCAGTTTCAGTCTGTTGATCAGCCCTTGCAAAATGCCATAAAACACTAATTTTAAGATTTTTTGTGAAGATGCTCTTTAATGGAGTAAGATGTGCCCAACAGGAAGCTCTTTAATTCAGTCTTAATCCACACTACCAGTAAAACTCTCAGTGCAAATGAAATAAACAAGTAAACAAAACTTTTGATATAAAAAAAAGTCCAAAGGGCCAGGGCTGTAGAGTATGGAGGCAACACAGTGTGTCATTTTTTTGCGATAGTTACACACCAACAGGGATGAGTGTGTGGATGCATTATCATGGTGCAAGAGCCATGAATTGTCTTGCTACATTTCAGGCCGTTTCCTTCTCACATTTCCTTGCAAGTGTCGCAATATGTCCTGATAGGACCATCGATTAACAGTTTGTCTCTGTGGCACAAATTAAAAAAAAACTATCATTATTTAATTGAATGGATGAAAATCTACTTACCAAGTGGCAGAAGAACACACACATAAAAGACTATTATAATTGGCAAGCTTTTGGAGCTAGTGGCTCCATCTTCAGGCAGAAGGGTTGAAGGGAAAGGAAGAGGGTCGAAGGGAAAGGACTGGAGAGGTCAAGGAAAAGGGGTAGATTTCGGGAAAGCCGCCTAGAACTGCGGGTCAGGGATGTCCCAAAATCTACCCCTTTTCCTAGACCTATGCAATCCTTTTCCTTCAACCCTCTTCCTTCCCCTTCAAGCCTTCTGCCTGAAGAAGGAGCCACTGGCTCTGAAAGATTGACAATTACAACCATCATATATGTGTGTGTTCTGCCACTGCTTGGTGATTAGATTTTTTATCCATCCAATTAAATAATTTTGTCAATAATTGACTATTTTCATTTTTACAAAGAAAACTATCAGCATGGCTTTGACATTTGACCTTACGTGATGAGCTTTCTTTGGTATAGGAGAATCTTCCCCGACCCATTGTGAAGACTGAACCTTGGTCTCAGTATCATAACTGTAGACCAATGTCTCATCACCAGTTATGATTTTCTTATGCAACCTCCTGTTCTCATTTTTGTGATCCAAAAGATCTTCACAGATGGTGTGGCTAAGGTCTTTCTGGTCTTGACTCATGAGCCGTGGGACGAAACTGGCAGCAACATGCATTTCAGGATGCTCTGTCTGGATTTCATGGCATGATCCAACTGAAATGTTACATTCATCTGCAACCTCTCGAACAGTCAGTCTTCGATTGGCATGCACAGTTTCGTTGAAACTCCTGACAAGAACGTCATTGGATGATGTCAAAGGGCATCCTAAACTAGACTCATCTGTAACTTCTGTTGGACCATTTTTAAACCATGTGAACCATTCATAATGTCAAGTACGGCTTAAGCACTCATTGCTGTAGGCTTCCCATATCATTCAGTATTTATCTGTAAAGGCTTTATTGAATTTCATATATGATTTAGTGCAGACGCTTTGCTGCCCCTCTATGTCTGCCATCTCGAATTTACAAACTGTGTGACACAATGTTCTGCTCAATACAGCACTGAACAATAACTAGCAGACATACAAAAATTAAACTTATGGCAGTTACACATTATCACAGGCGTGTGCAGGGATGCAACCCACATCTCACTCCAACACACGCTTGGTGCAAAATTAGAAATGTTCTGGACTTTTTTTAAGAGACCTCATACAAATGCACTGTAGACTAAACTCCCATGCATCAGAGATAGAACAACTATCACAAGAGAATCAGTCATAGATAATAATTTATGTGTCTAAGAATAGAACACTGCACATGCCACACTAACAAATTCATAGTGCTTCCAAATTATGTGGTTATTTATTAAAATAGCACATATGTGTTGGAATACAAGGCAGCAAACGCTCAGGAAAGTAATTCCTTTGAGAACGAAGACGGGAAATAAGTATTGTCTATGATTGTAAAGTTGGAAACCTTCTTCTTGATTGAGGAGGTTGACTGCAAATTGCATTCCCACAGCTTCCTTGACCAATGAAACTCAGAGGATGAGGCTTTTGTCAGTACTTTTCTGTACTCCATGAAATGGTCAGCAGTAATACTACATTCAGTCAAAGCAGATTGGTTGTGCTGTAGAAGGCAGGAGTGTTGCTGGTGTTTGATACACCATTTGTGTTTTGTATCTACTGTTTATCCCCCATACATTTTGTCACAATGCTCCATCAGGTTTGTGGATCTAATATATGAAACAATAAGCAGAATGAAGATAGAAGATTGAGGAAATCTTAAAATTTGCAAAATTCTAATCAGAATGGAAAATTTAAGGTGTCATTTAAGCAACAAACAAGGTAAAATAACAAACAGAGGCAGACCACATCTATATCCCTGGACAGTTAATAATATATTGCTCAACAGATGACAATCAGTAAATTAGGGAGGCAAGCAGATTGAAAACTTTTCAATGAAGAATGAGACAGTTAGACAAATGGAATACGAAACTATAATAACAGAAGGAATACAAAAGGAAAAAAGTAGAGTGAGCAGACAATAAACACCAAGTTAAAGACAAAAGAAATATTCTTCCATTTCATTCTTTATCAAACGGTGGACAAAATAAAAAGTAAACACTGTTAAAAGGGATTAATGAAAGTCCAGGTGCAATGGAAAAATCTGACTTTGGCTGAGTAGTAAATTCCTAACCACAGATATCTAAACTTCAGCTCCCAACAAGGCTAGAATGCTTAAAAAATGTCACAGACACCTATTCACTCTATTGCAAAGCATAATCAATGGCATTATATTTGTTTGGTACATGTGGTCTCCGATCACATGTTACACATCAATGTTATGAAAGTTTAATAATGTATCTCCCATGTATACAAAACATTTCTAGTGGAAAATAAAGCAACTTATAATATGTTTTTGACATACAGACTCGTGATTTACAAATCTATGTTTACACTAACTGAGTTATCAAAATATACATAACAACTATATGAACAGGATGTTTTATAATAATCATGCTGTGCTTCAAGGAATCATGAAATCTACATTCAAAACTAATACACTTAGATACAGATATAAAAAGTTTACTGAGAAACTGAAGGAACTAACCTTTGATCGCAAGATACCTATGCACAGGACTAAGGAAAAAATCAGTTTGTCTTTTTCAAATAGTGAACGGCAAACATTCTTGTAAATGCTGCTTGTGAAGTAACTATTTAGATTTCCTATGCGGATTTCCAAATTATCTGATGGAACACTGTTCACTATTGACTGGAACATAAAGCAGACTTCATTAAATTTTAAGATTATAAATTAATTCTTTGGTTAGTGTTACTTTAAGTTTGATTTTTTAAAAAAAGAACTCCAAATTAACGAAAGAAACTCTTAAGTGCTCAACATTGGGCAGTGACTGACATGTCAAAGAATTAAATCATTTAACAACTACTATTTTTAATAACATTTTGCTGGTATTACTATGCAAGAAAAAAAAATTCACCCATCCTTAAACTAGTGCAACAAATACAGCATGGCTGACTGGAATTTAAAGACAGATTTCAAGATTAGTATTTTAATGAAAAATAATTCAACATTAAAGTTTAGATTTTCATATGTATTGCTTTCAGATACAGGAATAAAGTTAATGTACATGGCTCTAGCTTTGAAAGTATATGACACTATATTAATTTATGATCGTCTTTCACTTGTAATCATGTGATGTATTAGAAAACATGTAATTCTACTGCAGGAAATGCGCTTCGACAAAACAATGCTGTTAGACATTTCATGTCTCACTAAATAATGTTGCCTTGTCAATCTGTTTTTGTTTATGTTTTCTTCTCTGCACTAAACAGGAAGCTACAACAATATGAATTAGGATAGAATGGTTCATATCACATCAAGGAGATGATGAGCAGTAAACAAGTACATTTAAAAGTAGACTAAGCTAAAGGACAAAGGGCTTCTCATTTAGAAACACACAAAAAACATACACACACACATATAGACACTGCCATTTACAAGTGCTGAGACCTGACTGAGATAGTGAGTTACTGGAGGATGAAGGGGCAGGATCAGCAGGGAGCGAGGGGGGGGGGGGGGGGGATGCTGTAGTGAGCAGAGGCATGGTTGGGATGAGGTGTTGGGCTGTTAAGTGCAGCAAAGAGAAGCTGTGTTGGGTACAGAATGTTTGCATGAGGCTTGAATTGGAGGTAGGAAGGAGATAGATACAGGTGGGGGACAATGACTATTGGAGGTTGGGATCAGGAGGGTAAATTGGGAGCTCCAACATTAGGCACGTTATGGGACGCCTTAGGGACTTGGCTGACAAGAATGGTAAGAAAACCAATGTGTACTCCATGTGCATGCCGGATGGAGTCATTCCAGATGCGGAAAACGTCCTCCCGAATGCCATGAAGAGCATAGGGTGCAGCCAAATGCAGGTGGTTGCTCACGTCGGTACCAATGATATGTGTTACTTTGGATCAGATGAGATTCTCTCTGGCTTTGAGCGGCTAACAGAAGTGGTAAAGGCTGCCAGTCTTGCTTGCAAGAGGAAAGCAGAGCTGAGAATTTGCAGCCTAGTCGCCAGGACTGATTGCAGACCTCTGGTACAGAGCCGAGTCGAGGGTCTGAATCTGAGGCTCAGACAATTCTGCGACCGTGTAGGCTGCAGATTCCTCGACGGAGGGTCTGAATCTGAGGCTCAGACAATTCTGCGACCGTGTAGGCTGCAGATTCCTCGACTTGCGCCAAAGGGTGGTTGTGTTTCGGGTTCCACTGAATAGGTCAGGTGTCCACTATATGCATGAGGCAGCTACATGGGTAGCATGGGCTGTGTGGCGTGACTGGGAAGTTTTTAAGGTTAGAGGGTCTTAGGAAAACACAAGAAGGGCTTCAGTCACAAAGGGTGCAGGCTGAACACAGGAAGAACGTAGATACAGGAACCATTGGTATAACAGTTGTAAATTGTTGAGCTGTGTTGGGAAAGTATCAGAGCTCCAAGTGCTAATAGAACGCACTGATTCTCAAATCGTTATAGGCACTGAAAGCTGGCTAAAGCCGGATATAAGCTCAGCCAAAAGTTTTGCGAAGAACCTAACGGTGTTCCAAAAGGATAGGCTATACATGATTGGTGGTGGCGTGTTTGTTGCTGTCAGAAGTAGTTTAACTTGTCGTGAAACTGAAGTAGGTATTTCCTGTGAGTTAGTATGGGCAGAGGTCATTGTTGGCAACCAGAATAAAATAATAATTGCATCCTTTTACCAAGCTCCCAATTCAGATGATACAGTTGCTGAAAGGTTCAAAGAAAACTTGAGTTTGATTTCAAACATGTATCTGATTCATACAATAATAGTTGGTGGTGACTTTAATTTACCCTCGATATGTTGGTGAAAATACATGTTCAATTCCGGAGGTATGCATAAAATATCCGAAATTGTGCTAAACGCATTCTCTGAAAATTATTTTGAACAGTTAGTTCATGAGCCCACACAAATAGTAAACAGTAGTGAAAACACACTTGACCTCTTAGCAACAAATAAACCTGAGTTAATCAACAAATAATCCTGAGTTAATAAAAAGCATCAAAACTGATTCAGGGATTAGTGAACACAGGTTTGTCGTAGCGAGATTGAATACTGTAATCCCCAAATCCTCCAAAAATAACTGAAAATATACCTATTCAAAAAAGCGGATAAAATTCACTTCACACCTTCCTGAGAGACAATCTCCACTCATTCCAAATTAATAATATAAGTGTAGACCAGATGTGGCTTAAATTCAAAGGAATAGTATCAGCAGCAATTGAGAGATTTATACCAAATAAATTAACAAATGCTGGAGCTGATCCTCCCTGGTACACAAAATGGGTTAGAACACTGTTGCAGAAACAATGAAACAAACATGCCAAATTCAAACAGACGCAAAATCACCAAGATTGGTGGTCTTTTACAGAAGCTCAAAATTTAGTGTGGACTTCAATGCGAGATGCTTATAACAGTTTCCACAACGAAACTTTATCTCAAAACCTGGCAGAAAATCCAAAGAGATTCTGGTCGTATGTGAAGTATCTTAGTGGCAAAAACAATGAATGCCTTCTCTGCACGACAACAATGGAGATACTATCGAAGACAGTGCTGCCAAAGTGGAGTTACTAAACACAGCCTTCCGAAATGCCTTCACAAAATAAGACAAAGTAAATATTCCAGAATTCTAATTGAGAACAGCTGCCAAGATGAGTAATGTAGAAGTAAATATCCTTCGAGTAGTGAAGCAACTTAAATCACTTAATAGAAGCAAGTCTTCTGGTCCAGACTGTATACCAATTAGGTTCCTTTCGGAATATGCTGATGCATTAGTTCCATACCTAACAATCATATACAACCGTTCGCTCGATGAAAGATGCGTACCCAAAGACTGGAAAGTTGCACAGATCACACCAATAATCAAGAAAGGTAGTAGGAGTAATCCACTAAATCACAAGCCCATATCGTTGACATCAATATGCAGCAGGATTTTGGAACATATATTGTGTTCAAACATTACCTCGAAGAAAACCATCTATTGACACACAGTCAACATGGGTTTAGGAAACATCGTTCCTTTGAAACACAACTAGCTCTTTATTCACATGAAGTGTTGAGTGCTATTTACAAGGGATTTCAGATTGATTCCATATTTCTGGATTTCTGGAAGGCTTTTGACATGGTACCACACAAGTGGCTTTTAGTGAAATTGCTTGCATAGGGAATATCGTCCCAGTTATGTGACTGGATTTGTGATTTACTGTCAGAGCGGTCACAGTTCGTAGTTATTGACAGAAAGTCATCGAGTAAAACAGAAGTGATTTCTGGCATTCCCCAAGGTAGTGTTATAGGCCCTTCGCTGTTCCTTATCTATATAAATGATTTGGGAGACAATCTGAGCAGCTGTCTTTGGTTGTTTGCAGATGACACTGTCGTTTATCGACTAATAAAGACATCAGAAGATCAAAACAAACTGCGAAACGATTTAGAAAAAATATCTGAATGGCGCGAAAAGTTGCAGTTGACCCTAAATATCGAAAAGTATGAGGTCATCCACATGAGTGCTAAATGGAACTCGTTAATCTTTGGTTACACGATAAATCAGTCTAACCTAAAAGCGATAAATTCAACTAAATACCTAAGTATTACAATTATGAACAAATTAAATTGGAAGGAACACATACAAAATGTTGTGGGGAAGTTTAACCAAAGACTGCATTTTATTGGCAGGACACTTGGAAAATTAACAGACGTACTAAGGAAACTGCCTACACTACACTTGTCTGTCCTCTTTTAGAATACTGCTGCACGGTGTGGGATCCTTACCAGATAGGACTGACAGAGTACATTGAAAAAGTTCAAAGAAAAGCAGCATGTTTTGTATTATCACGAAATATGGGAGAGAGTGTCACAGAAATGATACAGGATTTGGGCTGGACATCATTAAAAGAAAGATATTTTTCATTGTGACGGAATCTTCTCACAAAATTCCAATCATCAACTTTCTCCTCCAAATGTGAAAATATTTTGTTGACACTGACCTACATAGGGAGGAACGATGACCACAATAAAATAAGGGAAATCAGAGCGCGTATGGAAAGATATAGGTGTTCATTCTTTCCGTGCGCTATACGACATTGGAATAATAAAGAATTGTGAAGGTGGTTCGATGAACCCTTTGCCAGGCACTTAAATGTGATTTGCAGAGTATCCATGTAGATGTAGATGTAGAAGAGAAATGAAGGACATGCTGCAGGGAGAGTTCCCACCTGCACAGTTCAGAGAACCTGGTGTTGGATAGTACAGGCTGTGAAACAGTCAATTACAGGGAAGAATATACTCTTGAGCAGCATGTTAGCTGTGATCCACATGTAGAAAGTGGCACAGTGGTTGCAAATTAGTTGGTAGATCACAGGTGGCTATACCTTTGATTGGGTAGATAATGCCTGAGCTAGGAATGGAGTAGATGGAAGTGGGAGGATGTATGGGACAGTTGTTGTATCTGGGCCTGTCACAGGTATATGTGCCATGGGGCAATGGTTGAGAGACAGGTGGAATAGGCATGGACAAGGGTATTGTGGAGGTTAGTTGGGCAGTGTAATACCGCTGTGGGAGTGATGGGGAGGATAGTGGTGATATCATTGCACACCATGTGCTCTGGGGCTCTTCTACTGTCTACCCCACGGGTCGGGCAGTTGAGAGACTGCTACTATCAGAGGACATCTGTTTACTTTGTACAGGGAATATGATGTGCTTTTGCATGGCTGTTGCGTCACTGTCTGATACAGATCTCATCCTATGATCTCCTACCCTCACAGGTACTGTTATGTGGGAAGTGGTTACGAGTTTACACTCCAGTGACCACTTTCACATCTGGCTTCATCTAGCAGCGACTAAAGTGCAGAGAATGGGGGCCACCTAACTGGATGTTCAGTTGGCCGAACTGGCCACTATAGAGCTGAGTGGCCATATTCCCACACTGTGATAGCAACCAGGTGTGGGTGTACCAGAACACAAGTATTATGTCCCTTGCTACTGATTCCCCCATTCTTACAACTTATGGCCAACCTAGAAGAAAAGACATCCCACGGTGGAATGGGGAATGTCATTTAGCAATTAGGCACTGGCATGCTGCATTAAGTAGGTTCAGGAACAGACTAAGTGGAGACAACCTCACAGTGTTTCAGCTGCTGAGGCTAAAGATACTTGTAGGTGACTCATTTAGGAGAGCAGACACAAGGCATGGAGAGAAATTTTAATGTCCATTAGCAATTTCACACAAGCAGCGAGGGTGTGGGAGTTAGTTCAGAAGATATCAGGGACCGAACGTCCAGGCCCAATAATTGCCATACTAAACAGTGGTTGGTATTCAAACAGCAGCTACAGAAGTAGCACAGGCATTGGCAAAACACTTTTGTGATTTCACTTCCACTTATTTCATCAGTCCTTGATTCCACCAACAGAGGGAACAAACGGAGCAAAATGGACAAGACAACTGCCAGAGCCATAAAATTGCCCTTTCTTCATGTGAGAACTACAGTCAGCACTAACTGCTACACATGATATTTCTCCACGTCCTGATAGGATTTAATATGGGATGTTAACGACACCTACCAATGGAGGCAAAAGAGTTCCTCCTATGCTCTTCAGTCAAATATAGGCTGAGAGCTATTATGTGGATCTGAGCCGGGAGGACACTCTGATCCCATTTCTAAGGCCAGGGAAGAACAGGTTATCTCCAGATAGTAAAGGGAAAGTTTTGCTCACTAGCTGTGTAGGAAAGACCCTCAAGTGGATGACAAACCAATGCCTAGTGTGGGCTCTCAAAACCAGGGGATTGTTCTGACTTATCCAATTTGGGAATTACTGGTCTACTCTTGACAATCTTCTCCAATTTGAGGGTGCAATATAAGAATCATTCCTAGACAAACGGCAGTTTATTAGTATATTTCTCGACCTGGAGAAAGCCAGTGATACCATTTGTAGGCTCAACATCTACTGTCAGCTGCATGAATGGGGTTTTCCTGGAATCAGCCCATGTTGTCACAGTCTTTCCCCACTGGAGGATATTTCCAGTATCGGTGCTAACTCAAGGGAATGGTGTTCCTAAGGGTAGAATTCTGATCATTATCCTTTTCGCTATAGTGATTAATAGTATCTCTTCCATAAAGAGGAATCTAGTCAGTTATTCCTTAATTGTGGATAACTTTGTGATATTGTGCCCTTTTTCCAGTCTCATGACTATTACATGCCAACTACTGCTAACACTCAATGGGGTGGGCAAATGGGTTGATACCACTAGTTCTAAGTTCTCCACAGAAAAAACAGTGTGTGTTTGTTTCAATTGTTCACATAAATGCTTTCCCTATCCAAAACTCCAGCCGAGGAGAAGCACCTTATAATTTAAAAGTCCAATAAATTTCTCAGACCTCGTCTTTCATCAGAGGATAACACAGTTGCCACACCTCTGTGACTTGGAATGTAGATGCCTAAAGACCCTAAACATTTTAAAACAACTTAGTGATAAGAACTGGGGAGGAGATCAGTCTAGCTCGGTCACATTCTACAGAACCCATCTTGTGAGAACTACTTGTGGTGTGACATGTAAATAAAGTGCAGTGCATCTCTTACAATACTTCTGTCAATGTCAGAGCTGCACCTCTCATAGCATGGAGGTTTAACAGTCACAAGGCTACTGAGCCTTATTTTGTATGTGAGAAGGAATATCTTGGACAACTTGGTGTATCAGACATACCAATTCTTAAGCTGGGATGGAGTAAATCTGCTCCCTGGATGACTGACAGCCCCATTCTTAACTTGGGCATGATGTAGTACAACAAGCTCACCACTCCACCTTTAGTTTTAAAACTGTTTTTTTTAGCAGCATTTACCAAAGTATCCACACCACATGCTGGTTTTTATCAGTGGATAGAAGCAGGGGGGATCTTCTCACATTTTGTCACTAAACTCTGCCTACTGAACCGCGTCTCAGCATACTATGCAGAGCTGCGAGTGGCTAAGGAGGCACTGGAGCACCTGGCATTTCTTGGTGGAGATAGGTATCTTGTCTGGACTGATACACTATTGCTCTGCAGGCTATTCAGCAAATTTTTCCAGCTCATCTCCAATACACTGTCCATCTCCTGCATAAGCAGAAGAAAGAGATGGCCTTCTGCTACCTCCATGGATTCATAGGAATCAAGGATTATGATGAAGATGACAGAGTAGAAAACTACCACACCTCAAGTTTACATCCCTCTGTAGCCTGTAGAGTCACTGGTGACAAAGCAAGTGTTGCTGAGTGGGAACGGCAGTGGCTGGAAGTGGGTAACAACAAACTGTGTTCAGTCAAACTGACTATTTGTCCATGGTACACATCCTTTCAAACTCCACAAATAGACAAAGTGATCCTCACTTACATTTATATCAGTCACTGTCCAATGACACACACACATCTTTTGTGCCAAGACTCACTGGAATGGAGTGTTTGTGGTGTCACATTCACGCTGCATCATATTTTGATGTCCTGTGTTTTATATGCTTGTTAGAAGGGAAGCCTTTGGTCTGCTAAGGGACTTACCCCCACATTTTAGGTGATGATGAACCAACGGCAGATAATTGTTGACATTTCATTTGGCATCAGGACTCCTGCCCAATTTAATTGGATGGAGATTTTAATATGTTTCTTAGTGGCTAGCTGATCTTTTCAGTTCCGTGATCAACCAGCCTTCTTACTAAGAGTTCCTCTGTTTGATTAATTCTTTTAACATGTGACAATGGTATGACTAAATCTACTGACATTTGTATGTCACATTTTGTATTGCTGTTGCTATTAATATATGACCTTAGATCTCCATTTTAACACGGGTACCACTCATTCACCAACAACTTGAACCTTTGAAAGGATGCTAATGCCCAAGTTGTTTGAGGCCCAATGATTTTGAATCCATCCATCCATCCATTTATCCATCAAAGGACTTCTTGATATGGAATTGCTGGCAGCTGGTGAAATGGTGATTTTGTTGGTGGCTGGTAGTCTAGAAGTAGATGAGGGTACTGACAGAATCATGTGTGAAGTGGAAGTCAACAGCGAGCAAGATATCTTGTCGGGTGGCAATGGGCAAGCTCAAGTGAATGAGGGAGAAGGTGTCAAGATTTTGTAGGAATGTGGATAGGCTATCCACAGCCTTGGTCCCTATTGTGAAGATGTCCACAATGAATCTGAAAAAGGTTTCTGATACGGGATTGTGGGTGGCTAGGAAGTATTCCTCTAAATTGCCCATGAATAGGTCGCATATGATGGTGCCATACATGTGACCAATGCTGTTCTGCAGACTCGTAGATGATGCCTTCAAAGGAAAATAAACTGTGGGTGAGAATCCACTTGGCTGTGGCGTCCAGGAATGGATTGTAGGTTTTGTGACAGTAAGCTGTTGCGAAATGTTGTTTTCAGTCAAAGTGAAAACATGCGCATTGGGGATGTAAATGTACAGGGAGGTGCCATCGACAGTGATGTGCAGGGCACCAGGTGGTAAGGGAACAGGAACTGCGGCGAGTCAGTGGAGGAAACAGTTAGTGCCTTTTGTATAGGAGGATAAGTTAGAAGTAATAGGCTGCAGGCATTGGTGCATAACGGCAGACATTCTGCCCATGTATGCAGTATCAAACAATAATGGGTGATTGTATTTATGCGTTATAGCAAGCATATAGAAAGTAGGAGTGTGGGGTGTAGTGACTCAGGTGAAAGGTTCTGGGACAGAACAAGGATTTTTGGTTGCAGCAGGGTTTGTAGTTGGATTTGTCTGACAGCTATACTTTGTGGGCCTACTACATCTGTCACATCATCAGAATTTCCTTCCACTACCCTACACAAGCCAGAGCATAAAAAGACCTGAAAAACAGTTATGAAACTGTGCTCCAATACCCTCCGTGTTGCAAAAGAATAAGTTCTCCCCAAAGGTCTCAGCTTTTGCCCCACTCCCATGTTCAATCATGCTGGATTTGTTAAACACATTTTTGCCACCAACCTTACCAACTGGACTAGACCTAAACCCATGATACAACCCTCTCTTACCAAATCTACTCCTCCAGCTGTCTACAATCCAATCACAGTTGCCACAAATCATCCCATGATAACTTTCCAGAACTTCCAACCTCTAACTTGCATCACTATCATTCCCCAAATCTTCAACAGGGACACTGACCTCACATCCACAGAAAGAAATGCAGTACATCACTTAAAAAGTGATCTCAAACTTCTAATCCAGCTTATGACAACAGAATTAACTAGCAGAGAGACTCTGCCAGCTGTCAGACACATCCACCTACAGGCCCTGCCACAGTAGTCCCATTCAATAAATCTAGCACAATCTCCTGTCCTTCCTGAAATACCTAGATCAAGTCAACCCTCTCACTGAAGTCTATTGTAATCCTAACCCCTACTGCTCCCTGCTCTGCTACTTACACCATGCTTCCCAATATTGTTTGTAAGCTACCTACCCTGTCTAAAAGACACAAACCATTTCAGCTACTGACTATCCACACTTACTGTCCCTTTACCATCTTGTGCCCAGCTCATCACTATTGATGCCACCTCCATGAGCATTTACACCCCCAATGCACATGCACTTATGCCACTGAAAACAAACTTTCCCAACAGCTGACTGATTCCAAACCTGCAGTTTCCTTCTTGGAAACCCTGACCAACTATATTTTCACCCACAATTACTTATCATTTGAAGGCATCACCCACAAATAAATTTGCAGAACAGCATTGGGCACCAGCATGGCACAACCCTACATCAAACTTTTAACAGGTGATCTAGGAGGATCCTTCCTAGCCACCCACACTCTCATGTCACTCACCTGGTATGGATTCACTGATGATATAATGATCTGGACTAATGGTGAAGACACCCAAGCCACATTACTTCTCAGCAGCTTCTCCCCAATTCACTTCATCTGGTCGTCCCCTGCCTGACAAGCAAGCTGCCTTGATGTTGACTTCCATCTAACAGATGATTAAATGAGTACCCCTGTCTTCATCAAACCTACTAACCTCCAACAATGCCTCCACTTCAACAGCTGCTATCCATTTTACACCAAAGAATCCATTCCACAGATCCTAGCCACCTGTGGTTGTCACACGTGCAGTGATGAACAGTCCCTTTTTACAAGCCAAGCATGTCCGTGTAGCCTTTAATAATTACCCTCTCCAACTTCTTCAGAAACAGATCCCCTGCCCCTGTTCGACCCAGCCACCTGCAATCCCTCACATACCCACTGTCCTGTCAAAAAGCAGCACTCCTTTGGTGACTCAGTGCCACCCAGAACTGGAGCCACTGAATCAAACCCACTTCCAGGGTTCCCACTACCTCTTGTTGTGCACTGAGATGAGAAATATCCTTCCCATTATCGTTCCCATCGATCCTACAGTGGTTTTCCACCACCCACCTAATGTAAGCAATATCCTTGCTCACCTCTAATCACCTGTCCCCCAATCCATTGTCCCATTATACCGATGCCTCTTCTTTAGTCTTCTTCTTGTTTCTTGTTTATCCCGGCTTCTCGAGATCTCTTGTGAAGAGACACGATACAACACGTTCAGTAGTGGAGTGGGACAATCAATGAAGTTACACAACAGTTAGTAATTTAACTTTTGAAACCACTGGTTTATTGGCATTTCTGGAAATAAAATCACTCTCATACTCTCATGTGGTCAGCAAATTTCGTGTAACAGTTTGTATGTATAATGGGACTTATTACATCGCAAATAGTTCTAATGAATTAATTAATCTGCATTACAGTATTGCTAGCAACGTGAACAACGAGGTGATATGTGTCTCAATTAAAACAGAACCTCGATATTTTGAATAAACCTTAGGTTCATTTTCGTCGAAATCAGAACTTCTCTCAAAATTAATTTCCAACTTTGTGCATTAAGTCCAAATGCATTTGCAACTATTGTATGCGATTCACTGGACAGCTCAATCACGCACTAGTGTGTAACGTATTTCAAATCGAGCCCACAGGTTCCAGATTTCCTTAATGGGCTAAACGACTCTTTTGAAATAACATGATGTGTTTATCTCCTGTAAAGAATAAATGAAACTGGATTTGGCTGCATTCAGGTCAAAATCACAAAAAATAAAATTCACCATGCAAGTCAGCAAGCTGTACACGTGCACTTTTAGCACTCTAAGTGATAAATCGTCTCAGAGTGAAAGCCGCACATAAATTCACACTTTCTCAAGCACACAAAATTCAAAAAACCTTTATATTAAACAGATAAATTATGGTCTGCAATTACTAATTAACGTTTCCCATTCTGAATAAACCTCAACAACTGGTATTTCATAATCAATAAAATTTTGTCGCCTGAAAGAAACTATTAGTTTGTTAAAATGGATTCAGATTACAGTCAACTCGCGTCTAGACGATGACATCACGAATCAATACTTGCTCGGAATGAACGAAATACCTATACTGAAAAATGCTGTCCATTGAGTAATTTACTGACTTTTATAACAAATTTGGTACCCCTTACATCGCTAGACTGTGACAAATATCCCTGCAGCAGAATACGATACAAGACTTGTCCCACACATCCTCCCACTATTATCCACTCCAGTCCTATCACAGGCATTCGTTTCTCTGACCCTCCTGATCCAAACTTCCAATAGTCATTGTCTTCCACCTGTGTCTATCTCTTACCAGCTCCCATTCAAGCCTCATGCATGCATTCTGTAGCCACAGGCACATGTATAGTCATTGCCACTTTTGTGCCCCCCCCTCCAATACAGCTTCCATTCGCTGCACTTACCAGCCCAGCATCTCATCCCCACCATGTCTCTGCTCACTACAGCATCCACCCCCAACTCCCAGCTGGCCCTTCCTCTTTATCACCACTCACATTCTTTTTTGTTACAACACTACCCACACCAGCTGAGGTAGCTACTCATCTCAGTCAGGCCTCAGTACACAGAAATAGCTGCGTCCGTGTCCGTTTGTGTGTGTGTGTGTGTGTTTTTCCTAAGTGTGAGGAAGACCTCTGTTCAATAGCTTAGTCTCCTTTTAAATGAACATATCTACTGCACAGCATCTCCTGTTTAGTGCAGAGAGAGGGGGGAAAAATCCACATTGTCAAGGCAACACCTAACTAGTATAAACACAAGTATCTAATAGCACTGTTTTATCTAATCTCCTCAGCTCCCTGCACTGCTAACCAACACCATACTTTCTAAAATTACTTGCAACCTAGCTCCACTCACAAAAGACAGGAACTGTCCTCAATACTAACTGTCCACATCTCCTGTCCCTTCACTGCCCTGCTTGTCACTGTCGATGCCACCTCCAATGTGCATTTACACCCTCAATGCACACGCTCTTACTGCCATTCAAAACAACCTTTCCTGACATATGACTGATTCCAAAGGTGTGTTTTATTACTAGTATTGCCACTTACTTATGTTTCTGTGTACAATTTTGTATTATTACTTACCTGGACATAAAGATTTAAAAACCATACCAATGAGTACTGGTACATTGGATCAATATTTGCAAGTTCAGAGATGGAAAAAAATAAGACTGAAGAATGTTTGGATACAGGCACATACTGGTTCCTTGCAGTATCAATTTCTGCTTCTGTTGCTGCAGCCACCTTTTCTTTGGCTTGAATCTCTTCAGAGAGAGCCTGTGCAAAGAAAAGAAATCTGCAGTAGAATCACTGAAAGCCAACATAACCACAAAGTCTATTCACGGTATTTACTACAAAATTCGAGGATTTATATCGTGTGGTGTAACGTGGGATTCTTAGGAATAACACGTTCCTCTATTCCCCCTCTTATGTCAACAAAAGATGATAACAAGTGAAATTGTAGTTTGTTGCTGTTGTTGTCTTCAGTCCTGAGACTGGATTGATGCAGCTCTCCATGCTACTCTATCCTGTGAAAGCTTCTTCATCTCCCAGTACCTACTGCAACCTACATCCTTCGGAATCTGCTCAGTGTATTGATCTCTTGGTCTCCCTCTACGATTTTTACCCTCCACGCTGCCCTCCAATGCTAAATTTGTGATCCCTTGATGCCTCAAAACATGTCCTACCAACCGATCTCTTCTTCTAGTCAAGTTGTGCCACAAACTTCTCTTCTCCCCAATCCTATTCAATACCTCCTCATTGGTTACGTGATCTACCCACCTTATCTTCAGCATTCTTCTGTAGCACCACATTTCGAAAGCTTCTATTCTCTTCTTGTCCAAACTGGTTATCGTCCATGTTTCACTTCCATACATGGCTACACTCCGTGCAAATATTTTCAGAAATGACTTCCTGACACTTAAATCTATACTCGATGTTAACAAATTTCTCTTCTTCAGAAACGATTTCCTTGCCATTGCCAGTCTACATTTTATAACCTCTCTACTTCGACCATCATCAGTTATTTTACTCCCTAAATAGCAAAACTCCTTTACTACTTTAAGTATCTAATTTCCTCATCTAATCCCCTCAGCATCACCCAATTTAATTTGACTACATTCCATTACCCTCGTTTTGCTTTTGTTGATGTTCATCTTATATCCTCCTTTCAAGACACTGTCCATTCCGTTCAACTGATCTTCCAAGTCCTTTGCTGTCTCTGACAGAATTACAATGTAATCGGCGAACCTCAAAGTTTTTACTTCTTCTCCATGAATTTTAATACCTACTCCGAATTTTTCTTTTGTTTCCTTTACTGCTTGCTCAATATACAGACTGAATAACATCGGGGAGAGGCTACAACCCTGTCTCACTCCTTTCCCAACCACTGCTTCCCTTTCATGCCACTCAACTCTTATAACTGCCATCTGGTTTCTGTACAAATTGTAAATAGCCTTTCGCTCCCTGTATTTTACCCCTGCCACCTTTAGAATTTGAAAGAGAGTATTCCAGTTAACGTTGTCAAAAGCTTTCTCTAAGTCTACAAATGCTAGAAACGTAGGTTTGTCTTTTCTTAATCTTTCTTCTAAGATAAGTCATAAGGTTAGTATTGCCTCACGTGTTTCAACATTTCTACGGAATCCAAACTGATCTTCCCCGAGGTCAGCTTCTACCAGTTTTTCCATTCGTCTGTAAAGAATTCGCGTTAGTATTTTGCAGCTGTGACTTATTAAACTGATATTTCGGTAATTTTCACATCTGTCAACACCTGCTTTCTTTGGGATTGGAATTATTATATTCTTCTTGAAGTCTGAGGGCATTTCGCCTGTCTCATACATCTTGCTCACCAGATGGTAGAGTTTTGTCATGACTGGCTCTCCCAAGGCCATGAGTAGTTCTAATGGAATGTTGTCTACTCCCGGGGCCTTGTTTCGACACAGGTCTTTCAGTGCTCTGTCAAACTCTTCATGCAGTATCTTATCTCCCATTTCGTTTTCGTCTACATCCTCTTCCATTTCCATAATATTGTCCTCAAGTACATCGCCCTTGTATAAACCCTCTATAAACTCCTTCCACCTTCCTGCCTTCCCTTCTTTGCTTAGGACTGGCTTGCCATCTGAGCTCTTGATATTCATACAAGTGGTTCTCTTCTCTCCAAAGGTCTCTTTAATTTTCCTGTAGGCAGTATCTATATTACCCCTAGTGAGACAAGCCTCTATATCCTTACATTTGTCCTCTAGCCATCCCTGCTTAGCCATTTTGCACTTCCTGTGGGTCTCATTTTTGAGACGTTTGTATTCCTTTTTGCCTGCTTCATTTACTGCATTTTTATATTTTCTCCTTTCATCAATTAAATTCAATATTTCTTCTGTTACCCAAGGATTTCTATTAGCCCTCGTCTTTTTACCTACTTGATCCTGTGCTGCCTTCACTACTTCATCCCTCAGAGCTACCCATTCTTCTTCTACTGTATTTCTTTCCCCCATTCCTGTCAATTGTTCCCTTATGCTCTCCCTGAAACTCTGTACAACCTCTGGATCTTTCAGTTTATCCAGGTCCCATCTCCTTAAATTCCCGCCTTTTTGCAGTTTCTTCAGTTTCAATCTGCAGTTCATAACCAATAGATTGTGGTCAGAATCCACATCTGCCCCTGGAAATGTCTTACAATTTAAAACCTGGTTCCTAAATCTCTGTCTTACCATTATGTAATCTATCTGATACCTTTTAGTATCTCCAGGATTCTTCCAGGTATACAACCGTCTTTCATGATTCTTGAACCAAGTGTTAGCTATGATTAAGTTATGCTCTGTGCAAAATTCTACAAGGCGCCTTCCTCTTTCATTTCTTCCCCCCAATCCATATTCACCTACTATGTTTCCTTCTCTCCCTTTTCCTACTGACGAATTCCAGTCACCCATGACTATTAAATTTTCGTCTCCCTTCACTACCTGAATAATTTCTTTTATCTCGTCATACATTTCTTCAATTTCTTCATCATCTGCAGATCTAGTTGGCATATAAACTTGTACTACTGTAGTAGGCATGGGCTTTGTGTCTATCTTGGCCACAATAATGTGTTCACTATGCTGTTTGTAGTAGCTAACCCCCACTCCTATTTTTTATTCATTATTAAACCTACTCCTGCTTTACCCCAATTTGATTTTGTGTTTATAACCCTGTAGTCACCTGACCAGAAGTCTTGTTCCTCCTGCCACCGAACTTCACTAATTCCCACTATATCTAACTTCAACCTATCCATTTCCCTTTTTAAATTTTCTAACCTACCTGCCCGATTAAGGGATCTGACATTCCACGCTCCGATCCGTAGAACGCCAGTTTTCTTTCTCCTGTTAACGACGTCCTCTTAAGTAGTCCCCGCCCGGAGACCTGAATGGGGGACTATTTTACCTCCGGAATATTTTACCCAAGAGGACGCCATCATCATTTAATCATACAGTAAAGCTGCATGTCCTTGGGAGAAATTACGGCTGTAGTTTCCCCTTGCTTTCAGCCGTTCGCAGTACCAGCACAGCAAGGCCGTTTTGGTTAATGTTACAAGGCCAGATCAGTCAATCATCCAGACTGTTGCCCCTGTAACTACTGAAAAGGCTGCTGCCCCTCTTCAGGAACCACATGTTTGTCTGGCCTCTCAACAGATACCCCTCCATTGTGGTTGCATCTACTGTATCGCTGAGGCACGCAAGCCTCCCCACCAACGGCAAGGTCCATGGTTCATGGGGGGGAATTGTAGTTTATGTAGCTGTTAATCATAGAACATCCGACTGTGTGCATTTGTTTTATGAATGCAGTTTAAGTGTAAGTCATGTCAGTTTCAGATATCAGCGAGGCACAGTGGCACCATCTGTGGTGGAGTGTATGTTCCTTGGACATTATGGTGACTTGGATGTCACAGAGCAAAACAGTGCATGCAAGAATTTAAACAATCATAAACAACAGAAAAATCACTTTAAGAATTGTCATTCTCTTGTCTGCTTACGGCAAAGCAATACATGTATACAGAATGCGTTCCATAAGTAATGCGACTAATTTTTTTCAGAAGCAACGGTACACCACAGCGTGTTGTAACTAGCTGGGCTAAGTGGAGGGGGGTGTTAGCTTCAAAACGCTCTTTGTCTCATTCAGCTGCGAGCTGCTAGAGAGTCAGGACGTGCATTTCTGTCAACCCCGTTTTGAGTTTATGTAACACAGCACAATGGATCATTCTGTAGAGCAATGGTACGCTATCAAATTTTGTGTTAAACTTGGGAAGTCCACTACCGAAATGTTTCCATTATTTCGGCATGCCTTTTGGGAATGATTACTTGTCCAAATCACAAGTTTTCCGATGGCACAAGTCGTTCATGTAGGGCCAAGAGGAGATCACCGACGAACCTCGCAGTGGACGGCCGTCGACCGCACGAGTCGACAAAAATGTGACGCATGTGTGTGATTGCAAACTCGTCCCAAAAGTGTTGACTAACAAACACAAGCATATGCGAGTGCCTCAGTGACGAGAAATGTTGGGAATGTGTGAAAATGATCCTCATTTTTTAACTCAGTTATCACTGGTGATGAGTCATGGATGTTTGAGTATGACCCTGAGACAAAAAGGCAGTTCAGAGTGGCACACCCCATCGTCGGACCGCCCCAAGAAGGCACGCATGAGCAAGTCCAGGATCAAAACCGTGCTCATTGGCTTCTTTGACATCAGAGGCATTGTCCACCATGAATTCGTACCTACCAGGACTACAGTGAACTCAGCTTTCTACTTGGAAGCGCTCAAAAGACTGATAAGGAGGGTCTCGCACTGCCAAAGCGACAATACGCCGAGTCACAGCCCCTTCAATGTCAACGACTGCCTGGCCAGGACTGAGACCCCAGCCTCCCTACAGTCCTGACCTGGCTCCTGCTGACTGTTTTTTGTTTCCTCGGTTAAAAGGAGTCATGAAAGGAAACATTGGGACACGATTGAAAGCATCCAGGCAGATGTTACATCAGCTTTAAAGGACATTCTGAAAAAGATATTCCTGGAGGCCTTCCAGGCATGGAAACACCACCTGCAGAAGTGTATCAACGCAAGAGGGTGCTATTTTGAAAATTTTTGAATATTTGTGTGAATATATTCAATAAATGATTTCTTTTATGAATTTGGTCGCGTTACTTATGGAATGCACCTTGTATGCTGTAATCTGTCATGAGCTATGAAATAAGATAAAGCTGTTCATACATTATCATAACTGGAGATGCACGAGATAAACACTGCATGTACAATATAGATGAGTTGACACAAACTGCTTATGTAGTTTGGACAGACTGAAGCTCTCTTCCAGCACCTGCATGTTGCCAAAAGTTGAAGAAGGCCTATGGTGTGGAAATATGGCACTACATAGCAGGACCACAAAAGTTATTAAGTTTGAGAATGATGACCAGAAAGTATTTATGAGGTAAGGATGACACACACACACACACACACAAGGGTAACAAAGTACACAAGAAGTTACAAATTCTCCACTTAACACTCAATTTTGGTTCCCTAGTGCAGGACATGTATTAGTTGTATGAAAACAGAGAAATTTTTTGTTTTCTGAGAATTTTGAAGAGAATAACTAAAGCAAATGCAACGTGATGGCCTGCTATGTTTCCCTTTCTAGTGTGTGTGTGTGTGTGTGTGTGTGTGTGTGTGTGTGTGTGTGTGTGTGTGTGTGTGTGTGTGGGCGCGCGCGCACATGCATGTAGCGACTTGACTACAACACCATGAGTAGGGGACACTGTGTGGCAGACCTATTAGAGTGATGTGGTCTAAGTTACCTGTGACTATGCATTTTCCAAAACAGTCGTCAAATATCAGTAACTCACAAATTCGAATACATCAGTGAATACATGTGACAACTTTGAACTTGACTTGAGATCTAAGATTTACAATCTTCATTTGTCTTGAGCATTTACGCAGCAGTATGTCCATTCACATACATGTGACCCAGATGGTGGCCTGATTGAAAGTTCATAAAGCATCATTGTAAAAAATCATGAATTGGGTAGTGAAACAGCAAATGTGTACAATGTGTAAAGACGATATTATGAAATTAAAAGAATGAATTACAAGTCTGCAACTCATTATTGGGTATCTCAAAACTTCTTAAAGAAAGAAACTGAGTCACTATTGATGCAAGACTCGGCAAATCTTCTGCAAGGTAGTACAAACAACTCAGAAAAGTGGACAAAATGCCATATAAAAACAGTAGACATAAAATGAAAACCACTGAAGACTGCATGAGACACTAATATTTAGTGAATGACACTGTTTTTCAAATATTTTCTGATATGGACAGTGCAAAAACTGTGAACAGCATGGAATTGCATGGCAAGATCGAAGATGGCGCAGACAATATGAAACAGGGTGGTATTTCACAGTCAAATAATAGCCAGCATAAAGGGATTATGAACAGTAGGCATTTTCATTAACTGATTATCAGATATTTTCCTTAGGTATTGTTGTCTCTCACTGACAAAAATAACAACTTGGAATATGTGATTCAAAAGACTGCAGGTACCAATAGTGATTATACACCAAACAACAGTTACTTCACCTCAACAAGTATGTGCAATATTGACATTTATGCTGATAGCCATGCGTGAGGAATTGCCTCTGAACTTTGAAGTATGTGTAGATGTGAAATCAACAGCATTGTAAAACCAGATACAAATTTCAAGGCAGCAACTGTAATCAGCCACAAAAAAATCTCAGGGCTGTACGATAATGATTTTTTTGTCTTTCTTGCAGGGACAAAAGACATAGCAAAGAATGATCCAAAAGATATTGTGTTTTCCTTTAAACAGAGGCTGCACAAATTCAGAAACATGAATGTGAGCACTTTTTTCTGTACCCTTATGCCATGACCTGCACAAGTGGCCCTGTGTGAAAAAGGAAGTATAAAAAAAAGGAAAAGGCTGGGCAATATGTATACAGAGGCTTTAAAAAAACAACATACATTGATAAAAGCACACTAGGAAGATGATTTTATATGGCACATAGTTTATACATCAACAGATTGGGAAAGGCCGTTGTTAGTCATAAGATCTCAGATATAGTTCTATGAAATCAAATGTGCAGCACGGTATTAAGCAAGTTATACCTTTGAAAGACAAAAGTGATGTGTCTCTAGAATTTAGCTTGTGACATGATGAAGTAGTACTGGTAGTGGTCTCTACCAAGACTAAGAGCAATGACGAAAATTCTTTTTCAGCATTTGAGCAGTTCCAACTTAGACAATTACAGTGTGCATAAGTTGGATATGCCACATTAAGACGAATGTTTGCTTGAGAAAGAAAGGATTGATAAAAATAATTAAACACTGTAAATCTACAATGGAATATTACAATACTATGAAAAGGATAGTCCTACTTACCACATAGCAGAGATGCTGAGTCACAGATAGGCACAAAAAAAGACCATCAGAAAGCAATCTCTCGACCAACAAGGCATTCATTGGAAATAAACAAAACACACACACACACACAAATGCAATTCTCACACACACATGACTACAATCTCTGGCTGCTAAGGCCAACTAGTTTCAATCAGAATCAGAATTTTTATTATCCCATAACATACAAACTCAAATCATAGATCTGATGTACTCGGGACTTGTCAACATTACATTTACATAACAATTACAATTTGTATATATGGTATTACAAAAACAATAATACAACACTCCAGTTTATATGTATTACGAAGTAATATATAACAACAGTGTTCATGTAGTGAACATAATTTTACCATCATTTATTTGACAGAAAACTGCTAAGTTTAATTTACAGATGATGTTTCCTTGCTCAGACTTCCATGTCACCCTTCACAAATTCTTCTATGGAGTAATAACATTTCTCCACTAATAACTTGTGCATCTTTGGTTTCAGTTGCCCTAGCTCCATGCTGTTTATTTGTTTCTTTTTTAGCATGTTGTAGATTTTCTTGCCCATATATGCTGGGGTTTGTGCATATAACTTTAAACTGTGAGTAGGAAGCATGAAGTTTGTCTTATTCCTACTGCTGTAGCGATGCTTGAAATTGTCATCTGTGAATAACGTACAGTTACTGTATACAAAAATAATCAGTTCATAGATGTACAAACAGCGGGCAATTAATACTTTCAGATTTCTTAACAGTGGGTGACAAGATCCTTTTGGTCTTGAGTTACACATAATTCTAACAATTGATTATTGTAATTTTAATATTCTAATTATTTTACTTGTATTACCCCAAAAGATAATGTCATAAACAGCTTCACAATAGCTGTGATAAACTAATTTTCTTATCTCCATGCTAGTTGAATATGACAAAATCTTCATAGCAAAGGTCAGGCTGTTTAACTTATTTGCTAAGTATTCTATATGTGAAGACCACGATAAATTTTGGTCCAAATTTATTCCTAAAAATTTAACACAATCTGATTCTTTCAGTTCCTGGTTTCTGCAGGTAATATGAATTTCATTTATCTTAGAGTTTTTAGTTTTAAACTGTAGTAAATGCGTTTTTCCAATATTCAATTTTAACACATTTAGTTGGAACCAGTTTTCTAAACTGTCTAGTAGGTTTATGAAAGTTGAGAGAATGTGTTCTGAGTGACTGCTTTTGATGAGAACACATGTATCATCAGGGAATAAAACTGAGAGTGAATTTATGTTTAGTGGCAAGTCATTTATGTAAAGTAAGAATAAAATTGGGCCCAGAATTGAGCCTTGTGGAATGCCTTGTGAAATAATCATCCATTCTGAGAAGAAATTTCCCTTGCTTCATTATATAACTACTCTTTGTTTTCTCTTTGTGAGGTATGACCTGAACCACTCTACAGCATGCCATAGAATTCCATATTTTTCCATTTTATAGAGGAGCAATTGATGGTTTACACCATCAACTGCTTTTGTGAGGTCACAGAACAATCCTGCAACTTTGTTGGACTTGCATAACGCAGAACAAATTTTTTTCACATACTCATTTATGGCATCTATTGTGCTTTTGCCTTTCTGAAAGCCATATTGACTATCTGACAATACATTTGATTTTTCTATAAATTTTTCGATTTGCATTACTACCACTTTTTCAAATATTTTTGAGAAAATTTGGAGAATAGAGATTGAGTAGCAGTTTCCCATATCTTCTCTTGAGCCATTTTTGAACAAAGGTTTTACCTCTGCATGCTTCAGGGTGTCTAGAAAGTGGCCTTCTTCGAGTGATTCGTTGATTATTGAACAAAGGGAGTGAGCTATTATCCTGGCAGCTGATTTAACTACTGTAATAGGTATTCCATTCCACGTTTGTTAAAGCATTCTTCTGCCTTCTGACCTAACTGTACTTTTTCGGTATATCCATCTACATCTGCAACTGATTTTGATACATTTATAAAAAAAATTGTTAAGAGATTCTGAAATCAGAGCAGGATTTGTTATAGTTTAATTTCCCACCTTAATTCTGGAGATAACTTTGCTTTTAGTTCTCATCTCATTTTACGACAGACCACACTACCTTTGATTTGTTTTTATGAGCCAAGCTGTATTTATTATTTGCCATTTCTTTTGCAGCTTCATTACCCTTTTAAATAAGCCTTTATACCATTTGACATAATTTATGAAAACCAGGTCTTTGTTGTATTTCAACTCCTTGTACAGCTGTCTTTTCTTCCAACTGGATATTTTTATTCCAGCGGTGATCCAATTTAGCTTATTTGACACCTTTGTGTGGAATACTTTAAGTGGGAATATTTCATTAAATACAGGTAAGAAACTTTCTAGAAACCTGTTAAAATGTTCCATTATTCTGTAAAATATTTCAGTCACTCATGTACCTTCAATTAACCATTTATTTGGAAAACCATGATTTCCTTAGCAACAGTCAATACAGATTTTAGCCAGGTAAAAATACCACGACAGCTGTTCTGGAAATTGTTGATCAGACTTTAACAGCTTTTGATAATAAGATGACAGTGACATTTCCGTTATATAATCTAAGTAAAGCATTTGATTACATTTCTTTTAACATACGGCTAACAAAATTATACTATTATTGTACTCAAAAATCCAAATTAGCAGTAATTTCTTCCTACCTTGTGACGAAGCAAGCTGGGATATTTTTACTTCCCCTCTTGTTTTTCCATCTGCCTCCTAAAATTCTTTTTTTCACTTTTAACTAATTACCATTAACACACATGAGAATAATCTGCATTTTCATAAAAGAGAAAGACTGGTCCTCAGTTTTAAAGTAAATAATACCAGATCTAATTTTGTGCTTATGTAATGTATGTATTTAATTTTTTTAATTTATTTGGACTATTCCTATTTAGTATCTTTTGTTATAGGGTGAAATCAGTAATTGTTTCATAACTTAAATTCTATTGTTGACTTATAAACAAATATAAAGTCTGAACTAATTATAAACATTTGGAGAAATAACTAATAGTATTCTTAAATGATGTATTTGGCTCTATTCAAAAACATGTTAGCAAAGCTGGCTATTAATTAATTCCAAAGTAATGAACAGTTTTGTCCAAAGTATTGTTTGCATACTTATATTTGTTAATTTCTTGATTTAAACAAGTAATTCGGCTTAACCCTTGCAGTAGAAGAAACTATTAAAAAGATGCAATTTTTCAAAGTATTCAATTTATTTAATGAGTTAAGTTTTAATTGCAATTTCTGTAAAGTAAACTTCAAACAATGTGTAGTTTCAGCACCTACTATTGTGATGATATATAAGGGCCTGATTTTTGGTCACAAGACAGTCAGTCCAGGGCCGAGTTCCAGACGAAAAACCTGTGTTGGTTAGATCAACAACAATGCTTCAACTTATTTGTGGAATAAGTGTTAAACATTTAGGCCATGTGTAAAAACAATGAAAGTGTCTGCTCCATATGTACCTTTCTATTCTTCAAGAACTGTGAACTTTGTGGTTAGGTTTTTACTGCTCTTAGATGTTCAACAGAAAACTATTGCAGCAGTATGTGGACGTTTGCCTGCAAACTATTAATGAGGTTTATCAAAAGTTAAACAATAGTGCACTGGCCATGTAACTTTGCATTACTGGGGAGGGGGGGGGGGGGGGGGGGGGGGGGGGTTGTGAACAGTGAAATTAAAGTACAGTGAAATGCAACTATGCACCTGTCGGCTACATTATTTACAGTAGTCAGTGTCGGAATCCACAACCCATTTTTCAGCCAGTGTAGCAATGCAGAACATTGACACAGAGGACACCAAATGAAATAAATAAAGCAGGCAGAGCTGCTACAACCTAAACACAAGAAGACTGTCTGTCTCAATTAGAAATAGAGACTTCCCCTTAGTAGAAATTGGCACAGGTGTTCCACAGACTTTGTCCGTGGCCCATTCTTCTCCATTGTGACAGTCAATGACATACCCCATTGTGTACTACAGTTGATTATCTGCTACGCTGATGATACACTGTTATTTATTTCACATCATGGCATCCAAAAGCTTATGTTAGTCCAAGAATGTAGATAATAGATGTGTCAAGCTCTTAGGAATACATATTGATGCCAAACTCTATTCAGAAGAACATATCAAACAAGTCTGTAAAAAGATTTCATAAATGCCCTATCTCATGTGGAAACTAAGAGATATGGTCAGCAATAATTATATCTGTATGACGTATTTTGCACTCTTTCAGTTACATATACAGCCTACTCATATGGGCTCATTCTCCTCATATCACAAAAATTTTAAAAGTCCAAATAAGAATTGTCCTAGTACTATGACAGGCTGGTACTTAAAAGCACTGTCACTGTCTTTTTACCAGGCTTATGATACTAACAGCATTGAATCTGTGAATCTACGAGTCTGCATTCTTTGTCAAGAACAACATTAAAAAATGTGTCATCAGGGAAAAAATTCACAAACATGACACTAGAAATAAGATAAACATTGGCATTCCAAGGTACAGATCAGCAATAACAGGAAACTCCCATAAAGTGAATGCCCTCAAAATTATTAACAAGTTTCCTCTCGCTGCTTGATCCTTGCCATTTAAAATATTCGAACTTAAACTATATGACTAGCTAATAAAAAATTAATGTTACAATATGAAAGATATAACACGGACAGAGCTGATACACTAAACTCTCAGTAGTCCTGCCTCTCAGTAATCCAGCACAATTCCAGCCTATAATCGTTCAACCTGAGATGACGCCTACAATAATGAAATTTCGTCTGCATCAATGTTGTTAGTTAACTATAATGTTCAACATTCCTCTACACTTTGAAACTGTGGCTTTCCTTTAAGATCATTGTGATGCCTTCTAAAGGGAAACAAGTTATGCTGGACCTCAAGCAGAAACTCGAAATTAGATGTAAACTGAACTGAGGTTCTTCACAGAAAACCATTGTTGCAGGCAACAGTGTTGGACGAGCAGCTATTTGTGACCAAACTTCAACAGAAAAGAAGTAATCATAAGCTTGCAGGAAAGTTATGATGAAACTGATAAAGAAGAGGACATAGGAGGAGAGAACATTAGGATATCTCAAACTGCTGGTGCTGAAGCTGGAGATGCTTCCTGGAGAACATTATGCAACAATCAGAAACATGACAGGACCAGTGAAATGCTTGTAGAGTAGTTGTGTGTTAAAGCATACAAAAGCCACATATTGTCATGGAGACAACTAAAACTTTGGGACATGTTTAATAGTGAGTGTGAAGTGATACTAATATGCATGTACACACTCAAGGACTAAGTTCTCTGTAAGAATGAATGTATTTTTTGATTTAATAAAGTTCAATCCCTCTGTGTTTATACTAAATTTTAAACACTCTCAATAATCTGGTCCTTCCACTAATCTGGCACCCATATGTGCGAGGAATGGCCAGTTTAGCAAGAGTCTACTGTATTAATATTTAAGATCACAGCTTTATTTAAGATACTTGATTTCTACATGTAATATGAATATTAGTTTTAATACTTTGATTGTAAATGTAACTTGCTACAACTGGAAAAGCCTATTGTAACTGTTGTCAATGGCAAAAGAATCTGTAACTGAATCTGTTTTCTCTGAGATGTTCATGACACCTTCATGGGGTGTCACCAATGCATAAATGTCCATGTCCAGCTCGTGCTACCACACTCACCACACCACGGCTTCCCTACTGTATTACATCACTGCATATGCACAATCTGCATTCTTCACATATCAGGGCACATACAGTGTACTTTTCCCACTGTATAAAATGTTTATAAGAGACATGACCCTCTTTTGCCAGTCTGAGCATCCTCAGTGGAACATAGATCATTCTCATGAATAGCCCTTGTTAGATAGCAGATTCCCCCACTGAGATGAAAGATGTTGTACAAAACTTGTTTAACGCACTCTCTACAATTAAATGAAATATGCTGGTGCTATATTACAATTTGGCAACCATTTCATTTATTCTCATTACATATATAGAATATTTTCTTTAAATGTTCATGCATGACTTTTACTTGGTCTCAAAGAGTTTGCAGGGAAGATATCTCTAGTAATTAAGGACACCATGCTGTTCGTGCTCGTTCATTACACACTCCCTAACATTAACTGTGCTTTTAGGTGATAAGGTCATGAGATGTGTTTTCTTCATTTAAACCAAAATACAACATTAGATAACAACCGTGGTTTAACATAATGTATTTAATGTCATCCTTAACCATCCATATCTCAGATCTAAGAGCATAAAAATACACGGAATGCAGATTACCACACACTGGTTGCAGGATAAATTTGTTTGTTCCTAACTAGTTTGGATACCCCTTTGTCAGAGTGAACCTTAATAATTGGGTTCAACTCTTCCTATGGGAAGCAACTGTACAACCATTCTTCCTTTCAGATGAAAATGTCCCCTATTCATTTCCCACCACAAAATGGTTTAGGTTATCCTTCTGTGGATTCACGTAACTGAAGGAACAGGCACCTCTGTTGAGCATACCTATCCCCAGACTCCTCTACACAAAATACGGTACAGGCCATTTCTTTTTTTGAATGCACCTGACCTCAGGCATAGCACAGCCTCTTTCGACACCTTCAACTCACCTAAAGCAGCCCACACACTTCTCCATATAAAACCTGTCCGCACAGCAAAATTTCATTTCTCATATCCTGACAGGAAGGGTTTCCTTCACTCCTGACGTGTCTTTACGGCAGTTTTAATGCATACTGCACAATACTCCTTATACAATACTGCTTTTACCCATATGTTTGTTGATGTATGAAACCACATCTGTGTTAACAGATAACATTGGGTAACAATATTCCCATGCTCATTTCCTTTCCTTAGGATAATTTCGACCTGCTACTATGTTTGCATTTAAAATTATAACACACCAAAATGTACAACTCAATTTATTAATAAAATTTTGCAAAGTATACACTGCAAGTACTGAAATGCCACACTCATCCTTTGAAGACTCAACAAATTTTATCAGATGACAAAATCTGCTTGGGTGGGCAACAGAAGTCTATTTTTGTTTCTCCATTGCCATTTATGTTATAAAACTGTTACATTGTAATATATATCTAGGTGATTAACTATCATTTATGCCCTCTAACAGTGTTGGAACATTATGTTACTTAAATATAACCTACTTTTCATGTCCGCTACTACTACCAATTGCGCTCACGTTAGTACATCACATTTCAGACTGTTATGTTGTATGCAGGGGCATTCCCCTGTTATTTTCCCCCACAACATGTGACATGCCTAACATGCAGTGTACTGAAGTTATAAATAGTAAGTGTACAGCATAAAAATTACGTCCATTTGTCCAAGTCATATCTTCATATGTGTATCTCTTTGGTCATCCTTTGACAACAGGTTGTGTGGACAAGAAAATAGAGAAAGACAGAAATGGTACTCCTGGTGGAGAAGGAGGAAAAGAAAGTAAAAAACAGATTTGTTAAGGTTGAAGAAAGAAAGAAAGAAGATAGCCCCAAAAGACAGAACTCCTTACCACCTCCCACCCCCAAGGAACTTCCACTTCCGATAAAGTTCTTCGTTGTGATCCCAGAGGGAGAAGGTGTTTGGCATTCCCTACTGAGTGGACTTTTTGCAACTTTACTGTCACAAATCCCAAAAACTAACCTTAGCAAATGTACGGTAAACATTGAGAGAGAGAACAACAACATGTGAAACAAGGAAAAAGAAATATTAAATCATTAGTTGTCATTATCAGAAGGCAGTCCATCTATTTTCATCTTTATCAACCACCCACAAATAACTTTCCATATGAAACCATCTGAAAGCCTGTCATTTTGTTCTGTTCTTTGCAAAAAAAAAAAAATAAAATCCCAGTTATTCATAATACGATACATATGTGTGTGTGTCCTTTTTCTGTAAGAAACAAACGTCATATAATTAATACTTTAAATAAATAAATTTTTAAAATTTTTTTATCCACATAGCACGTTTGATGGCTATATTCTTATTTTCACAAAATAGGATGTTATTTAGTTATTAAATAAAATAGAATAGTAAGAGGTACAGATCACAGAAACGTGTAAAGAGAAGGAATGGCTTTGGAGAAACTAAAGAAGTAGTATCCCCAGATGTCCAATGGGTGCTATTCTGCTGAATTTGCGGAGTATGCAAATTCTCCTGGTGGTATATATTTCTTAACTGTACCAAACTGTGAAGTCTCCTTTCCTGGCCTGTATTTGGATCAACCAGGAACAGTGCCTTGTAAGGTCCACTATAACTAAGCATTATATCTATCTTTCAGGAGTCATCCCATCTTCTTGGTAATGATCTAAAGAACATCCTTATAAATGTGCTGGATGTATCTCACCATATGGTTTGAATTTTGGGAACTACTTAGGAAAATTTATTCCCTTTCCCATTTGATCCTCAAAAAACTCATGAGGTGTGCCAACATTATTATTAGTCTCATTAGTTTTAAATTCTATTTTTGCATATTGTAAAGTGTCTAAAGTGCCCATCTGTTTCAAACAATAAAAAATACACAGAAACATGCATTTCGGGTAACACTATGACAAACAACACAGAACAAAACAATATAGACCAGCTCAGACTGTTCAAAAAAGATCGACAGGTCCTTATACTCACCGACAATCACGGTCATCAAATTGCAGAAAGAGTGTCAAGCCTTTTACCAAGCTACAATGTCATGGGTATTGTGAAACCAGGAGCTCGTATTTCGGAAGTAACAAAACCAGTTGAAAACTCTTGCAAAAACTTTAGACCATCAGACTAAGTGGTAATTTTTGGAGGTGCGAACGATGTTCCGAGGGATCAAGCCAACGAAATAAAAATAGCTCTTAAATGTGTACAGCAGCAGACAATCCACATGAATGTGTTAGTTATTAACCAATCACAGAGGCATGACCTAACTTCCTGGTCATGTGTAAATCAATTAGTGATTAAGATAAACTCTGACATGAAGGATGTTTGTGGAAAATTTGAGCATGCAAATGTAATAGATGTAAACACTCTTGAAAAATCCATGCACACCAGACACGGACTTCATCTAAACTATGCTGGTAAACAATACCTAACAGAGAAAATATATAATTTTGTAAAGCATTGCACTAGAAAACTTACCACTATGTTGGATAATTGGCTCATAACAGGCAATGAAAGCCCAAAAAACAAAGCAGAACATGTTAAAGGGGTCCAAATTGATCCACAAGGAAGGATGAAACCCAAGGAAAGAACGAATAACACAAAAATGGTCCAAAACACATTGGATAAATGGCTGGGAAGAAACACCCACCAAGGGACAGGTAGATGTTTTTTAGAGTAGCTGAGGGTGCCACAGGGGAATGTGTTACAGAACAAACTTATACACACACTTTAAAAGTCATTCACCAAAACGTACAGTCCCTACCAAACAAACTTGATGAAATAAATGTGCTTCTTAGCAATGAGTGGAAGGAGGTATCAGATTTATGTTTTTGTGAGCACTGGCTAGAGAAGGACCATTTACAGTATTCAAACATAACCGGTTTCACTCTGGCAAACTACTTTTGCAGATCAATATCAAAGCTTGGAGGAACCTGCATTTATGTAAAAGAAAACATAGACTATAAGATAATAGACTGTGTAAATCACCTAGGAAGCGAAAAACACTTTGAAGCCTCAGATATTGAAAAAACATCAGGAAAAGCTATAATAATGTGTGTTTACAGATCACCCAACAGCAATGTAAACTTTTTCTTTAAAAAACTTGGCCTTGCACTAGGGAAACTTAAAAATACTTGCAAAACTATAGTTCTGTGTGGAGATTTTAATATTGAACTCTTAACACACAGTCCTCAAGGAGAAAAATTCCTTTTCCTTAATATTATTCAAGAATATAACCTATGCACTAAAATAAACTCCCCTACACACATAACAAAAACTAGTGCTACACCTATTGATCAGATCTTTGTAAACACTGACATGCACACCTCAGAAAACTTTAATACCGGCTACCGTGACCACAATGCACAGCTACTTGCTGTATGCAAAAGTATTGATTTGTCTAGGAATGGAAGTGTTATCTACAAGAGAAAATTCAGCATGTAAAATATTGAGCACTTCAAACATATGCTAAGTACCCACTCGTGGAATAAAATCTACAACAGTTACAACACAGATGAAAAGCTGGATAATTTCATGGAAGTTTACAGGCATTGTTTCGAAATTGCATTTCCAAAAAAGAAAATAATTTGTAAAGGCCCCATCAAACCCAAAACTCGGATTCCATCACGGATCAAAGTATCATGTAGAAGAAAAAGAGAAGTTTTTGCACTATCAAAAACAGATAGCAGCCCTGAATTTGCTCACTACTTCAAAAAATACAAGTTAACTCTGAGTCGTGTAATAATGGTAGCAAAATTAGGGGAAAATGACAAACTTATTATGGAATCATCAAACAAACCTAAGACAATGTGGAACACGGTACAGAGACTAACTAGAAAGATGGAAACACACAAAAATATTGTACTGGCACAGGCAAGCAGCAAGATCACTGATCCAAAATAATTGCTAACCACTTCAATACTTACTATACCAATATTGCTGGTGAGCTAGTGAAGGAAGAAATGGGAAAAACATCAAACAAAATATTACAGGAAATTTCTGGAAATAGTGTAACAAATACATCCATGTTCCTTCGACCAATAAGTAGGGAAGAACTGTTAAACAGCATAAAGTCATTAAAAAATAAATATTCAGCCAGAGCTGACAATGTGCCAGACTATATTATAAAAGTATCTGCTGAACAGATACTCGCACCACTGCTTGATATATACAATTCTTCACTATCAAGTGGTATTTTCCCACAACACTTCAAAACTGCAAAAGCTGTACCCCTTTACAAAAAGGGCGATCGGCAGCAGATGGTCAACTATAGGCCTGTGTCACTCCTCTCAGGTTTTTAAAAAACCATTGAAAAACTAGTTCTGCTACAATTAACTTATTTATTTAACAAAAAAAATATGATCTCAGGATGTCAGCATGGCTTCACGCCTCAGTGCAGTAGTGAAACAGCCACATTTAGCCTCATAAATCGTATTTTAAATTCAGTGGATAATCACAAAAATGTTTCGGGGATTTTCCTGGATTTAACAAAAGCATTTGATGTAATAGACCATGAAATTCTCCTAAGAAAGTTAGAGTGGTATGGTGTAAGAGGCCTGCCACACGAGTGGCTGAACTCCTACCTAGAAAATCGCTCTCAGATAACAGAGGTGAAACACATGGGAAAAAACGAACTCCAAGCTTATCAATGGAAACCTTCCACATTAACCCACGGTGTACCACAAGGCTCAATTTTAGCTCCCTTTCTCTTCATAATTTTCATAAACGACTTCCCCCTACACGTTCAACACTCCGAACCAGTGCTATTTGCAGATGACACAGGTGAAAACGAAATGGCTGTAAGTTTAAATGATAAAGTCACAAATGAAAATGTCACAGAATGGTTAATGAGGAATAAATTACTGATAAACCCTCAAAAAACAATCGTCATATACTTCCATACACAACAAAATAAAAACCCATTAAAACCAAACATGTCCATGGAAAACCAAAGAATTAACAGTGTCACTGAAACAAAATTTCTTGGCATCTACTTACAAGACAATCTTAAATGGAATTCCCACATCACATCATTAAATTATAAACTATCGAAAATGACTTATGGGATGAGGATTATATGAAACAACACAAGTCCTGAAACAGTTAGAGCGGTGTATTACGCTTGCATACACTCCCTATTGAGATATGGCATCATATTCTGGGGAAATTCTCCTCATAGCATAACCACATTCCGGAAACAAAAAAAGATTGTGAGGATAATGAAAAATGCTAACAGCCGAAAATCATGCAAACCATTCTTTAAAGAACTGGGGATTCTACCCCTGCCATGTATCTATATACTGGAAGTTGTAATGTATCTACAAAAAGCATGCTAAAAAATGGAAATGTATTTATTCAAAATAAATCTGTACGTGAACACCATACAAGGGCAAATAGTGACATACACAGACATCATTGTTATACCACACTGTACAAGAAAGGTGTATATCACTGAGGTTCACATTTGTTTAATAAGCTGCCAAGTAACTTAAAGCCCATAAACAAAATCCATAGCTTTAAAAAATCTGTAACTTCATATCTCTTGGAAAACAGTTTTTACTCAGTAACACAGTATCTTGAAAAATAAGTTAATTTTGGTTGTAACAATATAAAAATGTAATGTAACAATATGGCAATATAACAATGTAACAATTTATAAATGTAATGTATACAATCAATGTAACAGCATATTAATGTAATGTCATTTTGTCCAAAATCTAAGGTATGGTATATGTACCTGAAAAATTCAGGACGTAAATAAGTAAATAAATCTGTATTTCCTATCTGTGGTATACAGTATTTCTCATAGAATTGGTTGTAATACTATTAGATTCAACTGTATTCTGCCCTTTTGTTGTACGAACTCCTGTAATCTCTCTTCCAAACCAATCAAAGTCGCTCGGGGACTCAAAATTTTGTTCAATAATTTTCAGTGCTCTAACATTTTGACCCACTTCATGTACCTGAGATTTGGTTTTGTGAGGTTTGTACTTTCTTATGAACTTCTTTCAAATGATTATGTACTTCACTCCGCACTAAATCACAATATGCATTAACGTCCATTTGCACTTTGCTAGGCAAAGCATTTAATTCTTTTTCCATTTTCTTTTCCTTTAGTGTTCAAGCCTGAGGTTGGTTTGCATCAGAGTGCCATTCCTCCTTTCTGTTTGCCTTCCTCTTCATTTCAATGTATGTGTTACATCCAGTGTCATTCATGATCTGTTGGATGTATGATATCCTTGGTCGCCCCCGCCAATTCCTTCCCTCAATAGCTCCTTCTGCTATTGTTCCAAAGATGTTCCCACTCAAAACGAAACCTTTCATGATACGTTCCCTTATTTTCAGACTGATGTTGTTTCTGGTGAGTAAGTTCCTTCTCTGATTAAATGCAATTTTCGCCTTTTGTAGTCTGCTCGCAACTTCTTTCAGGCTTCTACCATCCCTTGGGATTTTGCTTCCCAGGTAAGTAAATTCCTCTATCACTTCCAGCTCCTCTCTTCCTATTCTCATTCTCAGATGTTAATATTTGCTCCTGTACTGCATACAATCACTTTAGTCTTTTTCTTGTTTATTCTCATTCCATACTGATTGCATAGAATTTTTTCCATTGTTCTGAGGACTTCCTCTAGATCTTCTTTTGTCTCCGTGACTATAGCAATATCATCTGCATAATGTAGCATGTCTATCTTCTGCCCATTAATTTTGATCCTCACCTCAGTAGTTTATCGAACTTGGTCTATAGCTTCTTGGATGTAAGCATTTAATATAAGAGCAGAGAGAGCACATCCATGTCTTACCCCTTTTCTGATATTTGCTTCTTGTTCCTGGTGACAGTTCCTAATCACTGCCACCTCATTCTTATAGAAACTGAGTATCACACGGCTGTCTCTGTAATTTATTCCACTTTTCCTTAGCACTCTGAACATTCCCTGCCAGATAACATTATCAAATGCCTTTTTCATGTCTACAAAGGCAATATAAGTTGGTTTATTTTTCCGTAATTGCTTTTCAATAACGAGTCTCAGTGCCAGAATCACCTCTATTACTCCCAATCCCTTCTAAAACCAAACTGATCTCCACTCAGCATATCCTCCACCTTCTCTTCAGCACTATTTTTATGAGAACTTTTTATGCATGTGATATTAGGCTTAGAGTTCAGTACTGTTCACATTTTGTAGCTGTTGCCTTCTTTGGTATAGGAAAAATGATACATTTCAGGAAGCCTGTCAGTATCTCTCCTGTGTCATAGATGGACCTAATAAGTTTAAGCAGCATCATTTTCATGCTGTCACCAACATTCTTTATTAGGTCTGCAGGGATCTCATCAATACCCATTGCTTTGTTGTCCCATAGTTCTTTTAGAGCTCTGTCAAATCCTTCTTGCAGAATGTCATCTTCCTTGTAATCTTCGTCTACTTGTTCTTCTCTTCCTATTACTCCCTCCGAAAGAGGTGTCCCGGCATACAACTCCTCTATGTATTATTTCCATCTCTTCACCATCTTCTTCTTTGGATGTTGGCATGTGTATTTTTATTATCAAAGTGTCCTTTGGCGCTGTTTCTAGTTTGACTAATATTATTCGAGAGCTATATTGCGCATATCCCTTGACACATGAGCCATAGTTTTTCCTCAAAATTATTCCAACTTCTCCCATTCTTTTCCATAGCAGTAGTTTTATTTCCCTGTACGTGAACTGTAGATGATCTAGGGGATCGATGTGTTAAGAAGAAATCTATGGATACCAGTCACTGAATGCTGACCACTGTTTTAACTGGACAAGAGGTGGGATCTTTCCTACACATTGGTCAGGTGGCCAGAAGATGGTATAATGTAGTGCTGAAACTGGTTGCACAAATAAAATAACAAATCTAAATTTTGATTGCTAAAGATGTTTTGATTCTACATTTTCTAATGTCAATTTAGGCCAGGTGGGTGGCGACAATTAAGGATATTTTGTAACACCAGTTCCTGCCTGCAGAGTTCTGAGAAATTGGTGTCAGGGGGAACAATCCAGATGGCACACGTGATGAAACAGGCACCGAGACCATGACTGTCACGTTGTGGAGCATGCTCTGCAACAGGATATTGTGTGTTGGCAGTATACACCCTCTGCCTGTACCTATTCATCATGGCTGATAACTTGGTCATAGTTATGTCAATGTAGAAGGCTGAACAGTGTTTACATAATAGATGGTACATAGCATATCATTTCACAAGCGGCTCTCCCTTTCATAGAATATATTTTGCCAGTTACAGGGCTGGTATAGGTGGTGGTAAGAGAGTACATAGGGCAAATCTAACACTGGGTACAGTCACAGGGGTATGAGAAATAGCACAGGGAAAGGGCAGAAGAAGCACAATATTGCAGACATTGGTGGGAGGGGGTGACAAAAAGCTATAATAGGTATGGTGGGAAAAATGTCTGACAGAATCAGACCCATTTCAGGGCACGATTTTAGGAAAGTATAGCTTCGTGGAAGTAGCAGATGAATACATTTAGGACTAAGAGAGTACTGAGTGACTGGAGATGTAGTCCAAAATTGTTTACTGGAAGGATCAGCCATCATACCAGGATTGGATGTGATGGCCTGGGAATTCACTTTTTGAGATAGGCTGCATGGTAGTTACATTCAGTGAACGTTGAGGTGGGAATTCCAGTGTATTGCTGTAAAGAATCTGTCACTGAACAAACACGTTTGCCTCAAATGCCAAGGCTACATGGGAAGTAACATTTGACAGAGAAGTGATGGCAGCTGTCATAATATTTCTACTGTTGATTGTTTTTAGTTTTAATGTGGACAAAAGTGTGTAGATCACACTCAGTAAGGAAAGTGTTACACGATCCTGAATACTACAATGTGAAATTTAATTGGGAGGATGAACCATGGAGCTTGCCGCCAGTGGGATGACTCGTGTGTCTCAGCGATACAGACAGCTGACAGCTGCACTGATGGTACAACAACGGCAGGGGGGCATCTGTCGAGAGGCCAGACAAATGTGTAGTTCTTTCCAGTAGCTGCAGGGGCAAGAGTCTGGCCCCATAACATCAACCAAAATGACTTTGCTGTGCTGGTAGTGTGAACGGCTGAAAGCAAGGGGAAACTACAGTCATAATTTTTCCTGAAGGTATGCAGCTTTTCACTGTGGTTGAATGATGATGGCATTCTCTTGGGTAAAATATTCTGGAGGTAAAATAGTCCCCCATTTGGATCCCCATGTAGGGAGTACTCAGGAGGATGTCACTATCAGGAGAAACAAAACTGGCATGCTACTGATCGGTAGAGAGAAAGCTGACACTCTACTGATCGGAGCGTGGAATGTTAGATCCCTCAATCAGGCACGTAGGTTAGAAAATTTAAAAATGGAAATGGCTACAATGAAGTTAGATATAGTGGGAATTAGTGAACTTCGGTGGGAGGAGGAACATGACTTCTGGTCACGTGAGTACAGGGTCATAAATACAAAATCAAACAGGGGTAATTCAGGAGTATGTTTAATAATGAATAAGAAAATACGAATGAGGGTAAGATACTATGAACAACTTAGTGAATGCATTATCATAGAGAAGATAGACACGAAACCCACATCTAATACAGTGGTACAAATTTATATGCCAACTAGCACCGCAGATGATGAGGAGACTGAAGAAGTGTATGATGAGATAAACAAAATTATTCAGATAGTTAAAGCATATGAAAATTTATTGTGATGGGGAACTGGGAGTTGTCTGCAGGAAAATGAAAAGAAGGAAAAATAGTAGGTAAATATGGACTGGTGGAAAGGAATGAAAGAGGAGGCTGTCTGGTAGAATTTTACACAGAGCATAATTTAATTGTCACTAACACTTGGTTTAAGAATCATAAAAGAAGATTGTATACATGGAAGAGACCTGGAGACACCAGAAGATTTCAGAGTGATTATATAATGGTTAGGCAGAGATTTAGGAAGCAGATTTTACATTGTAAGATATTTCCATGGGCAGATGTGAACTCTGACCACAATTTATTGATTATGAACTGTATATTAAAATTGAAGAAATTGGAAAAAGGTAGGAAATTAAAGAGATTGGGGGACCTGGATAAATTGAAAGAACCAGAGGTTGTTAAGATCTTCAGAGGAAGCATTATACAATGATTGATTAGAACAGGGCAAAGGAAAACAGTAGAAGAAGAATGGGTAGCTTTGGGAGATGAATTAGTGAAGGCAGCAGAGGATCAAATAGGTAAAAAGACGTGGCCTAGTAGGAATCCTTGGATAACAAAGGAGATATTGATTTTAATTGATGAAAAGAGAAAATTTAAAGATGCAGCAGATACAGCAGGCAAAAGGAAGTACAAACATTTAAAAAAATGAGATTGACAGAATATTAAAAAAGCTAAGCAGGAATGGCTAGAGGACAATTGTACAGATTTAGGAGCATATTTTACTAGCGGAAAGATAGATACCACTCACACGAAAATTAGAGAGGCTTTTGGGGAAAAGAGAAGCAGCTGTATGAATATCAAGAGCTCAGACTGTAAATCAGTTCTAACCAAATAGGGGAAAGCTGAGAGGTGGAAGGAGTATATAGATGGTCTACACAATAAAGATGTGCTTGAAAGCAAAATTATAGAAAGGGAAATGGACGCATATAAAGATGAGATGGCAGATATGATACTGTGAGAACAATTTGACAAAGGTCTGAAAGATCTAAGCTGAAACATGGCCCCAGGAGTAGTGAGCTTACTGCCAGAACTACTGAAAGCCAGCCAAGACAAAGATCTTCCATCTGGTGAGCAAGATGTACGAGACAGGCAAAATACCATCAGACTTGAAGAAGAATGCAGTAACTCCAATTTCAAGAAAAGCAGCTGCTGATAGGTGTGACAATTACTGAACAATCAGTTTAATAAGCTTTGGTTGCAAAATGCTAACACAAATTTTTTATAGATGAATAAAACAATGGTAGAAATAGGCCATAGGGAAAATTAGATTGGATTCTGGAAAAAATGTATGACCATGAGAGGCAATACTGACCCTATTATTTATTTTAGAACATCGGTTAAGGAGAGGCAAACCCAGAAAACTTCCAACTATGCTAAGTGGAATACTCTCTTTGAAATTCTGAAGCTCTCAGGGGTAAACAGAGGGAGCAAAATGCTATTTACAGCTTGTACAGAAACCAGAAGGTTGTTATAAAGATTCGAGGGGCACGAGAGGGAAGCAGTGGGTGACAAGCGAGTGAAACACGATTGTTGCCTATCCCCAATGTACATTTAGCAAGCAGTAAAGGAAACCAAAGAAAAATTTGGAGTAGGAATTAAAGTTCAGGTAGAAAAAATAAAAACTATGAGGTTTGCCAATGACAATGTAATTCTGTCAGAGACAGCAAAGGACTTGGAAGAGCAATTGAATGGAATGGGCAGTGTCTTCAAAGGAGAATGTTAGATGAACATTAGCAAATGCAAAACAAGGATAACGGAATGTAGTTGAATTAAATCAGGTGATGCTAAGGTAATTAGATTGGGAAATGAGACACAGAAAGTAGTAGATGAGTTTGCTATTTGAGGAGTAAAATAACTGATGAACTGATGACATCCAAAGTTGAGAGGATATAATATGTAGAGTGGCAATCACAAGAAAAGCATTTACGAAGAAGAGAATTTTGTTAACATCAAATGTATATATTTAATTGTCAGGAAGTCGTTTCTGAAAGTATTAGTATGGAGTGCAGCCGGGTGTGGAAGTGAAACATGGATGATAAATAGTTTAGACAAGAAGAGAACAGAAGCTTTTGAAATGCGGTGCTGCAAAAGCATGCTGAAGACAGGTAGATCACGTAACTAATGAGGAGGTACTGAATAGAATTGGGGAGACAAGGAACCTATGGTACAGCCTGACCAAAAGAAGTGATCAATTGATAGGACACTTTCTGAGACAACAAGGGACTGACAAATTAGTATTGGAGGGAAGTGTGTGTGGTAAAAATCATAGAGGGAGACAAAGAGATGAATACAGGAAGCAGATACAGAAAGATGTAGGTTCCAGTAAGTATTCAGAGATGAAGGGGTTCACACAAGATAGAGTAGCATGGAGAGCTGCATCAAAACAGTCTTCGGACTGAAGACCAGAACAACAACATATTTAGAGATTCCAAAAATTTTACCAGGTCAGCCTCACCATGAGTCTGTAACATTACATGAGTATGTCCTATATAGTCAGATCTACTTTGCGTCACGTGTGAGTGTTGGGGAGTCGAAACCAGTAGTGACCCATGACATCATATCAACTTGAAATTTTATGAATATAATAGAGGGAAACATTCCACGTGGGAAAAATATATCTAAAAAGAAAGATGATGAAACTTACCAAACAAAAGCGCTGGCAGGTCGATAGACACACAAACGAACACAAACATACACACAAAATTCTAGCTTTCGCAACCAATGGTTGCCTCGTCAGGAAAGAGGGAAGGAGAAGGAAAGACAAAAGGATATGGGTTTTAAGGGAGAGGGTAAGGAGTCATTCCAATCCCGGGAGCGGAAAGACTTACCTTAGGACTTACCTTAGGTAAGTCTTTCCGCTCCCGGGATTGGAATGACTCCTTACCCTCTCCCTTAAAACCCATATCCTTTTGTCTTTCCTTCTCCTTCCCTCTTTCCTGACGAGGCAACCATTGGTTGCGAAAGCTAGAATTTTGTGTGTATGTTTGTGTTCGTTTGTGTGTCTATCGACCTGCCAGCGCTTTTGTTTGGTAAGTTTCATCATCTTTCTTTTTAGATATACAACTTGAAATTTTTTTATACATGTAATTCATTTCTAAATTTTTTGGTTATTTACAGAGTAAATAATTTAATTATGTACAACATTTAATAGGTAATGAGTTTTAATGAGATAGATATAAATATGTTTGGACAGAGCAAATCACCTTGTTGCATTATGTGTGATATGTTTTCTCTTTGTAAGAACGAAAACTTCTGTGTCGCTCAAGTGCACGATCAAGTAGTTGTCGAGTGTGGATCTGCTGTAACTTTCATGAATGGGCACAGAATTGTTAATTTACAACACACAGATGATTTAAAAATTATTCTAGGGAACCACGGCCCGACATTGGTGCAAACAAATCTCACGCGAATTCTCAAATACTGGCGTGGAGTTCATGATACGGGGCTGGATATCGGGCATTGTCGTCGTCGCGTGTGTGATTCTGTAACATTAATTGCAATTTATGGACATTAGCTTGATAATAACTATCAAAGACTAATATGAGCAGCATAGTAATCGTCTTGATGCTTAAAGCAAGTGAGAAGCGATTTACTGCCGGAATACGACAAATATTAATCATTGCATAGTCAGCTTGTTGATATGTTGCTTACAACTCATAAACAGAGAGTGATAGAATTATTGAAATGATCTTTTAAGTATTAATGACCACTAAACACACATTAGAAACTAATTACTCTAACTGTGAGTGACTTCTGGATTGGATGATTTTTTTTTATTTCTGCTAATTAGTATTAGTAAACTTCTTTCGAGATTGAAACTTCATCAATGGTGTCATGCTCATTCAGTTTAGTAGAACAATAGATAGTACTAGCTATGCTACTACTTATAGTTTTAAAAGAAAAGAGAGCACATACCTGTTTTTCTTTTGAGAAATGTTCGTACTTCAGTCGTCAGTCTTCTCAAACCACAGGCATGAGTGATGCTCCCTCACAGCACTACGATATTGTGAACCACCACCCACATGTGCCCCCTTCTCACTACATTTCTGCATTGAAAACCCTGAGATATAGCCGTGGTATGAAGAAGGAAGAAAGAAGAGGAAAGATCAGTGAAAGAAACGGAGCAAAGAGAGAAGGGGAGGTCACAAGTCCATATGGTAGGGATATCACCAATGTACCAAAACCAAATGAGGGACTCCAGGTTTATGGATCCCAGGAAAGCCCCCTCCATGTTAACAATGATAAGGTTTGCATAAGGAGGATCCATCCTGGTTCCCATGGCTATGAACCTGATTTGTTTGTATATTTGCTTCTGAAAGGTAAAGTGGTCATTCATAAGTACAAGGGTTGGAACTTGAATAGTGGCAACTATTTATTCACAACCAATACAAAAGAGTTACATGTTTACACCTCTTACTGTCCTTCAAAGAAGTCACCAGCATTGTGTAGAACCTGTTGCCAGTGATGTGGAAGGCGTACTATACCATTAGCAGAGCCTGTTCTGTTGATGGTGTGAATGGAGTGGTCTAAAGTTATGGTGGTTCTTGTGTAAGACTGTGATGGAGTCCTAAAGCATTACATTCCTCCATGGCATACCGTCAATGCATAGTATTACTATTCATTTTTGGAGCATAACCTGCGTCCAGCTATGCAAAAGAAGAGGCGACACTTTCTGTGCAAACCACCCATCATTTTGCACAACAATGCGCCAGCGCATACAGCGCAAGCTGTGGCTGCTCTGTTCAGTTGATGGGACTGGGAAGTACTGTACTATCCACCATACTTCCTGGACTTAAGTCCTTGTGACTTTGATTTGTTTCTGAAGATGAAGGAACCACTTCGTGGCATTCGCTTCAGAACTGTTCCAGAGATTCAACAGGCAGTAGACCGCTCCATTTGCACCATCAACAGAATAGGCTCTGCTAATGGTATACTACACCTTCCACATCACTGGCAACGGGTTCTACACAATGCTGGTGACTACTCTGAAGGACAGTAACAGATGCAAACATATAAATCTTTTGTATCGGTTGTGAATAAATAGTTGCCATCAAGTTCTATGTAGCTGATTATGGAGATCATGAAGAATGTCATGGGTTTGGAATGAGGTGGGCACTGTCTGTATGTGGTATCAACAGTAAAAAGTAAGTTGTGTGGTAGGTGGTTTTACTGTTTAGACTGGTGTTAAATCACATCAATTGGGATTTCAAAATATTTAATTTCAATCCATTAACACAAAATGAGGTATCAAGATATCTAGGTCACCTCCAATATTTTCAGTAAGTTTATATGCCGTAGTATTTTCAATCAGCACTGATTTACAATTTGTAATAGTACTGAATAGGAATTAATGTCTGAGTTACCTAGAAATGGAATGTGTAGTGTTGTTCTAATAACAGTAAAACCATCATGTTATATGTAAAAATCAATTGTGATGTATTACATTACTATAACATTAAGTTTCACTGGGCATTTCATAAAGATCCAAAGTAGAATGTTAAATAAAGTAAAAATGCTTAAAGATGTCACAAAGACAGCAGCATACCTTTGAGGAGGATAAAATCTGTCTGGCAGTTTCATCTTCTAGAATATTCCCTTCAGAACTAGACAACACTTCTAAGATTTTATCCTCGGTTTCCTTTAGCTGTTTTTTATTATTAGCACTTTCAATTATTAATTCATTTTTCTTCTCCTCCAAAATAGGCTTTTCTTTAGCAACAACAATGCCTAATAACTGGTCTTGCAGTCCTTGAGGAGTGATCATAAAATTCAGCAGTGTCACCTGCAATTAACAAATAGTGTTCAAAGAATACTTCCACATGACAAACATAGTAAAATGAATTTCAATAATAACATATAACAATGAAATGAGCACTTAGATAAATACAAATCTGAGAAGAATAACATTATAACTGTGCAGACACCCCTTTTTGTTAAGTTTTGTTGTTAAATTTCCTGATACAATTACATTCAAATTTTTATATTACTGGTTTCTGATGTATAAAACAGTTGTCTTCAGAAATTAAATTAAAAAATACAGAAAAGGAACAACTATATGTAATTTTATACATTAAGCATTAAATATATTTTGGTATAATAAAATAAACATATATCATTTGTCATACTGAAAATTGTGCAAACAGCTCTTGTCATTTTGCAATTTGATTCTTTAGGATCTAAAGATGACTATGCAAGGATACCATAATTAGTATCCCTATCAGCGAGCCACCTAGTAGCTGATGCTAGCTGGCAAGCCTTAGCTTCTGGAATTTTCAGCAATATCCTCCCTTCTCCAGCAGACAGTGCATTGCCATGTCACACTGTGATGCAAGTTACTATAGAGTTTATGAAGGCAGTAATGGGGTGACATGTAATGAAAGATTCATGAGACAGAAGTATGTGAAGTTGAATTATAAAGTGTTCATTAAGACAAACAGAGAAATATTTCATTGGAAAAGGAAAGCCCAATCATTGGTGGCTTTTTTAGAGTCAGTGAATTTTTGGAATTTGTAAACTTTCATCAAAGTGTTTGAATATGATACAGTTTGGCATGTTTTCTATAGTTTGAAAGTTGAATAAACTAATTTAAATGACATTATCATTTATTTAAAAAGAACCTTGCTAAAATTTATGATACATTTTGTAGCAAATAATAAGTCTCATCAAATCCACTTAAGCTACAGTTTAGTTTTCTATGCAATCACAGCTGAAGAAAGGCTTTCTCTAAAGTCTGACAGCTAACAATTAGTACTACATTTGGGTCTCTTAAAATTATGGGGGGTGAGAACTTACTTGTGGCGTATCATGCCATGAAGCAATTTTTTGATTCTTACAAGTGGCATATGATGCCACGACACAATTTTTTGATTCAATAATTGCAGAAAGGAACTGTACTGAACTATGTGAGGCAACAACAGGGAACGTAAAGACGCAGAAACAGCAATGGAGGAGGAGGAGGAGATTAGTGTTTATTGTCCCGTCGACAATGAGGTCATTAGAGACGGAGCACGAGCTCAGATTAGGTAAGGATTGGGAAAGAAATTGGCCGTGCCCTTTAAGAGGAACTATCCTGGCATTTGCCTGAAATGATTTAGGGAAATCACGGAAAACCTAAATCAGGATGGCCGGAGACAGGCTTGAACCGTCATCCTCCCGAATGCAAGTCCAGTGTGCTAACCACTGCGCCATCCCGTTCGGTCAAAACAGCAATGGTTGCTGACATGTGCAGAAGAAGTGTCATACATGTGAAACAGTAAACATCATCATCAAGCAAAAAGAACACGAATTACAATGGCATGAGACAGCATGTAACAATGGGAGTGCTGTGAGCTATGTTCTCATGCAGAAATACGTGTCAGTCTCCCAAAAGATTGACTAATATAGTGGGTTGCATGTGGCATTGATACTATAGTGATTTTTAAGTACAAGTAGATGTGTATGTTTTATGAATAACCTGATGTACTACGTCAGAAAGTGAGAATTAGTTAAATAATTCTAAAATAATAAAAGTAATGGTGGAACAGTCCTAGATGGATAGGGAACAGAATGTTATGTCACACAAATTGGGAGCAAAAAATAATAATAAAAAAAAGTAGATGCAGATTCAGAAATTATGGAAATGTCAGTAATTAGTGCAAAAGAGTTTTTTTCAAAGGATGAAACAGTAGGAGTGGAATAACATCAGGAAGTACAGGTACCTACACAGACATGTACTGGTGGCCAAGGGGGTTTAGATATGCAGGCACTCTTAGCAACATTAATGGGAAAGATGGAGAAAAACACTAAGCAACTAATAGACAGGAATGGATTCACATTCATGAATGCATGTCCTAAGAATTATCCAATTACCCAGTTTGAAGCAATTTCAAAGGATTGTGTCAATGATTATATTCCACTCAGCACACAGCTAATCTTTGTACAAGATGAGACAAAAAACAAGAAAGTAGGTAACCGGAATTAGTGAAAGAAATGAGGCAGAAATTAAGAGGTAATTGGAATTAGTGAAAGAAGTGAGGCAGAAGTTGGTAACATAAATATGGAATTAATAATGACTAATAGCACTGTGACAACTAACAATAATAACTTGAGTAACTTTGAAGCGAATGTTTTAAAGAAAGAAGTAAGAAACCACAAAACAGGAGTAAACAACATTGTATTAAACAACTTGGAAGAAGAACAAGCTTTTGGTAGGGATTGTAACAGATTATGACTGGGAGGCAGACTGCACCTGTGGTGATGTCCGAAGAGTGAGGCCCTATGTTACAGATGGAACCTCACAATGGGATCACAACCTAAGCACAGACGCTACCAGATGGAGCCCCAAATAAGAGATGTCAACAAAGACACACGTAATTTACCATCACTACTGGAAGTCTACTTACATCAATAGCCCCACTCTAGCAGCATCATTATAGTTCAGATCCATGCAACAAGCTAGTGTCATTACTCAGCCGCATTTAACTGTGAATAGTTAAATGCAATGCCATTCAGTTCAAGAATAACTATAGTTGCAACATAACAGTATTGTTCAAAGAAATAAACAGGTATCATTGTGTTCGTTTACAGTAATAAGCATATATTGTTACTCATATGGAGAGGATTCTGCTTTAAAGAATTTTGCTGAAACTGAAATAATACACTTCATACGTTGTAGCATCTAATCGATCTACTCCTGAAGTCAGACCTATCGAACTCACATCTAGGCTCACTATGGCATATATAAAAGTACCCAATCTCATTTCTGTGCAGGCTTAACAGAGTGATACCTGAGAAATGGGCAGACACAAAAAGGTAGATTTTGTGATGAGGCAGATGGAAGAACAAGCACCCAAATGAGCAGACTCCACGAATTTAGACAGGATGACATACGACAAGTTTGAAAAAGCTTTTGTAGATAAATATTAGTCATAGGAAATATGAGAAGAGGGCAAGAATGACCCGAGGGTATGAGTATAAGACAGACAGATGGATGGGTTGCTAGCTTCCATGTTGGAAAAGTCAGTAGAATTAGACAGATTTTTAGACATGCCAGTGGGAAAGAAAACATTAATAAGAATGGAAATGAATGGAATACCAGTGTGATATATGGATATGCCTTACGGTGTGAGGGTCAAAAAGGAGGGGCAAGCAAACGTGTACAAGAAAGAATATGATGAGAAGGTCCCAATTGTAATCTCATCTATAAATAAAAGGCAATGTCCCAACTGAATGACTTACTGAGTCATCATTGCCCAGACCTAACCACTAAGAACACAAACATGAAATTCACAGATGGTGTTGATGTTATATTGTAGGCATTGTTTAAGAAGGGATTTTTTTTTTTTTTGAAATTCCACCTCTAAGGGGTGACAAGGGATGAGAGGTTTTTTCGAAATCATGTCGTTATTAGGCTATTTGGAAAATAGACCTATGAAAATTGGTATTTTGTTTTTTGGTCAGAAATAAAGAAAAACATATCCCAGCATTTCTCCAAATTTAACATTTATCAGGGTAAAGTAGTGGGTGAAATTCTTTCTAAAAACACACTGTTATTTAATATTTCATTATGAAAGCAATTTAAAAAAGAATTCTTGGTTAGAATAAGAAAATATGTGTACACTATTTTTTGGAAATTTAATCCCTATTTGCAAGGAGAATGAAAGTTTTAATGTAAATATATCATTATGCAAGTATTTTTCAAGATAAATTTGTATTAGGCTTCTCTGTTGGAAATAAAAAAATATGCATTCCACTGTTTTCAGATACTCAACCCCCAATGGGGTGTAATAGGGTGTCATTCAAAAACACTCAGGCAAACACAACGCACACACACAAGACCACAGTTTTTTCCTGCCTTGGCCAGAAAGTGAGCAGCAGTGCACGATGGGAGAAGCAATCTCAGTGGTCGTGGTAAGGAAGAGTGTGGGGAGGGAGGGGAAGGGATAGCACAGTGGAGCTGGGGGATGGTAAAATACTGCTTGAAAAGCATACAGTAATATGATGAGGTGGAGAGAGGGTAGGGCAGCTAGGTGCAGTCAGGGGCTTAGACAGAGGGCACGGGCGGGAGGAGGGAGGGAGGTGGGGGCAGTGCAAAAGAAGAGGGGTAAAAAGACTGTGGGAGTAGAGTGCTGTGTGGTGTCAGAGTGGATGTTATGTTCAATTTCTTTGACACTGTGTTGGCTAGTAATAAAAGAGTTAATTAGAATTCACAGAATAGGTAGTACTTTATTAATTACAATGCAACTTTTTTGTTCGCCAGGCACGGCTGTAGCTATGAAACTGCACATGTAGACTTGCTGTTCAGAACACACTAAATGAGGCACGGTTACTGAGAGGCGAATTGATACAAGTTCAGAATGATTTTACAGTGGGTTCAATATAGTCGGTAGAAAGCACAACTTTGTAGCCACTTGTTGATACAGTTCTGTATCTGAAGTGTTGGCATGTAGGCACAGTTCACAGGACACAAAGTCTCTTCACTCCCTGACAGTTGACAAGGGCTGTTTCATGGCATGTAGGCAGCACAGTGACAGTACTCCAACAAGAACTTTCTGAAAGTGAGCACGGTCTGACCTGGAACAGAACTGTCTTCCTGGTCTCTGGCGATGCTACTTCAGCCCAGAGGGGTGGCACTGGTGCCTCGGGACTTCTTCCTAGCATCTCATCGGAGCCTCATGGTACCACTTTGCTGTGCACTCTCTCTGCGGTGGCCGATACTTTCTGTGCCATTCTCGATACTAAGTAACACGGCAGGGGGAATGGGGAAGAGGATAGGTGGCTGTAGGACAATGACTGATGAAGGTAGATGCCACGAGGGTTACAGGAACGTAGGATATACAGCAGGGAAAGTTCCCACCTGTGCAATTCAGAAAAGCTGGTGTTGTTGGGAAGGATCCAGATAGCACAGGCTGTGTAGCAGTCACTGAAATGAAGAACATCACATTGGGCAGCATACACAGCAACTGGGTCATCGATGAATCTGAACTAGGTATGGGGCTTTGTATTCTGTTTGGTTAGAAAGAATTTCTCTAGATGGTCCAAAAATAGGTTGACATAGGATGGTACAGTGTGGGTGCCCATTGCCGTAACCCGGATGTATGTGTACGTGATGCCCTCAATGGAGAAGTAATTGTGAGTGAGGATATAATTGATCAAGGTGACTAGGAAGGAGGTTGTAGATCTGGAATCCATTGGGCACTGGGAAAGGTAGTGTTCAATAGTGGCAAGGCCATGGGCATTAGGGAGTTTAGTGTAGTGGGAGGTGGCATTAATAGTTGCAATAGAACACCTCGTGTTAAATGAATTGGAACTGTGGCGAGTCAATGGAGAAAATGGTTGGTCGCTTTTATATAAGAGGTTAGGTTGCAGGTAACAGGCTGAAGGCGTTGGTCTATGAGAGCAGAGATCCTCTCAGTGGGGCACAGTAACCGGCCACAATGGGGCATCCTGGGTGGTCGGGTTGTTTGACGTTAGGAAGTGTGTAGGAGGTAGGAGTGTGGGGAGTGGTAGGGGTGAGGAAACATGTGGTCTCCAGGAACATGTTTCAGGATCGGCCTAAGGGTCTCAGGGGTGACTGGAGTTCCTGTTGGGTTTCTGGAATGAGATCACTGCGACAGAGTTTGTAGTGAGATGAATCTGTCAGCTACCAGAGTCCTTCTGCCAGGGAATCCTGTCCTCAGCAGGCAGAATCATATACATATATCTGTGTGTCATCTAATTCCAATGGAGGTCATCAGCATTTCTGCTACATGGTGAGTAGCAACTATCCTTTTCATAATATTGCCATTATTCCACCCTGGATATTCCATTGTTTGATTATGCCTTATGGCTTTTCTTCCATCCTGTAACCCAGTGCTGTATTCCTTTGTTACTGTTTTCTAACACATTAATATGCTCAGTGTCCAGTTCTCTTCTTTCCTATGTTTCACTTGTCACCTGCCAAACCACACCACATGCTCTATTTACAAGCCACACTGTATCGACTGTCTCATCCGCACACAACAGATGGCTTCATGACAGTGCTGATTGTTTGTGCTGCATCTCATGTCTCACATTACTCTCACTGATATTAGTAATTCTCCACCTTCAAACTGACCACTCTTACTGTGCCATTCTCACATATTTTTGCATGTTATTTTCTGTACTGTTGTGTGTCACATGAAATTGTACCTGATCCTGCCAACAACCCCTGTCCAACTTCTACTCCTTCTCCTCTCTTATTCCAGTTAACACACACTGACTTCATCTAATCTAGTCACACCTGCTGTCCCCCCCTCTTCACACTTATCCACCCTCAGGCCTGCAACCAACATTATTGTATTTTTATTTATTTTTTCTTCAATCTCATTGTTTTTTCATGTTGATTTCAGTTGGTTTTTGCCTTTCAATTTTTTGGCCTACTACCTCAGGTATCATCTTTTTTCTCAGATTTCATCTTCATCCATTTCACCCATTTTGTGATTTTTTCCAAGTATTTTTGTGTGTTTGCAATTTTTTTGCACATATTTCTATGTTTTTTACATGTTTTTTTCGTCCACCACGGATCCTTGCTTCTTCCATCTGTATCAATACAGAAAAGTTCCCTCATCCATGTCTCCTGATATGCAATCTCAAATTCCTAAATCTCATATCACACACAAAATCTTGCTTGCCAGAAATTAGAGAAGCATGCACAACACTTCCTAAAAAAGCTCTAACATTCTACTCAAGCTTTTAACTACCACTATCCACCACCTCTACAACAACCTCCAAACCTCCTCCATGTCTCCTGTAGCTGACAAATCCTGCCTCGCATACCTACTACATCTATCACACCCTCAAAACTCCCTCCCTCTGCTATACACAATCCAAAACCTAAACAGATCTAAATCCCAGTTATTAACCTTTCCTCCACAATCCTAAAATTATCAGTCCTTTCCAAATGCCTCACCCTTTGCCCTTCTCCCATATATAAACATGCAGGACTTGCTAAAGGCACTCTCTCTTTCTCTTGGCCTCTACAGTGGGAGAACATGTTTTCCACCAACCCTACCAATCTAAGTCAACCAAAGACCAATGCTGAAATCTGCCTGATTCTGTTCACTCCACCATCCAATCATGATCCACTCCCATTGTGTCCAGATCACGCCCTCTTAACCATCCAGAATTTCTTAACCTCACCATCATTCTCTAAACCACTCAGCATGCAAGCTAACTTTGTACCTACAGAAATAACTATGATCCACCACATAAAAAGCAATCCTGATCTTATAATCCTACCTACTGACAAATGCTACACCAAATGTTTTGAACCACCAGTATTATCTGGAAGAAGGACTCTGCCAGCTGTCAGATTCATCATCTACAAACCCTGTCACAGTGAATCCAGGAATCCAGCATGATATCCAGTCTCTAATCAAATCCCTAGGCACATCGCAGAACTTCTCCCTGTAGTCTATCTATCTCCTCACCCCTACCACTCCCTGGACTCCTACCTTATACATGATTCCCAAAGTCCATACACCCAACCACCCAGGACACCCCATTGTGGCCAGTTACTCTGCCCTCACCTAGAGAATCTCTGCTCTCATAGACCAACACCTTCAGCCTATTACCCACAACCTACCCTCCTAAATAGAAACCACCAACCATTTCCTCCAATGGCTCTCCACAGTTCCTGTTCCTTTAGAATATGGTGTGCTACTCATTACTACTGATGCCATCTCCCTTCACACTAACATGCATAATGCCCATGGCTTTGCTCCTATTGAACACTACCTTTCCAAATGCCCAATGGATTCCAAACCTAGAACTTCCTTTCTAGTCACCATGACAAGCTATACCCTCACACTATGGGCCACCTAGAGGAATCCTTTCTAACCAAACAGAATCCAAGACCCTCACCTAGTTCAGATTCACTGATGACATCTCCGTGATGTGGATCAATGGCGAGGAAACCCTATCACCATTCCTCCAGAACTGCAACACATTTGCCCCATTCAACCCAACAAGCCATCTTCTTCGGTAATGACCACCTCAGAGTACCTCCATCCACGTTAAACCTACGAGACATACTCCATTTCGACAGCTGCCAATCATTCCGTACTAGGAAGGCCCTTCCATACAGCCTAGACACCTGTAGTCATCACATCTTTAGTAATGAGCAGTCCCTCTCGAAATACACCAAAAATCTCACTGAGGCCTTCACAGACCATAATTACCCTCCTAACCTTGTAAGGAAACAGAAGACAGTGGTCATCTACCAGCAGAACTACCCCAGGGGCTTACACATTGAGCATTAAAATCCCCACACAGGAGGAGCTGGTGAGAGAGCTATGTGATGGTGAGAGCCTCCTGCTCAGCTGAGTTATGAAGGGGTGAGTACAAGGACCATGTAGTGAACCTATGTTGCACATATACTGTGGTAGCCACTGTTTGTATGTTGGTATTAACGGGCAGAGGAGAAGAGTGTTATGTATTATCTAAAAAGATGGCCACTCCAACTTTAGCTCTCTTCCTGTTGACGTTACCCTTTCTGTGGAGGGCTATTGTCACTTTGCACATGGTTGTAAAGGAGTCTTAATTGTCCCTCCTGCAGACATAAGCACAATGTGAAATGTAGCAGAACGAATTATTCCATTTGCTACCATTCTACTCCTTTAGACATCTATTTTTTCTCCTAGTTATTAGGCTGATAGCAGACATACTCCACTTAATTAATTTGCTGACATTCCTATTTAATCAGTACCTTATTATAATTAATAGTTTACCAGATAATTTCAATGCTGCTTATCCCAATTGGATGGTTAGTTCTCCATAAAACATTTCGTTTTAAGGATAATTCTGCAAGTGAAGTTGCTCTCAGGCCAGGTGGTTATGAAAATGTCATGAGCTAATAACTGTTCATTGTTTAAATGACCTATCTTGTGCCGGCCTGAGTGGCCGTGTGGTTATAGGCGCTACAGTCTGGAACTGCGTGACCGCTACGGTCGCAGGTTCGAATCCTGCCTCGGGCATGGATGTGTGTGATGTCCTTAGGTTAGTAAGGTTTAAGTAGTTCTAAGTTGTAGGGGACTGATGACCACAGTAGTTAAGTCCCATAGTACTCAGAGCCATTTGAACCATTTGAACCTATTTTGTTTGATAGACCTAATTTCACTCTTTATAGTAATTAATTTACTTTTTCTGAAAATACATTAACTAAAAATTATTTGTAATTAAATTTTGACCCACCCTAAAATATTTTGTTATTTGAACAATTATTATTAATCAATTTCCATTCCCACATACCTATCCAACATTTATGCTTATTTGATACCCAGATATTATTTATACTTTTGTTGACGTAATTTTTCTGAATCAGATGGTGCACTAATTAATAAATTTATGAAATTAAGACCTTACAAATTTTACACTAAATTTGGTAACAACTGTGTAGGTATACAGTGTATCAAATATATACTACCTTAACTTTTATATTTTTATAAGTATCTAGCATACAGCTATACAAAATTATAACTAAATCAAGAGAGTGACAATAATCATATATTTTATCCTTATACTACACTGTCCAATCATATTAATGTGGCCACCTGCCAAAGGCACGAACAATAACTTTTAGCGGTGTGGACATACAAGAATAGAATCTGCGAGGCCCTGGAACATACCAACAGGGATATGGAGCCATCCCAACTCCAAACCAATTGTCAGGTATTCTATGTTTCTCGGTTGTGGACCTATGTTGCAAACAGCACAAATGAGGTGATACCGTAGGTTCTCGATTGGGTGCATGACCCAGGTACCTGCTGTGGAAGCCCATACGAATGAATGTTCACTGAACAGTCATTGAGGAGACACTGTTAGCAGTCCCTCAGTTCATCTGGGTGGTCAGTTGCTCAACAGCTGCATGTCTGTTCACCCATAAATGTTGCCTAGCCATCATTCCGTCTGTCATCTCTGGCCTGCGATGCACCACAGTTGACTTGGCAGTGATTTTGGATAGCACTGTTTTACCATGCACAGTTTACTTTAACCAATGTGACACACAAATGGTTCACAAACTTAGGCATTTCAGAAATGCTTCCATCCTTGGCCCGAAAGCCAATGAAAAGGCCGTTCTGGATGTCAGATAAATTGCTCCGTTTCCACATTATGACAACGAGTGCACTATTTTCCACATTCCTCCATTGCTAGTGCTGCCATCTGTCATATGTAACTGGTTATTGCACACTGACATCAAACATAGATGGTGGGCACAACAATGTGACTTGACTGTGTATTATGAAGTAAAATATAATTACCAATTTCACAAATTATCCACATGCCTGTCTTTATGTATCCATATGAGACAGAATGTCAGCAGTTTGCATTTAGCTGTCACCTAAATAACATCTCCTTCCTGGAATCCACATTAACAGCGCAGGGGCAGTGCTTGCCTGTTTACTCATGTCTACCTCCTGTGGTGTTGGAATTTCTATAATGTGGGAACTCATGGACTGTTCAGACAGTCTGGAAGGAACTTCAGGTATTAAAATAATTGTGCTTCTGCAATTGGACTTAAAAATGCAAGTGTTTGTGATGGCACTGTTTACCTACATTTGTGCAGTGGCATTAGCTTCTGTGATTGACCTTTTGAGAAGCAAAGCAAATGAAGTAGCAAATGTGGAGAATTGCGTTGATTTGTAAGGTCCTATGATTTTGTAAGCCACCTTGTCACTTTTTGCTCCTGTATCTTCTTTCCTTCAGTGCAGTCTCTACTCTGTATAGGGTGATCCCCAGAGCAATCAACATACTGTAATCGACATGAGCCTAAGAGTAAATCATGGGAAGCCTTACCGCATTTGTCGCAAGTGGCTTCTCCTTCACATGTTAGAATGCTGTGTCCAAAGTTTTGGAATTTAAATAACAGTGCATCAGATTTAATATAAAAGCCTAAATTTTAAATAAATGAATCATGCCCTGATGTTCTCTGAGAGTGTAGTGCTATTAAATATAAGAATAAAGGAATTTGTTTTCACTAGTTCACTGTCTATTCTAGTCACCATACCTATATGACCCACTTATCTTTCAGTTCTTCTTTTAGAATTACTGTTATACACTGCATGATCTAAAATCTTGCTACAATTTCATTACTATTTCACATTCTCCTAGACATTTAGCTGCCTGTAGTTTTGTTGCTTCTTGGGAACTAGATGTTTCAACCAATAGATTTTAAAGTGCCCTGTAAGTGCAGAGAGGTGAAACATTCTCAAAGCTGCCCTCTTTACTCTTTAACACTTAAAGACATATTCTGATCAACAACATGTGTTCTATTACCTATAACAGAAGTGTGTTCAACAATGCTTTCTCTAGGAGGACTGGTTACATGAGTACTTTTGTTTGATCAATCCAACTGGGACTGGATTTGAAAGAGCCAATGGTTCCATCCCAGTCTATACCAATAGGCCTAAAGTTCTATGTAGACAGAGCCCCACTTGCCTCATATAACTATTTTCAGCTGTGGTGTGGCACTTTACCCAAAGGTTGCTCACAGATGTTTCTTTAAACCATCCTTATGATATGGACAGTGGAGCCAAGATCCCCATTCTGTGTTATGCGCGATGTCCCACATCTGTGACATGCCTTGTGGAGGTTGCTTAACCATGGAGATAGAACAGGTGGCTCCATTCAGTCCTCGGACCAGGAACCACTGGTTCACCACACCCATACACAGTGCAGGCTGAGCACCTCAACGCGATCGCCAGGAGGCACATGTCTTATCAAATGCCACATTCTTGGTGACCATTACTTTCTCTGCACTTATGAGCTGTTAGTAAAGAAAACTGAGGAAAAATTTGTCAAGGAAATTACAGCTCAGAGAGAAGATATAAAAACTTTAAGGTTTGTTGCTACCATCATAATTCTGTCAGACAGTGTGAAGCAAATAAATGAACAGAACAGAATAGGCAGTGTCCTGCAAAGAAATCAGAGGACAAATATCAACAGAAGAAAACATGGGTAATGTAATGCAGTCAGATTACATCTAGTGATGCTGAGGAAATTAGATTATGAAACAACACACTAAAAAGTAGGCGAGTTTTGCTTTTTGTGGAGCAAAAAAAGCTATTGATGGCAGAAACAGACAGGGTATATAATGCTGACTGGCAATGGCAAGAAAAATCTTTCTGAGGACAGGGATTTCGTCAACACTAAGTATAAATTTAAGTGTTAGAAAGTCTTATAAGAAATTACGGTATTTGTATTGAGTGTAGCTTCATGCAGAAGTGAAACATGGGCAATAAGAAGGCCAGATCTGGTGAAAGTTGTCTGGATTTTTTAATCTCAATTTACAACAAAATTTCATACATGTAATCCAACCACATACATACTATCTACTCCTGACTATCCTTAATTCTCATTATTGTGCAACGAATACACAGTGACTGGTTGTGAAACTGATCTAGAAAATTATTCTGTACATAAATTTAGCTAATGTTGCTGAACTCGAGCATTTGAGAAGACCTATAACATGCGATTTTCAATTCAAGTTCTGACCAATATGCACAATCAGGAATTTTGAACAATCAGTTTTAGATATTTATCTTCTTCCATGCTGTTTTGTCATTGATAATGTATCCTGACTTGTACACAATGGAATAAACTATGCTTTTTCTAAGACAGATAATGAATCAAGAACTGATAGAACATTGTATCAAAGGAAAATTCAATTGATAAAACTAACAAATGGAGGGATACTTTTACTTGCCAGTACTTACAACTGGGACGCAACATTTGTAGGACTTCCAATAGACATATATACAAATATAAGGGACACACTATTTACTTTTCATTGGTGAGGAGTAGGTTGGGAAACATTTAAAGGAAGTTAGGTTGTAGAGCTCAGAGAGTACAAGGCTGGACAGAGATGAAACTTGTGCCATCTTTTTAGACAGCACACAAAAATCCCAGTATGTGAATCTTGTTATTATAAGTGAAATGGTAGATGGTCTGTTCAGTGGAGAGGCCCTTCTGTAATCCAAATTGAGACAGAATCACAATCATATTTGTAGGTATCTTAAGTATTACATTTTAAAAAACATATGAGAGGGAAGTTAATAGTGAAATAAGTCAATAGTTAAATATCTACCATTCTATATTTCTTAGAGAATGGTCTGACAATGACAAACATTAGCCTATGGGGAAGACATCTCATGAAAGTAATACATTAAATATAATGCTGAGTACATTATTTATATCAGAATACCATACTTTTAATATTTTGCTTGAAATGTTATCAATTCCATGAGAAGTTTTGCATTTTAGAAAATTAATTACTTTCCTGACTGCATTGGAAGAAGTTAGTGATCTCAAACTGACTAACAATTCGGTTGTTTTAATCACTTTTCCGAACAAAGGATGACACATTCTATAATATGGATGCTGTTGCACACATTTGCTTACCCTGTCTACTTTAATTAGATCTCCCTTCTGCTACATACTATTCTACTGCCTTTTGTTATCCAAGGTTTCTTGAACCCATCAACACTACTGTATTTCACAGTTTTCTTTGGGAACATGTTTTCAGATTTGCTCTAAAACAGGCTGTTGTGAGCTCATTAGTTATTCTAGTTTTTTCTTTATATATGGACATTTGCTTATCATATCATTTAATCTTGCTGATAGCAACTGATGACCACTACTTTTCATACTGGATTCAATGACATCATAGATAGTTTCATTTTTCCACTATGATATAAATAATAAATAATTAATATGTAATTAATTTTGCCTCATGCATGAAGTGAATAAAAGGCAAAATTGAAAAAGTCATTATCTCTTTTGGTGCACAGTTGTAATTAGGTATTCAGTATCATTACATTGTTTCAGGCCATGAAGCATTTAACATCACTACAGACTGAAGAATGTACACTGCCTGATGAAACAAGTGAAGAACACAGAAGACACAGTCTGACATCAATGTAACTTTGTACACGTACACATCGGTGGCAGGTATGTGAATGATTACAGTTCCAGTTCTCTGTGATAGGCAAAATGGCCATCAGAGTGCACTAATGTTGTTCATGTTTAGTGCTGTTACCAGGCCTGGTAATGTACATAAGAAATGTGAAGAACATCAGATGTGGGGTGCTTAGTGCCCCCAATATTCTAGTCAAAGTTGTTCGACCATAACACCTCTGAATTGTGCGCCAAGCGCACCTTAGCCCCATTGCATCTGTGCCTGCCATGCAGGAATAAGTAATCAACTCCCTGCAACACCCTGTGTCGTCGTGCACCATTGGTCAGAGTCTAGCAGTAGCTGGGTTCGGAAATTTCCACCTCATGCTTAGAGTGCTGTTAACACCAAAACATGAGTGGCTGGGTTTAGAGTGATATCTCGACTGGGGAGCACAGACTGTTGAAGGCATATGCGACACTCATCGGCAAGAGAACATGATGCCAATCCTGAGCAGTCCATTTGGTATTTTGTTGGGCCCATCTGTACCACGCTGCATGGTGTCGTGGTTGCAAAGGTGGACCTCGCCATGGATGTTGGGAGTGAAGTTGTGGATCATGCAGCCTGACAATGAATCACAGTTCTGCACCACACCAGATGACCATCAATAGCGAGCACGGTGTGACCTCCGAGTTGGTCCGATTCTTCCGATATCCTGGAAAAACGTAGTGGTATTACCCCAGTTCACACTGTGAGGAGCTACCATGTATGAGTTAAGACACAGCTGGTAATGACACGGGTTATTCTGATGGCACAATGGTGTGTCACAAACACCGTCAGTTCTCATGTGTTACCTCTCAAATTACAGGATAACAGTGTCATTCTTCAACAGCACAATGCTCTTCCACACACAACAGGCATCCACAAATTGTCTGTGAGATGTTGAGGTATTCCCCGATAAAACATATGTGAAGCCAGCTCAGATGTTAACTCTGTCGCAAAGTCACTAAGCAGAACATCAAAAATCGATTACGACAGTTGTAGGACAGTTGCCTCGGGAGGAAATATGACAGCTGTATGACACCCTTCTCAACTGAATCAGAGCATTGCCATATCATACTGATTAACTGAGCTCAGTCCATCAAGTTATTTGCTTTACTGTTTTTTTCAGGCTGTGTACATGACTGCATCAGTCATCTCAGATATGAAGTTGTGAATAAAGATCGAAGGGCATAAACTGTACATACTGATTACTATTGTCATCGTTTTACCCTCACCTGTTTGTTCAACGCTTGTTTTAACAATTTGTGCCCAAACACACTCATCAAAAAAAGTATTTCATCACCTCAGTTCCGGAACCTGTACAGAAAATTGAAATAGAGATCAATGTAAACAACAATTCCGCCCTTTTTATTGCTCACAAAAACAAAACACTGCATGTCGTACTACCATACAGTGAGACCTTCAGAGGTGGTGGTCCAGTTTGCTGTACACACCGGTACTTCTAATACCCTTTAGCACATCCTCTTGCGTTGATGCATGCCTGTATTCATCGTGGCATGCTCTCCACAAGTTCACCAAGGCACTGTTGGTCAAGATTGTCCTACTCTTCAACGGCGATTTGGCATAGGTCCGTCAGAGTGGTTGGTGGGTCATATCGCCCATAAACAGCCCTTTTCAATCCATCCCAGGCATGTTCAATAGGGTTCATGTCTGGCGAACATGCCAGCCACTCTAGTTGAGTGATGTCATTATCCTGAAGGAAGTCATTCACAAGATGTGCACAATGGGCGCCTGAACTGTTGTTCATGAAGACGAATGCCTCACCAATATGCTGCTGATACGGTTGCACTATCAGTCAGAGGATTGTATTCACATATCGTACACCTGTTACGGCGCCTTCCATGACCACCAGCGGCGTATGTTGGCCCCCGATAATGCCACCCCAAAACAGCAGGGAACCTCCACCTTGCTGCATCCACTGGACAGTGTGTCTAAGGTGTTCAGCCTGACTGGGTTGCCTCCAAACATGTCTCTGACAATTGTCTGGTTGAAGGCATATGCGACACTCATCGGCAAGAGAACATGATGCCAATCCTGAGCAGTCCATTTGGTATGTTGTTGGGCCCATCTGTACCACGCTGCATGGTGTCGTGGTTGCAAAGGTGGACCTCGCCATGGACGTTGGGAGTGAAGTTGTGGATCATGTAGCCTGCTGCACACAGTTTGAGTTGTAACTTTACATCCTGTGGCTGCATGAAAAGCATTATTCAACATGGTGGCATTGCGGTCAGGGTTCCTTTGAGTATTAATCCATAGGTAGCGGTCATTCACTGCAGTAGTAGCCCTACATACACCTCAGTGAGGCATGGCATTGACAGTCCCAGTCTGTTTGTATCTCCTCCATGTCCAAACAACATTGCTTTGGTTCACTCCGAGATGCCTGGACACTTCCCTTGTTCAGACCCCTTCCTGGCACTATGTAACAATTCAGCTGCAATGAAACCGCAGTATTGACCATCTAGGTATGGATGAACTACAGACAACACGAGCCATGTACCTCCTTCCTAATGGAATGACTGGTACTGATCGGCTGTTGCACCCCCTCCATCTAATGGGCACTGCTCATGCATGGTTGCTAACATCTTTGGGTGGGTTTAGTGACATCTCTGAACAGTCAAAGGGACTGTGCCTATGTTACAACATCCACAGTTAATGTCTGTCTTCAGGAATTCTGGAAACTGGGGTGATGCAAAACTGCTTTTGATATGTGTACAATGATTACTGAGTGATTCGTATAAATGCACACATGTACTAATAATATGAACAATAATAATAATAATAACCAGGACAAAATGGACATCAAATTGCACACTGAAATATTTTGAATTAATGCAAACAAATACATAAAGTCCTTCAGTATTCAGTCGCAATACCTTAACAGCAACTTCTGGTAGATAATGAGGATTTCGCAGTCTTGTTGTTATATAAAATCGGAAATCCCAATTATACTCAACAGTATTTTCCCCAAGTTTCAACCAGTCGAGGCCTCCTTCCCTATAAACTTGTTTCAGAAGAATTGGCTCTGAAAAAAAAAGTACAATAATGTAGAAAACTGTGATTCACTTGTTGAACAATACGATGCACACAACTGACATACATCAGTGTGCAAGATTATTTAGTTACATATACATCATGTTCTAATTTTCAATGTACACCAATATTGTACACTGTGGTGACAAAAGTCACAGGATAGCAATATGCGTCTACACAGTTGGCAGTAGTGTCATGTACATAAGGTGTAAATGGGCAGTGCACAGGTTGTGCTGTCATTTGTACTCGTGTGATTCGTGTGAAAAAGTTTCTGACACAATTATGGTTGCACGATGGGAATTAACACTTTGAATATGGAATGGTAGTCGAAGCTAGACTCGTAGGACGTTCCATTCAGAAATCATTAGGGAATTCACTATTCCAATATCCACAGCGTCGAGAGTGTGCCGGCAATACCAAATTTCAGGCACTACCTCTCACCATAGATAACTCAATTGCCAACGGCCTTCACTTAAAGACCAACAGCAGTCGCATCTGCGTAGAGTCCTCAGTGCTAATAGTCATGCAACCCCGCATGAAATTAATGCAGAAATCAATGTGGGGTGTACAATTAACTTATCCCTTAGGTCAGTGTGGGAAAATTTGGTGTCCATGAACAATGGCAGCAGATGACTGACACAAGTACTGACAATTGCCTGCAGTGACTCTTGTGAACTTGTGACCATATCAGCTAGACTCTAGATGACAGGAAAACCATGGTGTTGTCAGATGAGTCACAATTTAAATTGCTAAGAGCTGATGGTAGTATTCAAGTGTGGTACAGATCCATAAGGCTGTGGACCCAGCTTGACAACAAGGCACAGTGCAAACTGCTCGTGGGTCCATACTAGTGTTGGCTGCATCTACATAGTATGGACTGAGTCCTCTGGTCCAATTGAACAGACCATTGACTAGAAGTGGCTATGTCTGCTACCTGGAGACCATTGCAGCCATTCTTGGACATCATATTCCCAAACATCAATGGAATTTTTAAGGATGGCATTGTGCCATGTCACTGGACTAGAATAGTTCACAATTTGTTTGAAGAATATTCTGGACAATTCATGTGAATGATATGGCCATCAAGATCACCCAACATGAATGCCATCAAACATTTATGGGTCATAATTGAGAAGTCAGTCCATGCACAAAATCCTGTGCCAATAACTCTTCGACAATTATGGACAGCTATAGAGGCAGCATGACTCAATATTTCTGCAGGGGACTCCCAAAAAACCTGTTAAATCCTTGCCACATCAAGTTGCTCCACTGCACTGGGCGAAACGAGGTCCACTGTGATATTAATGGATATCCCATGACTTTTGTCACCTCAGTGTAAATTATATAGAAAGTTAATAATCAGGCTTAAACCAATATTAGCTCAATAAAATTTTATAAATAACAAAATCATTTGTTCATAATGCAGAAGAACGTCTATTTAGTTGCTCTCAATATGAAGTGGATCAGTGTATTTCATATAAAAAGAAAAAGAAGCTTTAGCAGTAAAGTCACCACTATTGTAGGCGATTAAAATCTTAATTTATTTTTAATGAAAATTTACTTACTGTAACATTAATTGTTAAAAATGCTCATCTTCCAAAATTTAGTATTGAGGATCTCTACATTTTACAACACATGTTATTTAAAATAGATTTATGTCTTGTGCTGAGCATGTTGTCACACATAAATTCATTTCTAGAAGTTTCTATTCATTGTAAGCAAACAAAAGTTAATATTACAACAATATTGTTAATTAGCAATATTCATTTCTAGAAGTTTCTATTCATTGTAAGCAAACAAAAGTTAATATTACAACAATATTGTCAATTAGCAATGTAAGGGCTGGTATTAGGTCAACAAGAGGAGAGATACAGGGTGGTTGTTGCTTTGATGACAGCTGTTCAACAGTTGTATAGTATTTTGATTCTTGCAAGATGGTAAATAAACAAGAAGGGATAACACCTTTAAAGTTAATGCACTTAAATGTGGAATATCTCTGAAACAAACTAGACATACTACAAATATTCATAGAGGAACCCTTGCCCCATGTACTAGCAATAACGGAACATGGGCTAAAATGCAGTGAAATAATATATTGTAGATTAGAAGGTTACTTACTAGCAAATAGTTATTGTAGGCAAAACCATAAAGGTGGTGGCAGTTTATGTTAATAAGGATATAGAAGCTAAAAAAATTTCCTTTCTTGAACACCATACCAAAAAAGGATCAATTGAAATGACAGGTATTGTACTCCACAGTAATGATCTTAAGTTACCAAAGCATAAAGTGATTGGAGTATATAGGCCACCAAATGCAGATGTAATGCTGTTTATGGATAAACTTAGTAGTGTTGTTGGTCAGGACAGTTCTAATGACTATACTCAAATAGTATAGTAAACTTGAAACTCAGTGATGTACTGACCTCATACAATCTTGTAAATGTAGTGAACTCTGACACCAGAGTAAAGGACACATGTTCCACAAGAATAGATTATGCTATAATCAACAAAGATGTTATAGATAAACAATAGAACAGTCTGGCAACATAAGCAATGCATCTTGGAAATTGATTGACAAATACCGAAAAGGTCCGAATAAGATGAACATGGAACCACTCAGCATAAGACATGATGGTAACATTACAAAAAACCCAGATACTATATGTAATATTTTTAATAACTACTACATTTCTGGTGAACAATCAACCCTTATTATAGATTCATAGGTAGAGACCCGATGCCATCTCACCCAGTGTACCGAATTTGAATTTGTGGAAGTGAATGACCAGGAGGTTCACAGAGCAATATACATGCTAAAGAAAAAATTTTCATCTGGATGGGATGGTGTATCCAGTGCTACTATTAAAGCGTGCTTAAAAGAAATCTCTAAACCTCTTACTCGCCTGATTAATTGCAGCATTAGAGAAAACACATATCCAATGGTTCTTAAAAAGGAATATAGTGTATAAAAAGGGAAAACAAGGAAGATGTCTCCAACTATAGACCAATATCATTAATTCCCACTTTTAGTAAGATATTCGAAAACATTATCCTTTCTCAGCTAAGTGCCTTTTTCACAAAACATAAACTGCTTGTAGATTCGCAGCATGGCTTCAGAAAAGAGCTAAGTACAACCACAGCAGTTACACAGTCCATCCATGACGTTTACTGCCTGTTGGACCAGAAGATGCAGACCACAGGTTTATTTTTGGACCTGACAAGAGCATTTGATATGGTAAACCATAGGGTACTTCTTAAAAAGCTAAAATCTTATAGTATTGGGGATCAAGCCATGAATCTTCCAACCAAATACCATCTGACTCGTAAGCAAAGCACTAAATTGCAAACTAGATAATAAAATCATGAACTCCCAGTCCATCAGTGAACCTGTATTACAAGGTGTAACAAATGGCTCAATCCTTGGACCCTTTCTCTTCCTTATATATATATTAATGACATTGCACAACCTATTAACTCCCATATTGTAAGCTATGCAGATGATATGTCAATCTTATTCTATGAGAGTTAATCTAATGAGCTAGAATCTCTTGCTACTAGTGGTGTAACAGAATTAACAAAATACTTCAATGATCAGGGACTCAAGGTGAATGTCACCAAAACTCAACTACTGACATTTAAAACTGGCAGTTCTCACCACAACAATATGAATAGTGTGTGTAATATCCCAGCAACAGAAAATGGTAACTGTAAATTCCTGGGTGTGTATGATGATGAAAATTTGCGGTGGACATACCACATTAATTTCGTATGCAGAAAAGTCAGTAGTGCCATATATCTCCTCAGCCAGCTCGCAAAGATAGTTCCTAGCAAAGCACTGAAATTAGTATATTATGAAACACTTTACCCCTTTCTCAATTATGGAATTGAACTATGAGGCTGTGCAGCTGATTTACATTTAAAAAGAATACTACTACTGCAGAAAAGAGCAATAAGACATATACATGGGATGGGACATAGAGATTCATGTCGTGAAGTGTTTGTGCAGCACAAATATCTGACAATATATTCTCTGTACATCTTCAAAATAGTTGTATTTTTTATAAGTCAACCAACAGTAGCTATCAAGGGCAGTGACATACATGATCACAACACTAGAACAAAGCGTAACTATGTCCGTAACAAAACAATGTTAAAAACGACTGATAGAAGTCCATAAATCAATGGTTTGATTTGGTATAACAAGCTACCAAACGCTCTGAGAACGTACACGGGAAATGTTTTTAAAACAAAATTAAAATCTTTTCTAATAGAAAAATGTTTATATTCTTTCACTGAATTTTAAGATAGTGGTTGTAACATGAGGCATTAGCATATCAGCTGTAATATGATAAATGTAAAAAATAGTCATAAGAAGCAACAGCTACAGAATATAGTGTATTTTATAAGTGTAAATATAACCATAGTATTAAGTACATTTGCAAAAGCCATAATTATGATGGCTTCATGCAAAGATAGTGTAAATAAGTAAATAAAATAAATAAAGTTGTTGTGTTGGATTTTTATTTCAAGGGGTAAAAACATAGAATTTGCATAATACTCCAGCACAATCCAAAAAGACTCAATTGGCAATCACAGGCACTCCAACCCAGCACGGTAAACATTAACACAACAGTGCATCAATTCCAAATATTTTAATATCTCTTACAAATAACTCTTTTATAATTAGAATACAATGCAATGCATGAAATGATATTGTAATTTACATAATATATGTGTGCTGGAAGTTAACAATATGAACAAACAAAACTGACAAAAAAGAACTGTTCAAATGCAAGTGACATGAGACTTTAGGAATCAGTGCATAAACTTTGTGTAGAACAGTAGAGTGAGGAAACATGTAGGAGAAAAAGTAACAGTTTATAATACTTAGGAAGATAACTGTGGTTCCTCGTCCTGATGTAGCAGGAGATGTTTCAATGCCTTGAGGTATGGAGAGAATTAGTAAGGCATCCTGAGGTTTGATGCTTCAACTAGTGCCAGTAACTCACAAATTAATATGCAGCGAATCCGTCATACACTGTGAAAAACCTTGCTTTGCTTCACTTTTTGCATCACGAGTTATGTTACCCACCATCTTGACCAGTAGTTTAAAAGATTTAAGCTGTTTTCATTCAGTTTCCATTTTCACATTCAAAGCTAGAAAACACTGTCATGTTTGTTAATTAAGTCAGACAGCACTTTCCTCATATATTCAATAGATTATTTCCTTTTGTTTGTACTTTTATTGAAACTGTCGTTGGGAAGATGGTTTCTTATTTTATTTATATTCTCAGTTATGGTTATGTATAAATTTTCTGTTTGACAAGAAAAGTTCCTAATTTCATTTTTTTAAAAATTCTTTTCTTACAATATTTGTGTTACTTCTTTTATATATGACAGATCCAGCAACGAGTAGCCAAGTTATGATACCAATCGGAGGGACTCGGCATGGTGGCAACAGAATCTGGAGGAAGTGGTGTCACTACCTGCCCACATGTCAGAGCATTCACCAATGAACTGCAACTGGCTGCCCAAGCTGTATTTCTTGCTACGAGGAGACTGTCAGAATGTCAGTCATTGCCCACTATCTGCATAACATTGACCTATATCAGCCTACAAATCTGGATTTGCAAAGAACTGTGTAACATCAGCGTGGGCTCTCAGTGTAAATTGCTTTTATTTCCCATTGCTAAGGTTCTCGCTAGCTTACATTTTGTGCACACACTTAGGCTTGTGGGGATTTCTCGTACACAACACACATATATGTGAGTTATAGACTAAATAAATTGTTGCTTTTGCCTGCCAAAACATTGGTGACGAGTATTATCGAACTTCTGTCTTGACACACAGGGCTGTCAAGCAAACTGCAACTAGTGGTAAAGAGTAGTGAGGTCACAGCTGTGTGATGCCTGCTAACAACCGCATATCTGTTGGACAATCTTCCTCCTTGTGCTGCTTCTGAAGAAAATACAAAAGAGTGGGAGAATGGCTCTGCTCTTTATTTTTGTCTCAGTCATCCCCAGATATAAATTGTTTGTTGTGCAGGCTAAAACTGCTATTAGATCTGAGCACATTGCATTTTTGGAAATCTACAAATTTATGTCAGCTTATCTCATGAAGAAGCTGCAGCAAGTTGTAACTTGGCTAGAATTCCCATAGTAGCGCAAACCGCAAAATCGGTCGCAGAGAGTTCGGGCTAATGATTTAAAAGGCAGAAGCAGCCAACGTCAGTTTGAGTGCACAATGCTGCAGTGAAAACGGTTTTGTGCCTGTTCAGTGATCTGTCACACTAGCATTATAGAGGTCTGAAACAGTGAAGCTAGATCTACATCACTCAAAGTGCCTAAGATGAAAACTGACATGCTAGCTTTGGCACATGCTCACAAAGTATTTGTAGCTGCAGACAGACAGGGCGAAGAACCACTGTAAGTAAACACCTGCTATTAGCTTCGTGTCAACAGCAGGAGCGCACCGTGAGGCAGACTTCCCTATCTATGGAAAGCTAGGATTAAACGATGGAAAATCCAGAATGGAATGTAACAATATTATGAAATGGAAAGTTGCTACTCACCATACAGCGGAGATGCTAAGTTGCCGATAGGAACAACAAAAAGAGTTGCACACTTACAGCTTTCGGCCAATGGCCTTTGCCAAGAATAGAAACACACACACACACACACACACACACACACACACACACTGAAACCACAATGCGAGCAGCAGCACAAGTGTGTGATGGGAATGGTGACTGGGTGGGGGTAAGGAGGAGGCTGGGGTGGGGAGGGGGACAGATAGTATGGGGGGGATGGTGGACAGTGAAATGCTGTAGGTTATGCGGAGGGCAGGGGAGAGTTGGGGGGGGGGGGGGGGGGAGAAATAGTGGAAGAGGAGAGAAATACGGAGAAAAAAATAAAAATAAAAAGACTGGGTGTGGTGATGGAATGGCGGCTGTGTAATGCTGGAATGGGAGTATGGAAGGGGCTGGATGTGCGAGGGCAGTGATTAACGAAGATTGAGACCAGGAGGATTACAGGAACATAGGATGTATTGCAGAGAAATTTTCCACCTGCACAGTTCAGAAAAGCTGGTGATGTTGGGAATGATCCATATGGCATACACTGTGAAGCAGTCATTGAAATGAAGGATATCATGTTTGGCAGCATGTTCAGCAACAGGGTGGTCCACTTGTTTCTTGGTTACAGTTTGTCGGTGGCCATTCATGTGGACAGACAGCTTGTTGGTTGTCATGCCTACATAGAATGCAGCACAGTGGTTGCAGCTTAGCTTGTAGACAACATGACTGGTTTCACAAGTAGCCCTGCCTTTGATGGGCTAGGTGGTGTTAGTGACCGGACTGGAGTAGGTGGTGGTGCACAAAGTACACCACCAGTAGTGATTCAAAAAGAAATTGAAAGCTTGGCCTTTATGCTGATTTTAAAACTACCACCAAATCTCAGTCCACCGTGGATTCCTAATTGTCTGATTCGAGCAGCACCCTTTTGTGCTAATTTTCTTGACAATGTGATGGTCAGTGGAATTATGTGTCAAGTGCACTTCCAAAATCTATGTGTATTATTAGTACTCTGCAGCAGGTGTGACTGAAGTGCTATCAATAACTTGCCACCATCTAAAACACTGAAGGAACAACAAACTTTCTTACCAAATGTAAATTATTACTTGAGATTTATTCTAAATACTGCTGGCATAACATTTCCTTTAAATCAACTTTGCAACAAAGGAGCTAAATTTGTTTGGTTATGCAGTTGCAACCATATATTTAAACAGTTGAAGTCAGCCTTAAAATGCGCCCCTCACTAGCCACTTATGCCCTCGCAAAGATGCTTATCATAGCGACGGACTCGGCATGGCAATGGTGCATACCTCCTCATGAGAACTGCAAAGGAATATACTACACTACCACTTTTGTTTCTAAGAGTCATTCAGCAAACCAGAAAAACTATTGACAGATTGAGAAAGATGCTATCACCATGTATTTCCGGTATGGTAATTCCATAACCTTTTGTACGGCGCAAAGCTTAAAGCTTATGATTATTACAGGCCTCAACTCTTTATAGACTGTTAGGGCTGAAAGCCTGGCTTCCCAAATGAACAGCTGAAGGACTTCAATGTCTTCAAATATATAAACAATCCAATCTTGTATAAAACCATTACTAAGCACACAAATATCCACACTCTATCCTAACTACCAATGGGACTGAATTGGTTTTTGATGTCTACAACATCTCGTGCATCCACCTTGATGCTGATACAGCTTAGAATGTGAAAACTGTTCCCACTATGGCGTTGAAGATAGCTTTACTGACAGTACAGGATTTATTCTCAGAAAACATAATTTGCTGGGTTAGACACAGAATGCCATAAAAAATGCCAGCTCTTTGGGCATTGTTTTCACTGTGGCATCACGTCACAAAATTGCATGGCATTTTATTGTCAGGGCAGCGAACGTCGATCTATGGTACCGACCTCACTAGACTGACCAGCCTCGAAGATACTCCGCTGAGGCAATTTGGGAACCATCCACGTTGGTTGGGATGAGTTCTCTCTAGGTCTTGTCACCCCTGTAAATTATGACAGGTCAGCTGATGATCCCTTGAGGATACCTGCAGCTGTATTTACAACATCAGAGGTGGATGGACAACAGAATGTCTGTACTTGCATGTTTATGAAGTAGATGGAAGATAGGAACTGATGGACTAGGAACTCTATGGAGTTATGCAGCTCAGTCTGAATGGGAGGAATGGGGTTACGAGGAACTGATACTGCCCTAAGCCACATGTTGCCTGGAGTTAAGGAGCACTGTTATGTGGTGGAAGCCTTGCCCGCAGGGATAATGAGATCACAGATGGCCTGAGAAGAGGAGATTCTGGAAGAGAGAAATCACCTGGAATAACAAACAGTAGAGGACGGTTTTAGGGAACAGGAGAAAGGTCCCTTTCAAATAGGTGCTGGAGCAGTTCCATGCAGGATTCAATGCACTTTGTTAGTAGTGGGTTGGTACATGTTGATGAAAGTCTCACAAGTCCGTATCTAGAGACTCATTTAATGTATGGATTTTAACATCTTATACTAAATAAAAAGGAAAACAAAATCAGGATAAATTGAGAGAATTAAAGAGGTACCTTGAAATGAAAGGAAGCCTACTCTGAAAGATCAGCATCAATATTACAGTGCATTTATTCCCATGAGCAGCCAGCCAATTATTTCGAACAAGGCGCAGCTTTGAAATATCCTCAGGGGATTAGAAGATTCAGTCTGTCAGTATCTCTTGCTTACTTTTCAAAACTTTGTTGAACTTCTGTTGCATACTTTGTTGGGCTAGAACTCCTCAGAAAAACAGCTCCTGGACTGAGGTTATGACACTTTCTGCTCCATCATTCCATACAGATCAATTTCAATGGAATTTTGGAGAGTATGAAATAGTTATTATCAGACTGGAAATCAGAATCATGAAGCACGCTTCACTCAATAGCTAAAACAAGGCCCAGAAAAGTTGCATTTGTCGCAAAGGATTAGCAATTAGATGTGCTCCGCTTTATTGATGTCAATAATCTAATGTATACAATCACATAAATAGATACTGTGCAAATTTGTTCCATAATTATAAATATACCTTTCTTCTCCAGCACAACTTTACTTGAGAACTTAATTGCTTTTGCATAAATCCAAAAGACATTTTATGTGACCTCAATAAAATGATATTCATGGTGTGTTGATATGAGGGTAATCCCAAAAGTAAGGTCTCTTATTTTTTTTTATAAGAACATAGACCTGTTTATTTCTACAATGGTTTACATCAGTTTACAGCTTGAACATTTAGGTATTTTTTGACATAATCACCATTTCTGTCGACGCATTTTTGTAGATGCTGTGGCAGTTTTTGTATGCCCATGTCATACCGGCTCGCCGATATGCTATTCAGAAAGTTATGAACCTCTTCTTTCATCTCGTTGTCGGAGCTGAATCGCTTTCCGGCCAAATGTTCTTTTAACATAGGGAACAGGTGATAGCCACTGGGCACCAAGTCAGGACTATAGGGTAGATGGGTGATTATGTTCCACTGAAACTGTTGCAGGAGAGTAACAGTTTGCCGAGCAATGTGTCGGTGAGCATTGTCACGGAGAATGTGTACGCCCTTGCTCAACATTCCTCTTCTCCAGTTCTGAATTGCCCATTTGAATTTTTTCAGAGTCTCGCAGTATCTGTCAGCATTAATTGTGGTCCCAGAGATTCAGCTCCAATGATGAGGTAAAAGAAGTGGTTCATAACTTTCTGAACAGCATGACGGTGAGCTGGTATGACATGGGTATACAAAATCTGCCACAGCATCTACAAAAATGCATCGACAGAAATGGTGATTATGTCGAAAAATAGCTAAATGTTCAAGCTGTAAACTGATGTACGCCAATGTAGAAATAATCAGGTCTATGTACTTATAAAAAAATAGGAGACCTTCCTTTTGGGATTACCCTCATAATTATTACTTTACAAAAGTTAAAATGAAAATTCAGGTTAGTAGAATTTTTCTAAGTTTCTAAATTCAGTGACCTGAAGCTTACATTGTAAAAGATATGTGGAGCACTGGTGAACTAATATACCTGATTATAAGATGAGGTTTTCCCAACTTCATCATTTGAAAAATACAGGGTCATCTTGCATTCAGAGTTTAGACTATTGCTGCTGAGAGAAACATTTTTACATCATGTGATAGATTAATACACGGGCCATATTACATTAATTTTCAGTTGAAACTTTGGCAGTTGAGGTCACATGCAGATTTATTTCGACAATTTCAGAAGGACTGGAGTGACAACAGTGACACCAGCATGGCCGAGAACTGGACAAATGCGGGGACAGGAGGGTGAGTAGGCAGTAGTTTTTATCATGCTGCCAACTGCAGGGACGTATACTGAATACTTCGGCTTTATATGAACATCTAAATCTTTTGAACAGCAGTCTGCCTATTCGCAGTCAAGCAGCTGACGTGAGTGGACCGCAGTTGGCATAGCTGCCCTAAGACATCTCTATGGAGTGGTCGCTAATAAGCTGTAACAGGAATAGCTGCCGGTGATGCTCTTCAGAGCACCGGGAACGAGTGCAAGCCACTTAATGCTTCCGAGCAAGAGCTTCAGCTCAATTCCTCACAGCCTCGGTTGCAAACCCCTCCTTGCAGGATTATCCCATTCTTTTTTACTGTTCTTCAGTGTCAGGGGCCCGTTCAAATTGGATAACCCTGTGCACTGTAGGCCACTCTTGTCTTCATGCACTCTCTTGCACTGCGCACTGCACTTCACGCAGATAGGCTCTAGGGACTCTCCTCTTCTGTAGGTACACAAAAATATTACACTCTCACCGAAAAAAAGAAAAAAAAAAAGAAAAGGTTGCCATTTTTCAAAACAAGGAAAATCGCTGTGAACCCCCCCGCCCCCCAATAACCCGCGCAGCACAGTTGCAGCACAAGAGGTGGAATACTGGTTGTTCCCGCCAGAATCACCGTCCCACTCTCCATGTTCCAAGAGGCAGTTGCCTTGAGAGATCAGCAGATTACCGAGCAGCAATAACTGACTGAGTTGTTCATGGAGAGTGAACACACGCAAACACCGACACACGCAACACACACACAAGCGACTGCCGCAAACATGTTTGACGTGCCCTGTCTATCACCTCTGGCGATGCTCTGGCTCTGTCAGTGGGACTGAGCCGGAGCCAGCATCGACAGAGGATATAAACAACATGGAAGACGGACCGTGGCAGTAGCTCGGTCCATGACACAAACCCCGTAAAGACACACAAACAGGTGAGCCCACAAACACTGTGTGTGTGTGTGTGTGTGTGTGTGTGTGTGTGTGTGTGTGTGTGTGTTGAGGCTTATGGGTGCTCAACGTCAAGGTCATCAGCGCCCTGACACACATTAAAGGGAACGAATGTGGACAGACCTAATAAAACTGAAACACACACACAAAGAAAGCAGGAAAAGAAGGAAAATGCTACATAAGAAAGTAGAATGTAAGGGAAGGGAAAATGTAGCAACAAGAATGCCACAGTAAATTGTCATTGGCTGGCCACTTACATAAAATATGGGAGAGCTCTTCACACAGTGAGCAAATTAAGATCCTCTCCCTAAAATATTTGTAAAAACATTTGACATGGCACAGAACTTGAAAACTTTAACCACATTCATCCGAGTGTTGCCTAAAGGAGATGGCAGGTCCGCTGGCAAGTCAGCCACGGCCTGCTGGTCAGAAAATAAAACGCAATCCAATAAAATGTGGCGCACAGTGACCTGGACGCCACAAGCACCAGACATGGGAGGGTCCTCCCGCCAGAGTAGGAAGCCATGTGTCATAGGGCTGTGGCCTATCCGAAGCCGAGTGAGGAGAACCTTGTCCCGTCGATGGGGCTGAAACGAAGTACACCACACACGCGTTGTGGGCTTGAGTATATGGAGCTTATTGTCAGTCACTTCCAGCCATTCATCCTCCCACTGACGCATGACTTGTGAGCTCAACAGCGAGGTGAGCGCATGCAGGGGTATAGCACACTGAGATACTTGTGGATCGAGGCACATCTCCTTGGCTGCGAGATCTGCCCTTTTATTCCCAGCAATGCCGACATGCCCCAGAACCCAGCAGAAAGCCACCACTTTCCCAATCGCTGTAGTTGGAGGAGGGCATCTTGGACGGTCTGGACTATTTTATCTACTGGATACAAACGTTGCAAAGAGTGAAGGGCACTTAGTGAATCAGAACAGACAAGCAATTTAGGACAGGAAGAATGTCTCATCTGCTACAGTGACCGCAAGATTGCAGACAATTCTGCATCAAAGACAGTAAAATTCTGAGGCAGTCGGACCTTGAGGACACGATCCCGAAAAACAACAGAGCAACCAACGGAATCCCCTTGTTTCGACCCATCCGTAAAAACAGCTACATAGTTGTGGTGCTCAGATAAAATGGAAGAAAATGCTGCATTAAAAACGGTGGCAGGAGTGCAATCTCTCTTGTACTGCAATAAATCTAAAATCACTCTGGACCTCTTCAGTAACCAGTGTGGCAGGCAGTTAAAACCCAGGATTTGGGGTTGTACAGACTCCTCACCGAGGAACTCTAGCACACGTTGCACATGGATCCCAAATGGCAACGTAGCCTGGGGACGGTGGGAAAAAAGGCGGTCCAGAGGTGGATGAGCAACAAGATGTTCAGCAGGTGAGGTGGGACCTGCAAAAAACTTACATGCCTGGCGCACAAGCAGGAGCTGCCGCCGGATGGTAAGTGGAGGTTCCGCAGCCTCAGCACAGAGGCTGGGTATGGGACTGGTCCGATAAGCATCCGTGGCCACTCGAATCCCAGCATGGTGGACAGCGTCAAGGATCTGCAAATAAGACAGCCCCAGTGACCCATACACTGTACACCCATAGTCCAGCCATGAATGCACAAAAGCTGGATAAAACTGAAGAAGACGCGCCCTGTCCACTCCCCAAGACCTGTGGCTTAGGCACTTGAGGATGTTCAGTGCCTTCAAGGTTCTGGCTTTCAAGTCGCGTAGGTGTGGCAGCCATGACAACCTGGAGTCAAAAATTAGGCCCAGAAACCGCACTGTGTCTCTAAAATGTAGGACAGTATCCCCCGTATGCAAGGCAGGCAAAGTAAAAAGACGATGAGAACGATTAAAATGAACACAAACACACTTATCGGAAGAAAACTGAAAACCCGTCTATGCAGCCCACTCCTCTAACCACCGCACTGTTAGCTGCAACTGATGGCTCATGGTTGCAGCACTTGAGGAGGAACAGAAAACAACATAGTCGTCCACAAATAAGGAGCAGTGTACTGGACTCCTCACTGTAGACGTTATACTGTTGATGGCCATGGCAAAGAGGGTAACGCTTTAAACACTGCCCTAGGGGACACCGTTCTCTTGCTCAAAGCGATCAGACAGTGTGTTACCAACTCGGGTTCGAAAAAACCGCTGAGACAGGTAAGACCGAATGAAAATGGGGAGGCGGCCACAAAAGCCCCATTGATGCAGTTGTGCAAGAATACAGTGTCTCCAAGTAGTATCATATGCCTTACCGATATCAAAGAAGATACCAATACAGTGATGCTGACGGAGGAAAGCCTGCTGAATAGCTGCCTCTAGGAGGGTCAGGTTGTCGACCGTGGACCAAAATTTTCGGAATCCACACTGAAAGTGGCTAAGGAGCTGTCTGGTCTCTAACAGCCAGACCAGACGACGGTTAACCATCCATTCCACGGTCTTTCTGACACAGCTCGTCAAGGTGATACTCCGATAACTACTGGGACGTATGCGGTCCTTTCCTGGTTTGAGGAGAGGAATGAGAATTGCTTCCCTCCACAAGGTGGGGAACACTCCTGACTGCCATATGAGATTAAAACATTCGAGGAGGATTTCCTTTGACACCGCTGGCAGATGACAAAGCATGGAGTACCGGATGCGGTCATGGCCTGGTGCAGTATCAGAAGTCTCAGTAAGTGCCGATTCAAGTTCCCACATGGACAAAGGGGAGTTGTAGGCCTCATAACTGTTCGACCGAAAGTCCAAGTTTGCTCTCTCGACAGACGCATGGTAGTGATGAAACGCTGGATCCTGATTTGCGGTAGCAGTACTTTGGTCAAAATGCTCTGCCAGCGACTGAGCAATGGCTCTGGGTGTCGTTTGGAGGCATCCCTGGTTCAGTACTGCAGCAATTGGTAAACGGCTGTGTTTACCGGAAATCCTCCGGATGGCTTCCCGTACTTTTGTGGAACAAGTGGAACAGTTGATGGAGTCCAGGAACTCCTGCCATAACCTTTTCTTGCTCTCTTTAATGACACGGCGTGCCCTGGCTCTCGCGATTCAAAAGGCGGTAAGATTGGCTGCTGTTGGGCGGCATTTAAATCGTCGAAGAGCTGCACGCCTGTCCTGGATGTCTGAATGGTACTCTTCTGTCCACCAAGGCACAAGGCACCGCTTAAGAGGGCCAGAAGACTTTGGTATGGACAGGTCAGCAGCATGATGGATCACAAGTGTGATGTGATTCACCCATTCCTGTATGCTGGCATTCAAAGACAGCCAACCGACTGAACAGTGGCTAGTTAGCCCTGCCAATCATCCACGATGGCGGCCTCTACTCCAGCAATACACCATCCACGAGATGAATGCGGATGGGGAAGTGATTCCTGGAATGAAGGTCGTCAATGGCCTCCCAGTGAACAGAGTCGATGAGGGTTGGAGAGCAGAAAGATAGGTCAATGGCTGAGAATGACCCTGTAGCAGAACAGAAATGAGTCGGAGTACCTGTGTTGAGGATGCACAACACTTGACATGTTAGGAGGCTCTCCAAAACTCGACCTCGAGTGCAAAGAGAAGTGGAGCCCCACAGGACATGATGGGCATTGAAGTCGCCCAGGAGGAGAAATGGGCAGGGGGGTTGTGCGATAAGATCTGTGAGAGCCTCTAAGTTCACTGCATGCAGAGGAGGTAAATAAAGGGAGCAAACGGTAAGCCTCCAACATGAATGAATTTCAACTGCAACTGCTTGCAGGTGAGTATCCATGGGGAGAGCAGAAGAGTGGTGGTCATTATTGACAAACACGGCAACTCCGCCTTTGGCCCTTTCCCCAGTCAGGTCATCCTTGCGATATAATGTATAGCCCCTTAGTACAGGAGCATCAGATGGTTTTAAATGTGTTTCCTGTAAACACAAGCACAGGGGGCATTGTCGTGCTAGGAGGTTCAGCTCCTCCACATGTGCCCTGAATCCATTCATGTTCCACTGTATAATGGGAGCCATCTATCAGGGTGGGAGTACCTTCATTCTCACTTTCCGTTGGGGAGGAGAGCCCACAACAGGTGGAGGTTCAGTTTTGGGGTGAGATGATTGCCCCAGTCTGACATCAACCTCCATCGCCTCTGAAGAGGAGTCGAGAGAGACGTCAGTGAGAATGACATCAACTTCATCAGACTGTATAACTTCAGTTTCCTTCAGCAGGTGAGTCTTTACCTTTGGCTTTGGCTTAGATTTTTTGGCCTAAGGTGGCATTGGAGCCAAAACCTCAGAAGCAGTAGGGGGTGTAGCAGCACTGGGCAGTGCACAAGACTGGACCCGGGAAGTGGCAGGAAGGTCCATGATGTTAGCTACCATGGCCTGGTCAGAAGGCCGGGGGGTGTGGGGGCTGGATGGGCGGCGGGGGGAGGGAGGGGGAGCAGCAGGCTTCACAGGAACGGCAGCAGCACACATACATTGGCAAATGCAGGTGCTAGTGCTGACAGTAGCAACCTCTGTTTGTGTAGCGGCATCAGTTTTCAAGACTGGCTGTTTCAGAACGGAAGAGGAGGAGGCAGCGAACGTGGGTGGCTGCATGGACTTCCGTTCCTCAAGGAAAACTCTGCATTCCCTACTCCACACAGGGTGATCCCCAGAGCAGTTGACACACTTGGGAGGAGAGGAGCAACCAACTCCCTCATGGGCGGCTTTACCACATTTCCCGCAAGTGGCTTCCCCTTTACAGCCGAGAGTAGTGTGGCCAAAGTGTTGGCATTTAGAACACCACATGGGGTTGGGATAATAAGGCCGTACACTGAGACGTACGAAACCTGCCTTCACATGCTCTGGCAATTTGGTGCTGTTAAACGTAAGGATAAATGAATCAGATTTCATGAGAGCACCATCCACCTGTTTCATAATGTGTTGCATGTCGACAATTCCTTCCCGGGACCATTCAGACTTCAGTTCATCTTGGGGAATGTCAACGAGATCTCTGCAAGTCACAACACCATTGCTGTAGTTCAAGGTGTTGTGAAATTCAGTCTCTATCGCAAACTCCCCAAGAAATTGTGCCTTCTGAAGGTTCTGGACTTGCTGGAAGCTAGATGTTTCAACCAGCAAGGTGCCATTTCGCAAGCGCTTTACAGACTTTAACGTGCCAGCTATACCTTCTAAGCCCTTCTGTATATAAAATGGCGAAACTTTTTCAAAACTCCCATCTTTCCTTTTAATTATGAGAAACACATTCTGTGAAGCAGCATGCGTTCTGTTACTACTACCTGAATCAGGAGGACTGGCTACACGAGCCCTCTTGTTAGATTGGGTGCTAGAACCTACCAGCGGCCCACCCTTTCCACTGGAAGGAGAAGAATAAAAGTTCGAGGGTTCCATCTTGGTCCCATGAGCAGCTAGGGAACTAGAAGTCCACCTAGACAGAGCCCCGCGTGCCTAGGTAAGCCTTATACAACTGAGGTGCGGCAGGTTCCCCAGAGGTTTCCTGCTAATGACTGTTCCATCTCAACAGCCATGCATCTCATCAGTGCACAGCACACCTTGAGATTGAGGGGTTGTTTATAAGAGGTTTATTCCATCCTCGGCCCACAAACTCATGGGGCAACTACTGAGTGCTGCTGTCAACTCTGACAATGCAAAATAGCAACACCAGCGACACAGGGAATACCACAAACAACTCTATGACTGCAGCACACTCAGGCAGCTACACAGAATCTAAAAAAGTCCTCGGATGGCTTCACGCCAGTCATCGTACACAACAACAGAGACCTTAGTCTCATAAACAAAGAGTTTAATAACAAGCACAACCCCACAACATACTACTCTAAACTCAATAGGGACCACACTGCACTGCACATGGTAAACAAGTCAGATTATACAAAACTGCTGGACTTTCTGAAAGAAAGAAAGGTAGAACATTACATGTAAGGACTGTATTGGAAAAGATACAGCAGTACATAATCAAGGGGGTAGACTCTCGACTCTGAGACAGTACACAAGGAACTGACTGCCCTTGAGTGGGAATGTATTCGTGTAAATCGAATAACACAATGAGACTGTCACATAACTACACGGTTGAGCTAGACGAACTGATGAAGACGAAATTATTTCTTCACACGTTCATCAATGTAGAGATTTACAATAGGCTGCGCACCCTCCAACATTGCCACAACTGTCAACGCTTTGCACATGCGGGTATCTGATATGGTCTCACTCCCCACTGCTGCAAATGTGCTGGTGGTTACACGACCCAACATTGCAAACTCCCCAACCCAGCACCACCCAAATGTGCCAATTTTTGTGCATCACATCCAGCCAACTACAGGGGGTGCATTGTGTACAAGGAGGCTCTGAGGTGCAAAATAGCCAAACATGTAAAAACTACTGCCATCACAGCTCCGAAACCGACTCTGCACCCAGTAAGGAGTGAAATATCCCTTGCTGGAGTTGTAGCTGGTACCCCCAGCAGTGTGCGGTGGTCAGAGGAACCTTAGAACTGCACATACACACAACAAACATCCCCAGAAGAAGACATACAGCCAAGACATACAACACCCATCACCACACTGGCACTGGCTACATCACAAAACACAAATAGCAACACCACCCTACCCCCAGGGATCACGGACTGCAGCCCACCACAGACCACGGAAGATTCACCTACAAAGGGGCACCCACAACGCTGGAGTTGGAGAAACAATCGAAACAGGGGAAACACCACCACAGCACACCACAACGAGTAGACAGACAACAGGACACCAATATGCATGTACACAATTCAGACACCAACACAATGACCCACACAACACACCCACTCTCCACAGAGACCTCACAAGTGTCCGTAACTACTACGACTCAAACAGCTGACACACAAGCCAGTCCACACCAGATGCCAACACAAGTACCAGCGGCCACTGATACAACCAATACAGTGACATAACCAATAACCCACAGGCCGATAGTCCCAACATTAACTCAATGCTCCAAAGAATAATGGAGACATTTTTCCCCTGGCTCACAACCTCCGAGGTAGTCATGACAATTATGGGGTGTGTCTCAAACTCTTTACACAGTTCATGTACGGCTCGCTCAACTGGACTCGCATAAAAACTAATTTCACACCGCTGTTTACACCAATGCATGGATAACACACCACACCAGCCCCGAAATGCAAAAGCCAACACAAACTCACAGATCCTGTTTTGGAATGCCAATGGGATCACAAACAAAAGAGTCACAATACTTGCGTTCATGGAGCAAAAGGGTATCCAAATTGCCCTAGTTAACGAGACACTGCTTATGCCTCACAAACAGTTAAACATCTCACATTATTGTGTTTATCATACTGACTGAGCGGATGGCAAGAATGGGGTTGGCACAGCCATCATAATACACAAAGACATAGAACACACAAACATCGAGCTCCCTGCGCTTGAGAGACTAGAAGCCAAGGCCATCAGGGTGAAGTTAAATGGAGCAATTACCGCACTGGTATCACTGTACAACCCTCCTGAAAACATAGTAACATGCAGTATCAGCACAGTTCAACACAGCACCATGATAATGGCTGCTCGAGATCTAAAAGAAAACCACCCTGACTGGAATTCACGAATATGTACCTCCAATGCAAGATCTGTACGAACATGCACTAGGCTGTACATTATACTCGGACCAGACATTCCCACATACATGCCTGTGGAGGCCTGACTCAGACCAGATGTGTCAGACATAGTCCTCATCAAGGGCATCACATGCACACTCAACCTAATGGCTGAAAACGATCTGGACTCAGACCACTTGCTTGTAATACTACACACAGAACAAACACTGCAGGACACAGAACAATGCAGAATACTGAACTACAAGAACCATGCAGAATACTGAACTACAAGCACGTGAATTGGCATCTGTTAAAGGAAATGCTTGATGGTCGTATTCTGGACACCCAAGAAATTAACAACACGCAACAAATTAATGATGTGATGGAGGCTCTTACTACTGCTGTCCAAGACGTGATGACTGATGCTAGTCCATGTACAACACCAAAACAACACTGGACAGCCCTGTCCCAGGAAATCCTGGGCCTTATCTCAATGAGGAACCGCCTCAGGAGATACTGGCAGCATACAAGGTGCCTGTTTTATAAACTGCATGTCAATAGACTCCAGGATAATACAGGACAAAATTCAAACATTTCAAAACGAACAATGGGGGCAGAAACTCACAGGGATAGCTAGCCAAACACTTCACCATGGAGAAACATTACATTCTCACTCTACAAGGATCAGACGGACCAGCTTACTCTGTGAAGGAGAAGGCAGAGCTTATGGCCACAACACTTGCAGTGTCTTCTATGCCAAAATTGGCTCCTTGAAAAGGACCAGGAGGTTACACGACTTGTAGCCTACCCCTGGTGTGACAAAATCAGACAAAAGATATTACTTGGGCTATCAAGCATAAAAATGCTAGGAAAGCCCCTGTGCTTCATATGCCACCTTAAAACGCCAAAACTTCCCTGACTTTTGGAAGGCGGTCAAGGTCCTGATGTTCAGGAAGCCACGGAAAGACCACTCCCTCCCACAACTGCCCATCAACCTGCTGTGCTCACTCAGCAAGATTGCTGAGAAGGCAATACTAAAATGCACCACTACGCACTGCATTGCCAATGACACCCTTAGACTGGAGGAATTTGGCTTTAGGAATCACCACTCAACAACATAACAACTTCTCCATGCAGCCGAACATATAACACATGGCTACAACACAAACAAAGTCACAGGGGCAGTGTTCCTGGACATTGAAAAATCTTTTGTCCATTTCTGGCCCAACAGCCTTATATGCAAACTAAGTGATGCTGGTTTCCCCAGTGGACTCATATGTCTCATACACTCATATCTCATGAACAGATGTTTTAACACCGATCTGTAGGGTAAACAATCAACACAACATGGTATCCCAGTTGGAGTACCCCAGGGAAGCATCCTCGGGACCATCTTGTTCAACCTGTACATTAATGACTTTCCAGAAACACAGAACACGACGTTAGCCATCTATACATATGACACAGTCATCTTTGCACAAAATTGGAAACTGTCAAACATAAATTCATGAATGCAGATGGCACTCAGAACTGCCGAGCCTTGGTGGGAACAATGGCGTATTACAGTAAACGTCGACAAGTGCAAAGCAGTTATGTTCACACACAGACCAAAGCTACTGTGCAAACATCAACACTGTCAACAGGTAACATTACATGCATGCCCAATAGGTTTCTGAGGGAAAGTCAGATATCTTGGTGCCTGGCTGGACTGGAAACTTACATGGGCGACCACACTGAATATGTTGCCAACAGAACACACGCAAGGCTCAAACAGCTCTACCCAATGCTCAACAGGGAAAGTACACGGAATAGGAGTGTGTCGAGGTCCACATACATTACACTGATTTGACCTCCATCCAATGATGTACGCAGCTTCCGTCTGGGGATATGCAGCTCCTACACAACTGCACCACCTGCATATCATACAGAACAAAGTGCTACACATCATTAGCAATGCTCCACACTACACACGCACTGTGGATCTTAAAAATGAATACTGCCTTGAAACAGTCAAGCAAGTATTAAAAAAAAAAAAATGCCGCACGACTATACAGGAACTCGGGACACTCGAACAATCCTTTCATCCTTATTCAGGGAAACTATTATCACAAACATGCGTGGAAGCATAAGCGGCCAATGACTCTACTAACTAGGGCATAACCACCTATGGCAAGCTAACATACACCCACAAGTGACAAAGTTAGCAAGCCCCTGCATATCAGCAATGTTGGCTGGTATGCCAGCTGCTATTAAAGCAGACCAACACTAAGGAAACCAACAAGCTCACACGGTGACACCCAAGCAAACCACTAGCATTACCCTACACTGTGAATCCGATGTATGATCTATCGGACACAAAACAATGATGGATCTAACTGTTACAGGTATGCTGATGTGGACTGAGAAATCAACACCGGCACCCAGTGGCAGCCACCAAGTAACACCACCACACAACGAAATGGTATTGGCCTGCCTGATACCCACTATTAACAAAGCCTACTCTTGCATGACCTGCCACAGGCAGCAAGAAAACCGCAACTGCTCTTACAGCCCGACCCAACTATTGCAGAGGTTTTTTTCCATTTGGCTCTTGCCTTGGCACTTTTTTCCCTCTGCCCTTCAAACCGCTACCCTTTGTTCAACTTTCGACCCAATCTATCTCCAGATGAGTGCTTATTAATGGTTAACCTTAACCAGGCATACACAAACATTGCAGTATCCACATCCTGCGAGACCTCACTTTAGTGAATACTAACTATTATGCAGAGATGGCAGTAGACCTTTTATGTTGGCCATCATGTCAGTGTGGGCACACAGTCACTCTGTCAGAATTAAGTCAACTTCAGAAGTCTATATAGGAGCCAATGATGTACTTATATGTTTTGAGCAACAATGTTGTCTAAGCTCACCATGACATATGATGGGAATGAAAGGAGATGTGTCATCTGCTGGTTTTATACAGGCAATAAGAGAGCAGTTGACAGATGGCATGTTAGGAAGCAAGAAATGCAGGAATACTGTCACACACTCATCACACAGATGCAAAATCCAGTATGTATTCAGGAAAAACAGCTGTGTCCTTAGGTCCCAACGTAACCACAGCCTTAGAAATCATAAAATATTTGTAAGAAAGGCAAATATTTCTGACATCCAAGATTATAAATTTCACTGCTGCCCCTTATAGAAATACATTACCTCTCTTGTCACCTCTCATTGGTTAGGGGTTAGGTCAAGCTGTCATCCTAGATAGTGATAACAGTGAAGATGATGACTAAAAATGATGATACCACAGGGAATGGCTTAGATGGAAAGCAAAAAAGGAAGTGAAAATAAAAATTAATGTAAACCATTTATTATAATTTCTTATATTCCTCTTGGCATAATCAAAATATAGGCAATCAATAAATGGTGTAAGTTTAGAACAGATAAAATGATACATTTTTTAGGCAGATACTTAATTTCAATAAAATAGTTAGTAATTTTCATTAGTCTGAGTACATAAAAAATAAAATACGCCTCTTAAAAAAGGACATGGCAGGGGGAAGAGGGAGTTGATTGAGATTCAGGGTCATCTTTTACTCAGACAAATACAGTAATTAATCATCATACATAATAATATTATTTTGTCAGAATAAGTAGAATTTCATCTCCACGAGTTTCATATCATGTAATTAGTAAGGTGACAGTAAGCTTACCAATTGAAGGGTCAAGATCTTCACCAATATTTTCTAGTATTACTGGAGATCCAATCTGGATTGCCAATTCCAAAACACGCATGTAATTACTGTCTGAGAACTTTATGACACGAAGTCCATTTGCACGTTCCATATTCTTAACCCATTTGTTGGCTTGACCTACAGGGCAAATTGATTTTATTTGCATAGAGATATACATAATAAAATCACTAACACTTCAGTTAGGATATATGAATATAAAATGGTAATATAATTCAATTAAGTCTTTCATGAATGACATCAAGCAGGTGTAAATGTGTTACATAAAATTAGACTTTAATGTAATGCTAAGGGAGCTTAAATAGCATGATACAAAGAGCTTCAGAGCGAATAATTATAAAATGCAAAATTTAAAATATGTATAGTTAGTAAAGGGATGGACTTACAATACATAAAATAGTGCTTATCACATTTAGGAGTGAAAATAATAAAACTTGCAATACATAAGTGAAACAAGTGACAAATAACATCAAAGGGAAACAGAGACTGAGAGACAACCTTAAGTCAACAACTTAATAGACCCCTTCACATCTTTTATCACTATGCTTACTTTACTTGTAACCCAACTTTATTGTCCATCTTCTCTATCTCTATGTTTCATTGTTTCCCCTATTATTTATAATCAGATGTCTAGTGATTTTTGCTGTATAATGTGTTGACTAACATCCTTCCCCTTTTACATATTAAAGTTATGACTAACTTTTATCATATGTTCAGTCATGAACAATTTGAAAGTCACTTCAGAATCCTATGTTTCACTGACAAGCTTAGGGCAAGGATAATTGGTACTCACCATATAGAGGAGAAGTTGAGTTGCAGGAAGGCACAACAAAAAGACTGCTATACATTTGAGCTTTAGTCCAAAAGACCTTCTATAAGTAGAAATCACGAACAGATTCACACAAGAACAACACACATACATGACCAATGTCTCTGGCTGCTGAGGCCAGACTCATCACGGATTACCTGTTGTTTAATGGTTTACTGATACACAGGTTGTTTATAAATTAGTTACATAAAAGTAATTTTGTGAAAAAGATAAATAACTTACAGAAATTTTTGATACAGCAATGCAGTATGTCTTCAAGTTTTATTCACAAATGTTCAGTGTGGTTACCTTTTGTAACATAACAAATGTCCTGACTGTAATCAATTTCCTGCCAAATCATATGAAGTAAGTCTTGATATACATTAACCAACACGAAAAATCCAACGCTTCAATTTCTCAGACAAAAATTTATTTTAAACTTTTTATTTTAACTTCCAGTCATTTTTATGACAGCAATCTACTATTTTGTGGTAAAATATTGTCTTATTGTCACATCTAAGTGTCTAGGGAAAAAAAAGTGATTATAAAGAAATTAAGCAGGAGAAGCAGAAATAACACAATTGGATTCAAGTGTCATGCAAATTTTGAAGAATTTCATGAATGTAATGCACCTCTGTTTTGGTTTCCTACACTTCACAGACCTCTCTGCATTTTCAGAAGCGTGTATAATTTCTCCTGGCACCTATCACATCACCCAACCTTTCAAGCATTCTCATGATTAATTCCTCTTGCGGAATCACCTTCCTTACTTTCAGGAGGGCCTTCCATAGGCCCTCTAGGGGCTCTGAACAGTATTTGCCTGTTGTTCTTCCCAGTTGAGGATTCAAATCTGGGCTTTGAGGAGGCCAAGCCAAAGCATGAATTCCATTTCATCCAATAACTCTTGCACATTTCTCGCAACACGCGGCACGCATTGTCATTCATTAGAGTAAGTCATAACCAATAGATAGAGTGTAAGGCACAACTTGCTCCAAAATGGTTTCCATCTGTGTGGCACCCATGCTCCATGAAAACCAAACCGATTCTTGCAGTCATATTGATTGCTACCCACAGTAAAAAGGCATCCTGGATGACAGTATGCAAGTTGAAGACCTTTCCTAGGGCTTTCTTCAGAGTTTCTCTCCACTGTCAGGTGATTGGAGGCCAAATCGTGACTCATTGGTGGACAACATTTGCTGCCATTGTTGTACTCTACAGCTGCTATAATCCCTTGTAAAATTTAGTCGAGCTGCACGATGCCCTCTGCTGAGTTCTGGGCCTGTAGCAAGATTTCAGAATTGAAAATTGGCTTCTTCCTGTCTTCTTCTGACAGTTTCCCCACTAACATTGACTCCCTCAAACTTAGTGGGGTCTATATCAGCTTAAGTGATTGTGAAGCAACAATTGAAGAGAAAGTGAAGTTGGAAGTGGTAGTCTATTGCCCATGTTGCTCTTCTCAAGCCTAATCCCAGCTTCCTTGCCTCCCATATCCCTTGATGTTCTTGCGGTTCTGGAAAACCTGGAATGTGCTGTTCTCAACATTTCTGTTACGATTGCATGCTGCGAGTATCTTGCACCGATGCAACACCTTTTGCGGGATCTTAAGGCTTTAATGGCATGTTTACTCCAGTGACCTAATTATGATAATAGCAGAAAGATTTCACAACCACATAGGATTAAAATGGCAACAATACAAGGTACAACAAATGAGAGCAGGATAACATTACTGCCTCATGTGCAGTGAAGTGTTTTTCAGGTTTTGCAGAAAAAAGAAAGATTAAGGTTAGTGCAATAAACAATCGACACTTCACCATTCGGAAAAGAATAATAATCACATGTTGTTGTTGTTGTTGTTGTTGTTGTGGTCTTCAGTCCTGAGACTGGTTTGGTGCAGCTCTCCATGCTACTCTATCCTGTGCAAGCTTTTTCATCTCCCAGTACCTACTGCAGCCTACATCCTTCTGAATCTGCTTAGTGTATTCATCTCTTGGTCTCCCTCTACGATTTTTACCCTCCACGCTGCCCTCCAATACTAAATTGGTGATCCCTTGATGCCTCAGAACATGTCCTACCAACCGATCCCTTCTTCTGGTCAAGTTGTGCCACAAACTTCTCTTCTCGCCAATCCTATTCAATACTTCCTCATTAGTTATGTGATCTACCCATCTAATCTTCAGCATTCTTCTGTAGCACCACATTTCGAAAGCTTCTATTCTCTTCTTGTCCAAACTATTTATCGTCCATGTTTCACTTCCATACATGGCTACACTCTATACAAATACTTTCAGAAACGACTTCCTGACACTTAAGTCTATACTCGACGTTAACAAATTTCTCTTCTTCAGAAACGCTTTCCTTGCCATTGCCAGCCTATATTTTTTATCCTCTCTACTTCGAACATCATCAGTTATTTTGCTCCCCAAATAGCAAAACTCCTTTACTACTTTAAGTGCCTCATTTCCTAATCTAATTCCCTCAGCACCACCCGACTTAATTAGACTACATTCCATTATCCTTGTTTTGCTTTTGTTGATGTTTATCTTATATCCTCCTTTCAAGACACTGTCCATTCCATTCAACTGCTCTTCCAAGTCCTTTGCTGTCTCTGACAGAATTACAGTGTCATCGGCGAACCTCAAAGTTTTTATTTCTTCTCCATGAATTTTAATACCTACTCTGAATTTTCCTTTGTTTCCTTTACTGCTTGCTCAATATACAGATTGAACAACATCGGGGAGAGGCTACAACCCTGTCTTACTCCCTTCCCAACCACTGCTTCCCTTTCATGTCCCTCGACTCTTATAACCGCCATCTGGTTTCTGTACAAATTGTAAATAGCCTTTCGCTCCCTGTATTTTACCCCTGCCACCATTAGAATTTGAAAGAGAGTATTCCAGTCAACATTGTCAAAAGCTTTCTCTAAGTCTACAAATGCTAGAAACGTAGGTTTGCCTTTCCTTAATCTTTCTTCTAAGATAAGTCGTAAGGTCAGTATTGCCTCACGTGTTCCAGTGTTTCTACGGAATCCAAACTGATCTTCCCCGAGGTTGGCTTCTACTAGTTTTTCCATTCGTCTGTAAAGAATTCGAGTTAGTATTTTGCAGCTGTGACTTATTAAACTGATAGTTCGGTAATTTTCACATCTGTCAACACCCGCTTTCTTTGGGATTGGAATTATTATATACTTCTTGAAGTCTGAGGGTATTTCGCCTGTTTAATACATCTTGCTCACCAGATGGTAGAGTTTTGTCAGGACTGGCTCTCCCAAGGCTGTCAGTAGTTCCAATGGAATGTTGTCTACTTCGCGGGCCTTGTTTCGACTCAGGTCTTTCAGTGCTCTGTCAAACTCTTCACGCAGTATCATATCTCCCATTTCATCTTCATCTACATCCTCTTCCATTTCCATAATATTGTCCTCAAGTACATCGCCCTTGTATAGACCCTGTATATACTCTTTCCACCTTTCTGCTTTCCCTTCTTTGCTTAGAACTGGGTTTCCATCTGAGCTCTTGATATTCATACAAGTCATTCTCTTATCTCCATAGGTCTCTTTAATTTTCCTGTAGGCAGTATCTATCTTACCCCTAGTGAGATAGGCCTCTACATCCTTACTTTTGTCCTCTAGCCATCCCTGCTTAGCCATTTTGCACTTCCTGTCGATCTCATTTTTGAGACGTTTGTATTCCTTTTTGCCTGCTTCATTTACTGCGTTTTTGTATTTTCTCCTTTCATCAATTAAATTCAATATTTCTTCTGTTACCCAAGGATTTCTACTAGCCCTCGTCTTTTTGCCTACTTTATCCTCTCCTTCCTTCGCTACTTTGTCCCTCAAAGCTACCCATTCTTCTTCTACTGTATTTCTTTCCCCATTCCTGTCAATTGTTCCCTTATGCTCTCCCTGAAACTCTGTACAACCTCTGGTTCTTTCAGTTTATCCAGGTCCCATCTCCTTAAATTCCCACCTTTTTGCAGTTTCTTCAGTTTTAATCTACAGGTCATAAGCAATAGATTGTGGTCAGAGTCCACATCCGCCCCTGAAAATGTCTTACAATTTAAAACCTGGTTCCTAAATCTCTGTCTTACCATTATATAATCTATCTGATACCTTTTAGTATCTCCAGGGTTCTTCCATGTATACAACCTTCTTTCATGATTCTTAAACCAAGTGTTAGTTATGATTATGTTGTGCTCTGTGCAAAATTCTACCAGGCGGCTTCCTCTTTCATTTCTTAGCCCCAATCCATATTCACCTACTATGTTTCCTTCTCTCCCTTTTCCTACACTCGAATTCCAGTCACCCATGACTATTAAATTTTCGTCTCCCTTCACAATCTGAATAATTTCTTTTATTTCATCATACATTTCCTCAATTTCTTCGTCATCTGCAGAGCTAGTTGCCATATAATCACGTATCAACAATACACTCCTGGAAATGGAAAAAAGAACACATTGACACCGGTGAGTCAGACCCACCATACTTGCTCCGGACACTGCGAGAGGGCTGTACAAGCAATGATCACACGCACGGCACAGCGGACACACCAGGAACCGCGGTGTTGGCCGTCGAATGGCGCTAGCTGCGCAGCATTTATGCACCGCCGCCGTCAGTGTCAGCCAGTTTGCCGTGGCATACGGAGCTCCATCGCAGTCTTTAACACTGGTAGCATGCCGCGACAGCGTGGACGTGAACCGTATGTGCAGTTGACGGACTTTGAGCGAGGGCGTATAGTGGGCATGCGGGAGGCCGGGTGGACGTACCGCCGAATTGCTCAACACGTGGGGCGTGAGGTCTCCACAGTACATCGATGTTGTCGCCAGTGGTCGGCAGAAGGTGCACGTGCCCGTCGACCTGGGACCGGACCGCAGCGACGCACGGATGCACGCCAAGACCGTAGGATCCTACGCAGTGCCGTAGGGGACCGCACCGCCACTTCCCAGCAAATTAGGGACACTGTTGCTCCTGGGGTATCGGCGAGGACCATTCGCAACCGTCTCCATGAAGCTGGGCTACGGTCCCGCACACCGTTAGGCCGTCTTCCGCTCACGCGCCAACATCGTGCAGCCCGCCTCCAGTGGTGTCACGACAGGCGTGAATGGAGGGACGAATGGAGACGTGTCGTCTTCAGCGATGAGAGTCGCTTCTGCCTTGGTGCCAATGATAATCGTATGCGTGTTTGGCACCGCACAGGTGAGCGCCACAATCAGGATTGCATACGACCGAGGCACACAGGGCCAACACCCGGCATCATGGTGTGGGGAGCGATCTCCTACACTGGCCGTACACCACTGGTGATCGTCGAGGGGACACTGAATAGTGCACGGTACATCCAAACCGTCATCGAACCCATCGTTCTACCATTCCTAGACCGGCAAGGGAACTTGCTGTTCCAACAGGACAATGCACGTCCGCATGTATCCCGTGCCACCCAACGTGCTCTAGAAGGTGTAAGTCAACTACCCCGGCCAGCAAGATCTCCGGATCTGTCCCCCATTGAGCATGTTTGGGACTGGATGAAGCGTCGTCTCACGCGGTCTGCACGTCCAGCACGAACGCTGGTCCAACTGAGGCGCCAGGTGGAAATGGCATGGCAAGCCGTTCCACAGGACTACATCCAGCATCTCTACGATCGTCTCCATAGCAGCCTGCATTGCTGCGAAAGGTGGATATACACTGTACTAGTGCCGACATTGTGCATGCTCTGTTGCCTGTGTCTATGTGCCTGTGGTTCTGTCAGTGTGATCATGTGATGTATCTGACCCCAGGAATGTGTCAATAAAGTTTCCCCTTCCTGGGACAATGAATTCACGGTGTTCTTATTTCAATTTCCAGGAGTGTATATCCTCTCTTAAAATATAGGATAAAACACTGCAGTCTGAGTAAATGGATTACTACACATCAGTTATTTCGTGTTGCGTTTTTTGTGCCAGTCAGTGTATATGGTGGTACTACTTGCTGCTTGTTGCTGCTGTTGCAGCTCATCAATGTGGAAGCAAAGGAACAAACACTTTGTCTTTAATGTAACCCTATATACAGAAGTCCACTGTGGTTAAATCAAGGGATCGTGGTGGACAGGATATTATTCCGCTATGTCCCATCCACGGCAGCGCGTTCCTGCAGAGATACAGGACAACTTCTCGATGATAACGTGGTGGTGTAAAATCTTGCTGGGAAATAAGTTCTGTGCCTATATTCTGTTGTAATTGAGGCATCAAGTAATGCCCAGGCATATCCAGATATGATATGGCAGTTACAGTTGATTAGGCAAAAAAGAAAGGGCCATAAATATTGTTACAGCTTACAGCATAAAAAACATTTTCTTTAGGTGAGAAACACACCTGTTTGATTGTGTGATGTGGTTTCTGCTCATCCCCTATCCAAACATTATGTCAATTCATTTTTCCACAGGTATGGAAGGTGGCATTGTAACTAAATGCATTTTTCTTAAAAAAATCATCTTCAGTCTGCATTTTGTTAAACATTTCTATACAAAACTATGCTCGTTTTTCTTTGTTAATTTCTCTGAGAACTTGCAACAGTTCCAGATTGTAGGATTTGAATGAGAGGCATTTTTATAACACCGCAGGTGGGAACTAGCACTGTAGCATGTCCTCGGTTCTCGCCAGCCACCTGGCCTTGATTTACTTTACTTTCTTCCGTCTCAGCTTTTCTTCACTGTAACTACTCTTTGATTCTTTTATTGACCTTCCCATCTATTTTTGACTGCCACCTCCAATCTCTGCTACATACAATGCACTTAGCTTCTCAATCTCATTAACCATGCACAATGTTTTAGTAGTAATCTCTGTCTTGCATATTACCCATTCTTCCACCTTTAAGCCCTCAAGTTTTCACATCTCATCCGATGCAGTCCCCAACAATCAGTCTTTTCTTCTCAACCTGTATGGCAAGTCTCCCATGACCTGGGGTTGTGGGTGACTTTCCCAAAATGTACCCCTTTTCCTAAACATCTCCAGTCCTTTTTCTTCACCCTTATTCCTTGCCCTTCAACCCTTCTACCTGAAGAAGGAGCCACTGGCTACGAAAGCTTGCCAGTCACAACAGTATTTTATGTGTGTGTTCTGCCACCACTTGGTGAGTAAATTTTTTTATCTGTACAATTACATAATTTTATCAATAATTCATTGTTTTCATTGTTATATTAGCCCATGTGGCCATCACCTTATTTAACCCTCTTGTCAGTCTTTGTTGTCTGCCTTGTCCAAACTGTCATCTGTTTTCTACCTTATGTGCTAATCTATTCGTTTATTTATCTATATCACCAAGATTAATCACCACTTTGTCCCTACATCTTTTCTAATACCGATTTCCAGCTCATAGACGGGTCTATTTTCTTTTTCATTTTTATTTGCATATAACTTCTGTTACTTACAAATGTGCATACAACAATTTACGGTTCATTACACTGCTTGGCCTTCTCCCGATCACCTGTCAACAATTTATTCACAAATTTGACAGGTATTTTCTTTTCCACCATCCGCTTATCTCATCTATACGTTATTCTTTCACATTTTTGTGCATTTGTTTTTTGGCAAATCGCTCTGATCGACTTTTATTGCCGTCTCTTATGTCACTTTAATTGACAGACTAAGTAGTTTGCCGGCCGCGGTGGTCTAGCGGTTCTGGCGCTGCAGTCCGGAACCGCGGGACTGCTCCGGTCGCAGGTTCGAATCCTGCCTCGGGCATGGGTGTGTGTGATGTCCTTAGGTTAGTTAGGTTTAAGTAGTTCTAAGTTCCAGGGGACTTATGACCTAAGATGTTGAGTCCCATAGTGCTCAGAGCCATTTGAACCATTTGAACTAAGTAGTTTACATTTTCTCCTATGACTTTCCCTTTCTGTCAATCCAGTTTCTAAAATGTCGCCTGTTTTCACGACTTTGCCGATCGATTTTTTCTTTTTTTTTCCCTTTTATCAATTATCATATCAATATAGATCGCCCACTCATTACCTCTTATTAACGAATTCCGGAAGAATTTTTCTAATTTTTCTGAATTTTTTCATTGCTTTCCTTCCGTTTTCATATCCTTTCCACCCTCCGCTTATTTGTTATTTTGCCACTCTCACAATTTTAACTATCCAAATTGTCCTCTCTTGCCATGTTGAATCCCATCTCATATTACATCTGTTACTTTCGAAAACATGCCTTTGCACTACCAAAACTAAGGTCCCACATTCTGTTTCTTGAAACCTGCTTGTACCTTGGAGTTACTCCAAAAGACCTAACATTGAAGGCCCCATTTCTGGATGCCATACTACCCTACACTGGGCTCTTTTACAGTTTCATATACAACAATCTCTTGCACTTACCCAGCTAATCTGTGACCTATACGCCTCACGAGCAAATTTCCACTCCACCAGACTTCTCTCCTCCTACAAAATCCTGCAGTTATGCCCCTCATGTTTCCTTGAATGGTATCATTCACCAAGCCAACCTCAAACTGCAAAAAACATGCCAGACTACAGCTATCTCACATTCGCCTAAACTACATTAATAGTGGTATTTCCCTTTCTGTCCCTCTTTAGCTCCTTTAAGAGCCACACTACCAACCACCACTCCTCTCCTACAAACTGAGCTTGGCCAACCTCCTTAACAACCCACAGCCTTCACCACTGCCTCCCAAACCAAGAATAACCCATAAACCCAAGAACAAGTCACAACAGTACAGTGTCCTTAACCTCTCATCTAAAGCACTCTCCTCTCCTGAATTATCTGTTTTATCTAAGGGCCTCACTTTCAGCCCTAAACCTGCATTTGTCCATGCTGCTTAGGTGTAGAACCTCCTTTCCTTCACGTGTAATATCTGTTGGAATTATCACTTTGCAACCCAACCGCAAAACCTTTCCAACAGCGAACCTGACATTGAACCCTGCCTTGAACAGTTCACACCACGATCCCAACTTGATCCACCACCAATATCTCAAAATCATCCCTTACAAGAATTCATCATACCCAGCATTGCCTCACAACCCTTCCTCAGGTTCCTACAACATTACCCTAACCTGTCCTCTGCAGAACTCCAGGCTCTACATTCCCTAAAAACTAATGACTCCATCATTATCCTCACAGCAGACAAAGGGTCTACCACAGCAGTACTTGACTGAAAGGAGTATGTTAGTGAAGGTCTGCGCCAGCTGTCTGACAACTCGACATACAGTGTCTGCCATCAAGAGCCTATCCCTGTGATTCAAACTGACCTGCAGCTCCTCCTTAAGACCCCTGGCCCCTTACAAGAACCAACACCTTAATCCATAGAACTTCTCACCCCATCAAACACCCCCCCCCCCCTTTTACCTACTTCCTAAGATCCTCAAACCCAGTCATCCTGGCTGTCCTATAGTTGCTGGCTTCAAAGCACCAAGCGAACATATATCTGCCTTAGTTGATCAACACCTGCAACCCATAGTACAAAAACATCCCTCCTACATCAAAGATACCAACCATTTGCTAGATTGTTTGAAATCTGTACTGGTCCCACTCTCACCACACACCTTGCTTGTCAACACTGATGACACCTCCCTCTATACCAACATCCCCTATGTACATGGTCTGCTGCTGAACATTTCCTCAGTCAGCACCCACCTGATTCCAAACCTAGGCATCCTTCCTACTCACCTTAATCAACTTCATACTTACCAACCACTTCTTCTCCTTTTAGGGGCAGAGATAAACACATCGAAAAAATGTTTTGCATGTTTTCCCAGAACTACTGAAGACAGACACTGACTGTGGTCATTGCATCACAGACACAGTCCCTTTGACTGTTCAGAGATGTCACTAAACCTGCCCAAACATGTAAACAACCATGAATGAGCAGAGGTGGTCTGGCAGCTGATCAGTTCTGGTCATTCCACCAGCAAGGAGGTACACAGCTCGTGTTGCCTGCAGTTCAACCAGGTGTAGATGGTCAATACCATGGTTCGATCATGTCCACATTGTTACTTTGTGCCAGGAAGGCCTCTGAACAAGGGAAGTCTCCAGGTGTTTCGGAGTGAACCAAAGTGATGTTATATGGAAATGGAGGAGATACAGAGAGACAGAAACTGCTGATGACATGCCTCGCTCAGGCCACCCAAGGGCTACTACTGCAGTGGATGACCGCTACCTACAGATTATGTGTTGGAGGAACCCTGTTGAAAGACGTTTTTCATGCAGCCACAGGATGTCATGTTACGACTCAAACTGTGCGCAATAGGCTGCATGATGTGCAACTTCACTCCCAATGTCCATTGCGAGGTCCATCTTTGCAACCACGGCACCATACAGCGCAGTACAGATGGGTCCAACAACATGGCAAATGGATCGCTTAGGATTAGCATCATGTCCTCTTCACCAAGGAGTATCTCATATGCCTTCAACCAGACAATCGTCGGAGATGTGTTTGGAGGCAACTCGGTCAGGCTGAACGCCTTAGACACACTGTCCAGTGAGTGCAGCGAGGTGGAGGTTCCCTGGCGTTTATGGTGGTGTTATGTGGGGCTGATGTCCACCGCTGGTGGTCATGGAAGGCGCCGTATCGGCTGTACGATACATGAATGCCACCATCCAATCGATAGTGCAACCATATTGGCAGCATATTGGTGAGGCATTCGTCTTCATGGACAATAATTTGCACCCTCATCAAGCACATCTTGTGAATGATTTCCTTCAGGATAATGACATTGCTCGACTAGAGTGGCCAGCATGTTCTCGAGACATGAACCCTATCGAAAATGCCTGGGATAGATTGAAAACAGCTGTTTACGGCCAACGTGACCCCCAACCACTCTGAGGGATCTATGCTGAATCGTCATTGAGGAGTGGGATAATCTGCACCAACAGTGCCTTAATCAACTTGTGGATAGTATGCCATGACGAATACAGGTGAGCATCAATGCAAGAGGACGTGCTACTGGGTATTAGAGGTACAGGTATGTACAGCCATCTGTACCACCACCTCTGAAGGTCTCGCTTCCAGGTGGTGCAACATGCAGTGTGTGGTTTTCATGGGCAATAAAAAGGGTGGAAATGAAGTTCATGTTGATCTCTATTGCAGTTTCCTGTACAGGTTGCAGAACTCTCGGAACCCATGTGATGCAAAACTTTTTTTGATGTGTGTACAAACAGATCAAGGGTACAGCCATGGGAACCAGGATGGCTCCTTCCTATGCCAAACTTTTCATGGGTCGCTTGGAAGAGGCTTTCCTGGGATACATAAGTCTTCAGCCCTTGGGTTGGTTAGATACATTGATGACATCCTTACCGTATGGACTCATGGTGAAGCTGACCAGCTAAAATTCCTGGAATCTCTGAATACCTTCTTCCAATTAAATTTCACATGGTCCTATTCCTAACCCCTTGCCAGTTTCCTTTATGTTGATTTTGTCATCACTGAAGGCCAGCTGCACACTTCCGTCCACATTAAACCTACCAACAAACAACAGTACTTACATTTTTACAGTTTCCATCCTTCCCATGTGAAATGTTGCCTCCCATACAGCCTTAGCATCTGAGGAAAATGTATTTGTTTGGATGAAGTCCCTTTACAGCAATATGCCACTATTCTCACCTCAGCCTTCACTGCATGTAATTACCCCACCAGGCTAGTTTGAAAGCATATTTCCCAGTCATGTTACTGCTGATCCCACCACAAAACAACTTCAGTATTATACTGGTTTGGAATGTGTTAATCAGCTACTTCAACAGGGCCATGATATTCTAAAATCATGCCCTGAAATGAGGTCTATTCTGTGTGAAATTTTGCCCAACACACCTAGAATAGCTATCCCAATCTCTGCAATATTATTGTCAGACCATATGCTCCTTCTGCACCCACGTCCCTATCCTATGGCTCCTACCCCTGTGACTGTCCCCGCTGCTAGATTTGTCCTGTGCACCCTCCTACCCCCAGCTATAACAGCCCTGTAACTGAAAAAAACATATAATATCAAAGGGAGAGCCACCTGCGAAATGACACGTCATACACCAGCTATTATATAAACACTGTTCACATCAGCATGACTACTGGTAACTCACAATATTCTGTTGCAGAGCATGCTCTACAACATGACATTCATGACCTCAGCACCTGTTTCACCACATGTGCCATCTAGATTCTTCCCCCTGACACCAGTTTCTAAGAACTCCACTGGTAAGAACTAGCACTACAACATGCCCTTGGTTTTCGCCAACCACCTGGCCTTAATTTATGTTAATTTCTTCTGTCTCAGCTTTTCTTCACTGTAATTACTCTTTGCTTCACTCCATTTTAATTTCCTACATCTTTCATTGTCTTTCCCTTCAATTTTTCACTGCCCCCTCCCACCTCTGTTATGTAAAATTCACTTAGCCTCTCACTCTTATTAACTCACATACAATGTTTAATAATAATCTCTGTCTTGCATATTACCCTGTCTTCCACCTTTAAGCTCTCAGGTTTTCAAATCTTGCCCAGTGCAGTCCCCAAAAGTGTTTCCTTCCCATCCTGTATGGTAATTCTCTCCTGACCCACGGTTCTGGGTGACTTTCCCAAAACCTACCCCTTTTCCTAGACCTCTCCAGTCCTTTTCCTTCATCCTTGTTCCTTGCCCTTCAACCCTTCCGCCAGGAGAAGGAACCATTGGCTCCAAAAGCTTGCCAAACACAACAGTCTTTCATATGGGTCTTCTGCCATCGGTTGGTGACTATATTTTTTATCTATCCAGTTAAATAATTTGATTAAAATACTTTATAACTATTTCTTTTAGTGGTGAAGGACGAAAATAATGACACAGGATAGATAAGGAATAAGTAAGGAAATGAATTAGTACAATTAAAAAAGTCAAAAGCATATAATGACACTTACTAGCAATGGTTTCTATGGACATTGTGCATCACAGAGTGGAAATATGCCCCCCCCCCCCTCCCGCCAACAAATAATGAACATTGCTGCTCATAGTGTGGCATAGTGGCAGGTGTGCCTAACAATACAGACAGCCTTAGGGTAGTTGCAACCACAATGGAGGTGTGTATGTTGAGAGACCTAAAGAGTCCTAGAGTCCTGAAGAAGTGCCAATGCCTTTTCAGTAAATGCAGGGGTAACAGTCTTGACGTCAAGTGATCCAGCCATGTAACAGTAACATCGGCCAAAACGGCCTTGTTGTTCTGGTGCTGTGAATGGCAGAAAGCAAGTGGACATTACAGATGTAATTTTTCCCAAGAGGTTGCAGCTCTACTGTATGATTAAATGATGATGGCATCCTCTTGAGGAAAATATTCTGGAGCTAAAATAGTTCCCCACTCAGATCTCTGGGAGAGGATTACTTAGGAAGACTCTGTCATTGGGAGAAACAAAACTGGCATTCGATGAGTTGGGGCAAGGGATGTTACATACCCTAATTCAGGCACACAGATTAGAAAATTTAAAAATCGAAGTGGATAGGCTGAAATTAGATGTAGACGGAATAAGTGAAGTTTGGTGGCAGGAGGAACAGGATTTCTTGTCAGGTGAATACAGGGTTATACATACAAAATCAAATAAGGGTAATGCAGGGGTTGGTTTAATAATGAGTAAGAACACAGGAATTCAAGTAAGCTACTATAATAGATAGTGTTTGCATTATCATTGATAGGCATGAACACCACACCTACCACAGTGGTGGTGGTGGTGGTTAGTGTTTAACGTCCCGTCGACAATGAGGAACCACAGTGGTACATGTTTATATACCACCTAGCTCCACAGATAATGAGCAGATTGAAGAAATATATGATGAGATCAAAGGAATTTAATTGCGGTGTGTAATGGCAATTCAATAGTAGGAAAATGAAGAGAAGGAAAAATAGTAGGTCAATACAGACTGGAGGAAAGGAATGAAAGAGGAAGCTGCCTGGTAGGATTTTGCACACAGGACAATTTACTCATCATGAGCACATGGTTTAAGAATCATGAAAAATTCCTGTATTTGTGAAAAGGACTTGGATATACCAGATGGTTTAACATTGATTATATAATGGTACAACAGAGACTTCAGATTTGGATTTTAAATTGTGCGACATTTCCAGGAGCAAATGTGGACTCTGATCGCAATTTATTGGTTCTGAAGTGTAGATAAAACCTGAAGAAATTGTAAAACAAGATGATGATGGGAGTTTCACAGGGACAATTAGACAACAATTGACTACAACAGGAGAAAGGAATACACTAGAAGATAGATGGGTAGTGTTGAGAGATGAAAGAGTGAACGCTGAAGAGGGTTAAGTAGGTAAAAAGACAAGACCCAGCAGAATTCCTTGAATATCACAAGCGATGTTGAATGTAATTGATGAAAGAAGAAAATATAAAAGTGCAGCAAATGAAGAAGGTCAAAGGGAATACAAACCTCAAAAAATGAGATTGACAGGAAGTGCAAAATGACTACACAGGAATGGCTACAGGACAGATGTAAGAATTTAGAAGCATGTTTCACTAGGGAAGAGATAGACATCACATTGAGGAAAATTAAAGAGACCTTTGGAAAAAAGAAAAGCACCTGGATGAATATCAAGAGCTCAGCTGAAAAACCAGTACTAAGTAAACAAGGGAAAGCTGAAAGGTGGAAGGAATGTATGCAGCATCTATATAAAGGAGATGAACTTGAAACTAGTATTACAAAAAGCAAAAAGGATGTAGATGAAGATGGAAGATATGGTACTGTGAGAAAATTTGATACTGTGAGAAAATTTGACACAGCAATGAAAGGTCTAACGTGAATCAAGACCCTGGTAAGAGCTTACATTCTTTCAGTGCTACCTTGGGACAACCAGGCATGCCAAAACTCTTCCACCTGGTGCACTATGTGTATGAGGTATGCGAATGTTTTCAGACTTAGGAATATAACAGTGCGAATCCCAAAGAGAGCAGAGGCTGAGATGTGAATATCATTGAACTAGCAGTTTAATAAGTCAAAACTGCAAAATTGACAGGAGGCAGAAAATGGTTAGACAGGAATGGCTAGAGGACAGATTTAAGAACTTAGAAGCATATTTCACAGATACCTCCAGAAAAATCAAAGAGGCCTTTGGAGAAAAGAGAAGCATCTGTATGAATATCAAGAGCTCAGTTGGTATACCAGTACAAAGCAAAGAAGAGAAAGCTGAAAGGAGGAAGAAGTGTACAGAGGGTCTGTACAAGGGAGATGAACTTGAAGGCAGTATTATAGAAAGCAAAGAGGACGTAAATGAAGATGGGAGATACAGTAGTATGAGAAGAATTTGGCCAAGCAAGGAAAGATCCAAGTTGAAACGAGGCCCCAGGGGTAGCCGACATCCCATCAGAACAACATATTGGGAGAGCCAAACATGGCACAATTCTTCTATCTGATGTGCAAGGTGTACGAGACAGGCAAAATACCCACACACTTCAAGTAGAATATAATAATATTATTTTTTTAGCCTTCTGAAAACTTCTCCTTCTGTTAATTTTATGAAAATATTGACCGTGGACTTCTTTTCCTACATTTCAATTGTAGATGAAGGCAGCCAACTTCAGGGAACACCAGTGCCTCTCAAGATGATATAAAATATCAAGGAATTCTTCCTAACTTGGTTCTACTTTATTTTAATAAAAATACCTAATATTTTTATTAAGTCTTCTCTTATCCAGAAACACATACGACACAAAACACTCGTAGCCCATCATACTCTGAGCAACACAGCTTAACAAAACTTCTACATACGAGAGTGTGAAACAAAATCATGTACATAAAAGTGAATGATGTTTTATGGTCATTTGTCTACACTTTACTGTGCATTCATAAATAATGTCTTTGCCAATGTTCATAGCCAGTCTTTGATTCTGTCAGTATTGCCATTTCATTTTTTAATAAATTTTAACTTTACCACATCTGGGTGGTCTTTCACCATGTACCTACACACTAAGCCCTCTCCAGGACGAAAATGCGACAGCAGCAACCTCTACGTGAAGAGGACATAAGCACTGTGCCCGACTGAATGATAAACAATACATGTAGCTCTGAGTGCCATACTGCCTTTTCACCAGTCTAACAACCAAGAAGAGGACTGGCTCAAGTTGTTGCAACAGTATCAAGCTCACATAATTTCTCACAATGTACCAGGCACTGTGAAACTACATTACTTTATGTCAATGGTAGGAAGTGCAGTGTTTCACCTCATTCAGAAACTGCTCCCTAACACCACTGCAAGTGAACTTTCCCATGATTAGGTCATGGATTTGTTAACTAACTATTATGACCAATGAGTGAATGTGGTGACAGTTAGGTACCAATTCTTTCATTGCAAGAAAAGGTCAGAGTGGGTAACAGATTTGCAGGGTATGATGAGGAAATTCAAATTCAAAAGTGCTCGTGGTGCTTTATAATTAGATGTTATGTTGCGTGATGTGATCATGTAGAATGTAATTGATGTCAGACTTAGAGAACAGATTTTGAAACAGTCAAACCCATTATGTCAGAACATAGTGCAAATTCTCGGTTAGTATGGTTCAGGTGCCGTAGCGACCGATAAATTTGAGCAGCCACCAATTTGTCGGGTAGTTGTCCCTTGCTTACAACCAGCCCAGTAGGCAGCAACAGCTCACGTGCCCCATGCCATTTAATCAGTTCTCTAAACAAGTGTACAGAATTAAGTCAAGCCCTCAGTGCTAGTCACAGCACAAACGGCAAGACTGCCCATCCAGACAAACACAGTATTACACTTGTGGCAGGAAAGATCACTTACAGTCCATATGTCTGCAACAAAACAAACATACGAATTCTGCCCACTCACAAAAATTTAGTCACAAAGCTAATGTAATCAGTGCAGTGTATTCAAAGGTTGCTGCAGGCATTGGCAAAATTAGCAAGCAAACTGTTTCTTCAGTGCTACACCAGTCCAATAAACTTTTTGTTCATTTGCTTCTTAGTGGAAACATTTGAAATTTCAGTTGGAGGCGGGTTCCTCTGTTACATTGTTGGATCGTAACTGTTAGGCTTCCCATACCTGTTTAAAACTAGCGTTAACCTGATGGCATATAATGAACAAGACATTCCCATTCTCGGAAAACGAACTTTGCCTGCCATGTATCACTCGCATACGCAAACTGTAGCTTTTACTGTGCTACAATCATGTGATTGTGAGAATATCTTTGGCCTTGATTCATTCGATTTGCTTAGCTTTCAAATTCAGGACAATGTGTTGTCTGAGACTCCATTCAATGCAAAAGTCAGTGTAGCTAGCTTGCTGAAAGAATTCCCTGAACTCTTTTCTGAAGGTTTAGGCAAGGCTAACAGCTCAGCTGAAATTTTGCCGGGCCAGAACTGTCCCCATTGCATTACAGGACAAAGTCCCTCCTAAACTTAAAGTACTGCAAGATGGTGGAGCTATTGCGCCCATACAAACTGGTCAATGAGCAAGTCCACTGGTTTTGCTCCCCAATCTTTCAGGTCATATTCACCCCTGTGTTGGCTTTAAGTCTACAGTCAACCCACAGACTGTGACTGACACTTATCCGCTGTCATGTCCAAGGATCTTATGAACAGATTAGGCACTGGTTGCTACTTTTCAAAAACTGATTTGCATGACGCATACCTTCAAATACCACTAGATGAAGAATCTTAAAAAGAGTGTGTTGGAACACTTGTTGGTTGATTGCTGTAGACTCTTATAGCAAGTTTCCTTTTGCTATGCCAATTAACTCAACAAAGTCACGTAGCACAATACAGGTGTTGTCTTCTATTTTTTGCCTCGAAGGTTTGCCTGAAGTCATTTTGTTGGACAACAACCCTCAGTTCACGTCAAATGAATTTGAAACATTCTAAGTAAATGGCGTACAGCATCTAACTAGTGTACCAGTCCATCCACAGTCAGATGGAGAAAGTGGAACATCTGTCAGAACACTGAGGCAGCAGATGTACAAACTTCGCACGGCACACACCAGGGATCAAGCACTGCAACTGCTTCTTGCCTCCACAAGATAGACCATCACCGGCAGAATTCCTTAAACAGCTGCTGCCATTCGACACTGCTCCAAGAGCTCCACTCTCCTCAGAATCCAGCACCGAAGGAAGGCCACAAGTATCGCTTCATGTCGCACGATATTGTGTTTTTCAGGCTTTTTAGCGGCAGCAGACAGTGAGCACGAGGCAAGATCCTTCATCGATTGCTGCTTGCATGTATTTCATTTTAGGTCCAGATGGAGTGCGGTGCCAGCATCACAATCAAATTCGCCACTTACATGTGCGCAGTGATCTTTCTGTATGTCTTCCTCAAGGATCCCGAGAAAAGTGCGACCACAACAGCCATCAGAGGATGTCATCAGCACACCTCGGGATGACCCCATGGAGATGGACCCTTTGCATGTGCCACCTCCTCTCATCCTACTGACGGAGCTAGGCCCACCCACGCTGCACTACATATGGTGGATGCATACTCTTCTGGACATTTTCCTGGGGACGTTTCCAGCAGAGTGAATGGCAGATGGCAGGGTATGACTGGTAGTCTGATGTCCCCTGCAGCCACAGCTTCCAGTCCATCAGAGCGCCCATGCTCCTGTCTTCCCTTCCATTGTTGAGATCCTTATACAGGGTGTATATGTGGACAAGGAAAACAGAAAATCCCGGATTTTTCCCAGATCTCTCGGTTAAAAATACACTTTCTCTTGGGTGAAAATACACTTTTTCCATATTAAGTGACAGTATACTTTCCCTTGAAACTGTAAAATTTGGCGATCACTTCAATGATTATGGTTTTATACAGCGGCTTTTAATTTCCCGGAACTTTAGAAAATGAAATACAGGGGAAAAGAAAAAACAAGTTTTGGAATGTTCTTTGACATGCAGCAACATGTACACTGGATATATTCGTATTACGAAAGTATGAATTCGCATTCTACCAAACACCACATGTTACTTTGTGAAGGATTGAAACTGAAATTGTGGTGCACTTTTGTAAGCCAGTCACGTGATCTCACCAGCCGATAGCAGTGGATATTCACAGCATAGAACCCGTGATGTAGTCAGTCAATACCAACATCACTTTTAAGTAGTGCAAATACACGAACAGGAAAAGTTAATGGTTTAAATTAATACACATAGTGTTGCTACAAGAAAAGAAAAACTTTCATATATAATATTTGCCTCTAAGATTAATAAACTACAAGAGAAGGTAAGCTTTTATATATAATGTTGATCGTTTTCGTGTGTTTTACACTTTAAGATATATCACACAAATGTGCCAGTAAAATGTTTAATACTGACATAAATCTCTCCCCTTCCGGGCTTGAAATTCTTCTGAATGCCTTGTGATCAAAGAGTTGACTTTTAAATGAAAGTCAAATGCTCTTTGATTTAAGAAACTCATTGTACATTCTTGCACATAGTTCATCTTGCGTGAAAGGAAATTTACTTAGGAAATAATGCTTTTCAAACCACAATTCACAATAGTTCCCTGTGATTTGTTAGAAATAGATTTGTTCCAGCACTTGCCAGAGAGCGCAACATAAGAGGTGTCACAGTGCTAACACAGCTATGATGACATAGGAAGCCCGTATGTTTGTACGTGTGAAACATTAAAAGATCTTACATCATGTCATAAAAGAAACAAGGCATCAGCAGATACTTCAAGAGAGTCGGAATTTCGTGAACCATACTGAAATGAATAATTCGCTTTAAAGTGCACATTCACATGTCCAGATTCACAACAAAGTAGGCCTCGACCTGATATTAAGATTTTCAGTTTGGTTTTCAGGATGTAAATTTTCTTGGAGTGTGTGTATGTGTATGGTCTTCAGACCAGATACTGGTTTGATGCAGGTCTCCATGCTACTCTATCTGTTGAAAGCTTCTTCATCTCCCAATACCTAATGCAACCTATATCCTTCTGAGTCTGTTTAGTGTATTCATCTCTTTGTCTCCCTCTATGATTTTTACCACACACACACTTGGTGATCGCTTGATGCCTTAGAATATGCCCTACCAACCTATCCCTTCTTCTAGTCAAGTTGTGCCACAACTTTCTCTTCTCTCCAATTCTATTAAATACCTCCTCATTAGTTATGCGATCTACCCATCTAATCTTCAGCATTCTTCTGTAGCACCACATTTCGAAAGCTTCTATTCTCTTCTTATCTAAACTATTTATTGTCCATGTTTCACTTCTATACATGGCTAGACTCCATACAAATACTTTCAGAAACGACTTCCTGACACTTTCTCTTCTTCAGAAATGCTTTCCCTGCCATTGCTACTCTACGTTTTATATCATCTCTACTTTGACCACCATCAGTTATTTTGCTCCCCAAATAGCAAAACTCATTTACCACTTTAAGTGTCTCATTTCCTAATCTAATTCCCTCAGCAATACATTAGCCACATGCATGCTGACCTACAACGTGACAGCAGTTGCCCCTGTGTGAAGAGGACATAAGTGCCACGCCCGATTGGTCATGGCCCAGTTCAATAGTAGCCTCAAGACTAGTGAATTGAATAGTAGCGACTTAGGATTGTCTATACTGAAGAAACAGTTATTTCCTATGTTGCCCTTTGCTTGAAAAACATCTGTGTGATCACTAAATTAAGTATTGTCTCTTTGCATTTTGTAATAAAACTCATTAATATGATCTGTTTGAACAGTTTGTCTAGTGAATCGAGTACATAGGATTCCTAGAGTCCACATATTCAACAACGAGCACAGACACATAAACCTGATGTGTGTGAATAATAGTGAACTAGCAGTTTAATAAGACATTGTTGCAAAATACTAACATGAATTCTTTACAGAAGATGGAAAAAACTAGTTGAAACTGATCTCGGAGAAGTTCATATTTGATTTCATAGAAAGGTAGAAACATGCAAGGCAGCACTGACCCTATGACATATCTTAGAAGATACGCACATTAAAACAAGGTTTGCATCACCTTGGTTCTGAGAGTTACAGAACCTGTATAGGAAATTGGACTGGAGATCAACATAAACATCATTTCCACCCATTTTATTGCTCATGAAAACAACACATTGCACGTTGTACCACCATACAGCAAGAACTTCAGGGTTGGTGGTCCAGATTGTTGTACACACCGGTAGCTCTAATACCCTTTAGCACATCCTCTTGCATTGATGCATGCCTGTATTCATTGTGGAATACTATCCACAAGTTCATCAAGGCACTGTTGGTTCCGACTGTCCCACTCCTCAATGGCGATTCAGTGTAGATCCCACAGAGTTGTTGGTGGGTCTTGCTGTCCATAAACAGCCCTTTTCAATCTGTCCCAGGCATGATCGATAGGGTTCATGTCTCGAGAACATGCTGGCCAGTCTAGGAGAGTGATGTCGTTATCCTGAAGGAAGTCATGGAAGTCATTCACAAGATATAGATGTTGGGGGTGCGAATTGTCATCCATGAAGACAAATGCCTCGCCAATATGCAGCTGACGTGGTTGCACTATCAGAGGATGGTATTCGTGTATCGCACAGCTCTTATCACGCCTTCCATGACCAACAGCGGCATACATCAGCCCCACATAATGCCACCCCAAAACAGAAGGGAACCTCCACCTTGCTGCACTCACTGGACAGTGTGTCTAAGGCATTCAGTCTGACCGGGTTGCCTACAAACATGTCTCTGACTATTGTCTGGTTGAAGGCATATGAGGCACTCATCAGTGAAGAGAACATGATGCCAATCCTAAGTGGTCCATTTGGCATCTTGCTGGGCCCATCTCTTCCGCACTGCATGGTGTCACAGTTGCAAAGATGGACCTCGCCATGGACATCAGGAATGAAGTTGCACATCAGGCAGCTTATTATGCACAGTTTGAGTCATCACATGACATCCTGTGGCTGCACGAAAAGCATTATTCAACAGGGTTCCTCCGACCCATAATCTGTACGTAGCGGTCATCCACTGCAGTAGTAGCCCTTGGGCGACCTGAGCGAGACATATCATCGACAGTTCCTGTGTCTCTCTGTATCTCCTCCATGTCCAAACAACATCGCTTTGGTTCACTCTGAGATGCCTGGAGGCTTCCCTTGTTCAGAGGCCTTCCTGGCACAAAGTAACAATGCGGATGTGGTTGAACTGCGGCATTGACCATCTATGCATGGTTGAACTACAGACAACACAAGCCATGTACCTCCTTCCTGGTGGAATGACTGGAACTGATCAGCTGTTGGACCCTTCCATCTAATAGGCGTTGCTCATGCATGGTTGTTTACATCTTTGTGCAGGCTTAGTGACATCTCTGAGTAGTCAAAGAGACTGTGACTGTGATACAATAACCACAGTCAACGTCTATCTTCAGGAGTTCTGAGAACCGGGTTGATGCAAAACTTTTTTTGATGTGTGTAGTATAAGGAGAGGCAAACCTAAGTTTATAGCAGTTATAGACTTAGAGAAAACTTTTGACAATTTTGACTGGAATACTCTCTTTGAAATTCTGAAAACAGCTGGAGTAAAATACAGGGAGCGGTTGGTTATTTACAACTTGTACAGATACCATACAGCATTTATAAGAGTTGAGGGGCAAGAAAAGGAACCACTGGTTCAAAAGTTAGTGAGACAGGCTTTGTGCATTATTGCAAATGTTATTCCACCTGTACATTGAGCAAGCAGTAAAGGAAACCAAAGAAAAATGATGAGTAGGAATTAAAGTTCTGGGAGAAGAAATAAGACTTCGAGGTTTGTTGATGACATTGGAATTCTGTCAGAGACAGCAAAGGGCTAGGAAGTGCAACTTAACGGAATCAACAGTGTCTTAAAAGGAGGATATACGATGAACATCAAGTAAAGAAAAACAAGGATAATGGAATGTAACAATTTGTCAATTTTTATTTGGACTGTTGAGCTCCGTGGCTGTGGATAATGATATTTTACTATAAAAATACAGCGACCAGCCACTTTTTTTAAATGTGTTTTTTTAATGCCAATATGCATTTCAGGATTGCACCCATCTTCAGCTGGCAAGTTACATGTATCTTTAGTTTCTACAGTAGTAAAACGTTGACAGCAGTTTGGATGCTGCAGCTGGCCTGTGCAAAAGCAACGATTCCAATCATTTACTTCAATTTCGCGAGTTTAAAGTTACATACTATCAGTTGTTCATTTTACTTACATTCTCCTCTCCTTGTTTTTTCTTAGCCTTTCTTCTTTTTTTGTAACAGAACAAACATTTTTTGTCACGTATTTTACACAGGCGCACTGCGTTATCCGTCATGTTGTCGACTGACAGATAATTTTTTTTTTTATTTTTTTACATGCAAGCAGTTTATCTATGGACAGAGTTATATTTTACGAAAGTTCTGAGGTTCTAGCCAAGCTACTGTTTACTAAACATTGACTTGGGTGAGAAAAGTACTCTAAGTACAATGTATATATTTTTTTTCCTTATGCAGTATTGAAGATAATAAACTAACACAACACATTTATACAAAGCTGTAATTCATACATTTACAAATAACAAAGATAACATTAAGATTTTAATGTTGTATATTATTACATGCATTTGTTGGGTTTATATTAGATTATGTTATTTCTTGATTGTGCTTAGTAAGTGGTTTGATAAGTAGAGTGCGGAAGTTTTTCAGAAATATTTGGTTTGGTAACTCTGTTTGGTCATTAAGTATGTCAGAAGGGGATGCATGTTTATGTGAATAAATTTCGATTTCTTCTAGGAGGTTCATTCTTTTTCCTTTGTTGGCTAGGTGGAGAACTTGTAGGTTATGGGGTATGCCTGATACTTGATGTTCTTCTTCTGCTACATGCTGGGCAAATGTAGATCTATTTAAGTTTTTTAAACAAAGAGCATCCACGTGTTCTCAAAAACGTATGTTGAAGATTCTGCCTGATGGCCTATGCATGTTTTTGGACATGAGTTGCAGTTAAGTTTGTATATTCCTGATTGATTGTACAGTTTGTTATTATTTTTAATGTTGTGGATAGCTTTGTCATTTATTTTGTTATTTGCATAGTAGCTGATTCTGTTATCTGCTCCTCGGAACAGGTTTGCTATTTTATATGACAGTTTTCCTATAAATGGCAAGCTTATATATTTTTCTTTTGGCTTTGTTGTGGTATTCTTTAATGCTGTTTTGTTATTGTATTTGCTTATGTGAGGATTTATCTTAGAGTTTAGTTCATCTATTAATTTTCGATTGTAACCATTATTGTAAGCAATTGCTTTGATGGTGTTGAGTTCTTCTATTTGGTCGACTGGTTCTAGTTGTATTTTGTGCATTCTGTTTAGCATTGCTCTGTATGAAGCCATCTTGTGTTTATCTGGGTGGTAGGATGATTTATTAATTGTGTCATCTGTGTATGTTGGTTTCCTGTATACTTGAAATTTGTGTTTGTTGTTGGGGCTACTTACGGAGAGCTCCAGAAAAGTTAAACCTACTTCTGTTTGGTGTTCTACAGTGAAGATGATGTTCTTATGCATTTTATTCATTTCTTTTGCAAGGTTATCAATTTCTTCTGCTGTGCCATCAAATAAGATTATTATATCATCAACATACCTTTTGTAATAAATTACCTTGTTTACTATCTGGGGGTTTTCTTTAAAAAATTTACATACTAAGTTATTGATGAAAATATCAGCAAGCAAACTGGTAAGGCAGCTACCCACAGCCAGGCCCTCTTTCTGCTGGTACATTTTGTTATTAAAAGAAAAGTAGTTGTGTGATAGTACTAGTGTTAATAGATCAATGAATTCATATATTTCTGGTAATGCCAAATTTTTATGTTTAAGTAAATTGTTTTTAATTATTTCTGTTTTTTCTTTGACCGGTATGTTTGTGTAGAGGTTTGTGATGTCAAATGATGCAAACCTAGCAGTATCAGGAATCTGAATTTCCTTTAGACAATTAATAAGTTCATAACTGTTCTTTACTGAGAATGTCTCTTCAAATTTGAATGTGTTGCTAAGGATCTCATTCAATTTCTTGCTGATTTTATAAGTTGGTCTGCTCCGAGAATTAACAATTGGACGTATGGGACAGTTGACTTTATGGTTCTTAGGTTGTGCTCGTAGGTGTGGTGCATAAGGGTTCTTAACAGTGCATTCATGTATATCTTTTGCATTTAAGAGGAAATCACTTTTCTTCATCATATTTTTAAGTTTATTCTGTAACTTAAGAGTGGGCTCAGACTGAATTTCAACTACATTATTGTTACTGAAAAATTCAATGGTTTTGTTTACATATTCACTTTCATACATTACAACAATAGCATTGCTTTTATCTGCTTTTACAACTAAAGCTTTTTTGTCACTTAGTTTCTTGTTAACACTTTTAAGTATTGCACTGTCATAGTGCTTTATACTATTATTATTATTATTTGCTTTCTCTATTTGTTTGGTGATAAAATTGTTAACTTTGTGGCCTATGGCAATCTGATCATTCTGCGTTAGTTCTGCAGTATCACAGGCTGTTTTGGTGCCTACTATTAATTCTTTAAAATTATTTTCAGTCAGAGATGGGATGATATTATGTTGAAGCCCTTTATTCATTAAACTTACTTCTTTATCACTGAAAATGATGTTAGTAGAATTTGCTAGATGTTTGGAGAATTTATGCTTAGTGGAAGGTACATTGTAATTCACCTTTGGAATTTCTGACATAAGCTTTTTCAACTTATTGTTGTGCCTACATCTGACCTTATGCTGTTCTTTCATAGCTATTATACTGACAAAATCTAATGCATGGTTGAATTGTGTGGGGGTAAGTTGTTTACCTAGCTCTAAATGTAATCTATATAACTGGTGGCTTAAAAACTGCTTCTTTCTGTGTTGGTTTTGGATTTCAGATTGGAGCCATATAATTTCACTTCTTTCTTTAGCTATTTTCGCTGCTTTGCTTTGACTATTGATGTTCACTTTGATATATTTTGGAGTTACATTCGCACTTAAACATTTTTTATTGAACTTGATACTAAGAATTGTTCTTTCTAACTTAATTTAGTACTTTCTGAAGGCATTTACAGCTCTTAGTACCTGACTAAATAGTCTCAATAACAATTTGTACATTTCTATTTGGACTGTTGAGCTCCGTATGCGTGGATAATGATATTTTACTATAAAAATACAGCGACCAGACACTTTTTTTTAATGCGTTTTATTTATGCCAATATGCATTTAGGGTTTGCACCCATCTTCAGCTGGCAAGTTACATGTATCTTCAGTTTCTACAATGGTAAAACATCGACAGCAGTTTGGATGCTGCAGCTGGCCTGTGCATAAGCAACGATTCCAATCATTTACTTCAGTTTCGTGAGTTTAAAGTTACGCACTATCAGTTGTTCATTTTACTTACACTCTCCTCTCCTTGTTTTTTCTTGGCCTTTCTTCTCTTTTGTAACAGCACAAATGTTTTTTGTCACTGTAGAACACCAAACAGAAGTAGGTTTAACTTTTCTGGAGCTCTCCATAAGTAGCCCCAACAACAAACACAAATTTCAAGTATACAGGAAACCAACATACACAGATGACACAATTAATAAATCATCCTGCCACCTGGATAAACATGAGATGGCTTCATACAGAGCAATGCTAAACAGAATGCACAAAATACCACTAGAACCAGCTGATCAAATAGAAGAACTAAACACCATCAAAGCAATTGCTTACAATAATGGTTACAATTCAAAATTAATAGATGAACTAAACTCTAAGATAAATCCTCACATAACCAAATACAATAACAATACAGCATTAAAGAATACCACAACAAAGCCAAAAGAAAAATATGTAAGCTTTCTATTTGTAGGAAAACTGTCGTATAAAATAGCAAACCTGTTCCGTGGAACAGATATCAGAATTAGCTACTATACAAATAACAAAATAAATGACAAAGCTATCCACAACATTAAAAATAATACCAAACCATACAATCAATCAGGAATATACAAACTTAACTGCAACTCATGTCCAAAAACATATATAGGCCAAACAGGTAGAAACTTCAACATATGTTTTCGAGAATGCATGGATGCTCTTTGTTTAAAAAACTTAAATAGATCCATGCATAAAAAGTTCTCGGTTTACTTGCCACGTCAAATTTGGATAAAATCCCAAGCTTTCGATGACTACCTCCATCATCTTCGTCAGGGGTAAAACTGACTGTCAGTTTTCCCCCTGATGAAGATGACGGAGGTAGTCATCAAAAGCTTGGGATTTTATCCAAATTTGAAGCGGCAAGTAAACCGAGAACTTTTTATGCAAGGACTCCGTCGCGAAAGACTTCGTAGTCATATTAAATAGATCCACATTTCCAAACATGTAGCAGAAGAATAACATCAAATAACAGACATATCCCATAACCTACAAGTTCTCCACCTAGCCAACAAAGGAAAAAGAATGAACCTCCTAGAAGAACTCGAAATTTATTCACATAAACATGCATCTGCTCTTGACACACTTAACGATCAAACAGAGTTACCAAACCGAATATTTCTGAAAAACTTCCACACTCTACTTATCAAACCACCTACTAAGCACAATCAAGAAATAACATAATCTAATATAAACCCAACAAATGCATGTAATAATATACAATATGTCAGTCGACAACATGGCGGATAACGCAGTGCGCCTGTGTAAAATACGTGACAAAAAATGTTTGTACTGTTACAAAAAAGAAGAAAGGCCAAGAAAAACAAGGAGAGGAGAATGTAAGTAAAATGAACAACTGATAGTGCGTAACTTTAAACTCACAAAATTGAAGTAAATGATTGGAATCGTTGCATTGCACAGGCCAGCTGCAGCATCCAAACTGCTGTCGATGTTTTACCACTGTACAAACTGAAGACACATGTAACTTGCCAGCTGAAGATGGGTGCAAACCCGAAATGCATATTGGCATAAATAAAACGCATTAAAAAAAAGTGTCTGGTCTCTGTATTTTTATAATAAAATATAATGGAATGTAGTCAAATTAAATCAGATGATGCTGAGGGAATCAGATTAGGAAATGAGACAATTGATATTTGAGTTTTGTTATTTGGGTAGCAAGATAAGTGATGGTGGGGAGAGAAAGGATATAAAATGTTACTGGCAATGGCAAAAAAAGTGTTTCTGAGGAAGTGATGTTTGTTAATACTGAATATAGATTTAAGTTTTTTCTGAAAGTATTTGTATGGTAGTGAAACATGGACAAGATGCAGTTTGGGCAAGAAGAGAATATAAGCTTCTGAAATGCGAGTGGTGTTACAGAAGAATGCTGAAGAACAGATTGGTAGATTGCGAGAAGCTACTGAACAGAATTATGGCGAAAAATTTGTGACACAACCTGACTATGAGGAGGGATCAGTTGATAGAACACATTCTGAATCATCAGGGGATCACCAGTTTGACAATGGAGTAATGTAATGGGGGTAAAAAACATACTACACCAAGAGATGAATACAGTAAGCAAATTAGAAGGATGTACATTGCAGTAGTTATTTAAAGATGAAGAGGCTTGCACAGAACTGAGTGGCATGGAGAGCTGCATCAATCCACTCTTCAAACTGGGGACTAGGTGACATATTACAAATCATGCAAACAAATGGTGACAGACATACGAGAAGAAAAATAACACAAAATAGCAATTTATACAACAGGGTGTATATGTGTACAAGAAAAAAATCCTGAATTTTTCCCAGCTCCCCTGGTTAAAAACGCCCTTTTTTCCACAGGAAAATACTCTTCTTCCAAGGTGAAAATACCCCCTTTTCCATAACAACATCACTTTTAAGAAGGGTGAACACACAAATAGAAAAAGTTAATGATTTAAATTAATGTACGTAGTGTAGTATAAGAAAAGCTAAGCTTTCACTTAATTGGTCTTTTTAGCAGATGTTATACTTTAAGATATATCACCTAAATGTGCCAATAAATTTTAAACAATAGTTTGGCTCGAAATTATTCTAAATGGCTGGGACTCAAAGTGTTAAGATTGAAATGAAAGTCTGTGATTTAAGAAATTTCATTGCACATTCTCACAAGTAACATAATTCATCTTGCGTTAAAGGAAATTTCCTTTCAAAATAACAGTTTTCAAAGAACCATTCGCAATATTTTCCTGCGACTTCTTAGACACGGTTTCATTTCAGCAGGTGCCAGAGAGCACCAGAAAACAGGTGTTACTGTGTGTGAACAGTTACTGTGTCATAGGAAGCCTGTATGTTCGTACACATAGAGCATTAAGAGATATTACATGATGTCATAAAAGAAATATGACACCAGAGGATACTCTAAGATCATAGGAATTTCGAAAACCATACTAGAATGCATAATTTGGCTTAAGGGACACTTTCATACATCCAGATTCACAATGAAGTAGGTCCCCACCTGATATTGTGCTTTTCAGGATGCAAATTTTCTCGGAGTATGCGTGCTGTATTGTCCCATGTTTGGTTTTTTTATTATGGCATAATGTCATACATGCCAGAAGATGAAAATGTGCAATTAAAATTCAGTGAACCATTGAAACTAGCCAATACTGAGGTATGAAATACTTTGTTTCTTATAAGCGGACTACTTCTGTGGAAATGATTAATCAGAGCCACATTTATTTAGCAAACTGACAAAAATAACTTCAATGTTCTGCAAGGCAATTAATGCTTGACTGCCAAAAATGTGAAAAGAAAATCAGACAACTGAAACCAATATTTTTGCCTTCCATAATTATGTGAATGCATTTAATTCATTTGATAGTTCCTGGTCACAGAAATCCGTTATGTTTTCAATTGATGTTTGAATATGTTTTCAATTGATGTTTGAACTGTAAATGAAAAGGAAACAACAAAATCACTAAACATAAACAGGGGTCACTATGCCCCTGCCCATTACAACCCATCGTGCTCTGTGCATGCACAACCAGTTTTTCCATTTGTCTGTAAATAATTCGTGTTAGTATTTTGCAGCTGTGACTTATTAAACTGATAGTTTGGTAATTTTCACATCTGTCAACACCTGCTTTCTTTGGGATTGGATTTATTATATTCTTCTTGAAGTCTGAGGGTATTCCACCTGTCTCATACATCTTGCTCACCAGATGGTAGAGTTTTGACAGGACTGGCTCTCCCAAGGCCGTCAATAGTTCCAATGGAATATTGTCTACTCCTGGGGCCTTGTTTCGACTCAGGTCTTTCAGTGCTCTGTAAAACTCTTCATGAAGTATCGTATCTCCCATTTCATCTTCATCTACATCCTCTTCCATTTCCATAATATTGTCCTCAAGTACATTGTCCTTGTACAGATCCTCTATATACTCCTTCCACCTTTCTGCTTTCCCTTCTTTGCTTAGAACTGGGTTCCCATCTGAGCTCTTGATGTTCATACAAGTGGTTCTATTTTCTCGAAAGGTCTCTCTAATTTTCCTGTAGGCAGTATCTATCTTACCCCTAGTGAGATAAGCCTCTACATCCTTACATTTGTCCTCTAGCCATCCCTGCTTAGCCATTTTACACTTCCTGTCGACCTCATTTTGAGACGTTTGTATTCCTTTTTGCCTGCTTCATTTACTGTGTTTTTATATTTTCTCCTTTCATCAATTAAATGCTGGAAGCATACTGAAAATGAAACCTGCTTAACAGTGGACACATTTCAGCATAATGTTTATGCACAATTCACTTTTTTACACAGTGCTCACTGAATGAATATTGTATTTCTTCTGAATGAGTTAATACTGCCCATAACAAATCCTTTGAAGAATATACGTACGGGGGCACCAAAGTTAGAATTTCGAGACACCTGGATGATAGCCTACATGAAGTTTGCAAACTGACACTACAGGTCTATCCAACTGTCCATTCGTGGGCTGAGAATATTCTTGGTGAGGGCACAGAGTTGCCCCACATTGTAATACTGTGTGAGATAACAGAGGGAATCAAAATAAAATAAACAAATTTTGTGTTCTAGTATCAAAGACAGCTGGGATCATTACCATAGTTAACATAGCAACATTCAGTGTCTGCACAAGATCTCGAATGTGACTTTACGAAGGAAACCTTTCATCTACTCTCAGTTCTAAGAATATAGAAAGGTAACTCCACTGACTGTTTGACCGCCTTGAGATAATATAATTTTGTTTATACTACAGCTCTGTGTCAGTAACTGTATGCATTATGATTTTCTGTATTTAAGTGTTATTCCGTTCCCTGAAAGCCACATACTGCTGTTGCTGAATACCCTATTACACACATTATGTGTTGTGTGCAAAAAGAACATTTTTTTTTCCTCCCCCCCCCCCCCCCCCACCCCCCTTCCCCCTTCCCCATCCCCGCCCTGACACGTTTAGTCCAAGGAAAGCAACATATCCAGATTGTGGCATCTCTTATTTACAGGACCACAGTATAATTTCAAACTGTTTCCTGCAAGGCAAACTTCTACTTTCTACTATCTACATAAGAAGTCAACCACTGTTTAGCTTTTCCCCTAACCCACAATGTTAAAACTTATGCAAAAATATTTCATGGTCAAACACAGTTAAATGTGTTTCTTAAACTGAAGAAAATACCTACAGTTCTCAACCTATCATTTAGCCATTATACTTTGTAGGAGAACCCAGTATATTGCCCTTGTGTGCAAGTGTTCAACAGGGGTTACAACAAGAGTGCCACAGGGAAGTGTGATAGGACTGTTGCTATTTTCTGTATACATAAAAGATCTGTCAGACAGGATGGGCAGCACTTTGCAGTTGTTTGATGATGATGCTGTGGTGTATAGGAAGGTGTCAAAGGTAGATGACTGTAGGTTAATACATGATGACGTAGACGTAATTTCTAGTTGGTGTGATGAATGGCAGATGGTTCTTAATGTATAATGTAAGTCAATGCGGATGAATAGGAAGTAAAAAAACCTGTAATGTTCAGACACAGCCCTGCTTGACACAGTCATGTTGTTAAATATCTGGCTGCAATGCTGTGAAGCAATATGAAATGGAATGAGCATGTGAGGATTGTGATAGGGAAGGTGAATAGTCAACTTCAGTTTACTGGGAGAATTCTAGGAAAGGGTGGTCCATCTACAAAGGAGATACTAGTGTGACCTATTCTTGGAGAATGGCTTGAGCGTTTGCAATTTGCACCAGGTTGGATTGAAAGAAGACATCGAAGCAACGCATAGGTGAACTGCTAGATTAGTTACCAGTATGTTTGATCAGCACGCAAGTGTTGTGGATATGCTTCAGGAGCTCAAGTAGAAATCTCTGGAGGGAAGAAGACACACATTTTAAAGAATACTACTGAGAAAGTTTAGAAAACTGGCATTTGATGCTGAGTGTAGAATGATCCTATAGGGACCATGAAAATTAGAAATGAAAAATTTGATCAAACAATGCAAAATCCAGGATGGAATGTAACACTATTATGAGAAGGACTGTTGCTATTCACCATATAGCAGGGATGCTGAATTACAGATACGCGAGACAAAAAGACTGTCACAAATAAAGCTTTGGGCCAGTAAGGCCTTCATCAAAAATAGACGACAGAGACACATCCATGCACGCACGCACACACGCAAGCGCACACACACACAGACACAGACACACACACACACACACACACACACACACACACACACACACACACACACATGACTGCAGTCTCAGGCAAGTGAAGCCGCACTGCAAGCAGCAGCAATACCGCATGATGTGAGTGGCGACTGGGTGGTGGTAAGGAGGAGGCTGGGGTGGGGAGAGGGGCAGGATAGTAGGGTAGGGGTGGCGGACAGTGCAGTGCTACTGAGGAGCACTCAGTGATGACGTGGAGAGAGGGTGGGCAGCTATGTGCAGTCAGAAGGTTAGACAGATGGTGGGGAGAGGTGGGGAGAAGGGAGTGGGGGATAGCGGGAGAGGAGAAAAGTAGAAAGAGTACGTGCGATGGTGGAATGAAGGAAATGTATTGCTGGAATGGGAACAGGGAAGGGGTTGGATGAGTGAGGACAATGACTAAAAAGTTGAGGTCAGGAGGGTTAGGGGAATGTAGGATATACTGCAGGGGAAGTTCCCACCTGTGCAATTCAGAAAAGCTGGTATTGGTGGAAAGGATCCATATGGCAGTGGCTGTGAAGCATCATTGAAATGAAGGGTGTCATGGTTGGCAGTGTGCTCAGCAACAAGATGGTCAATTTATTTCTTGGCCACATTTTGTCAGTGGCCATTCATAAGCACAGATAGCTTGTCATGCAAACAATGACTTGAATTATCCTCCCAACATTGTACAAAAGCAAATCTCCCGTGCTTTATCTTTCCAGTCTCCCACCACCTACCAAAGTCCCCCCATCTGGCCACAGAGGAACATTGCCCTCATAACACAGTACCACCCAGGACTGGAGCAGCTGAATTACATTCTCCGCCAGGGTTTCAACGAAGTCTTGTCATGCCTGAAATGAGGAATGTCCTGCCCACTATCCTTTCCACCCCTTCCACATTGGTATACCACCATCCACTGAACCCACACAATATACTCGTCCATTCCTACACAATCCCTGTTCCCAACCTGTTACCTAGTGGCCCATACCCCTGTAACAGAGCTAGACACAGACCTGTCCCATACATCCTCCCACCACCAACTACTCCAGTCCAGTCACAAACATCACCTATCCCATCAAAGACCGGGCTACTTGTGAAACCAGTCATGAGATCTTCAAGCCAAGCTGCAACCACTGTGCTGCTTTCTATGTGGGAATGACAACCAACAAGCTGTCTGTACTCGTGAATGGCCACCAACAAACTGTGGCCAAGAAACATGTGGACCACCCTGTTGCTGAGCATACTGCCAAACATGAAATCCTTCATTTCAATGACTGCTTCACAGCCAGTGCCATATGGATCCTTCCCACCAATGCCAGCCTTTCTGAACTGCACAGGTGGGTCCCTACAATATTTTGTACATTCCCATAGCCCTCTCAGCATCAACCTCCGTTAGTCATTGTCCTCATCCATCCAGCCTCTTCCCTATTCCCATTCCAGTACTACACAGCCCTCATTCCACCTTTGCACCCAGCCCTTTTACTTCTCATCCCTCTCTTTGTCCAACCACCCGACTGCACGTAACTGTCCACCCTCTCTCCACATTGTCCCTGCGCACTCCCCAGCAGTACTGTACTGTCTGCCACTCCTACCCTGCTATGCCTCCCCCTCCCCACCCCAGCCTCCTCCTTAGCCCCACCCAGTCGCCACTCACATCATGCACTGGTGATGCTTCTTGCAGTGTAGCTTCAGTTGCCTGAGACTCCGATCATGTGTGTGTTAGTTACATTTGTGCGCACGCAAGGGTGTGTGTGTGTGTGTGTGTGTGTGTGTGTGTGTGTGTGTGTGTGTGTGTGTGTGTGTGTGTGTGTGTGTTCAAATGTGTGTGAATTCTTAAGGGACCAAACTGATGAGATCATCAGTCCCTAGACTTACTATTTAAACTAACTTATGCTAATAACAAGAAATACATCCATGCCTGAGGGAGGACACAAACCTCTGGCAGGAGGGGCACGGCAGTCTGTGACATGGCACCTCAAATCGCGCAGCCACTCCGTGCGGCTGTGTGTGTGTGTGTGTTTGGATCTAATGGGTGCTTAATGGTGAGTTTATTAGTACCCTTACAGTCATTACAACAAACAAATGTGGCTAAAATCTCCAAAATTCTTGCACAAAGTAAGGAGTACACCTATAAAAGGACAATCAATCACTCACTTCCACCTCACTTGCCTCTCACACACCTGAAGACAACTGAGAAAGGGTGGAAGATGCTACACCTGGGACTAAAACAAATATAAAAATGCAGAAGACCTAAAACAGTAACATAGGGAAATGTAACTGGCTGACCACATACACAAAACTATGGGTGAGTCAATCACCCTATTAACACATTGAAATCATCTCCATACACTTTTCGGATACAATTTGAACGCATCACAAAACACAGGGGAATCAGCAAAATGCCGCACGTAATGAGAAGAATGGGCAAGGAGCACTATGTAAGTAGTTTGTGGATAAGCTGAGAATTTAGGTCCGTTGGGAAGCATGCTAGGATAGTGTGTGCAGTTCTGGTGACCACTGTGTCTGGATGGCACACATTTTCAACTTTCTCCATTGGTTTAAATCAATACCCACACACAGCCATTGATTGCAATTCCTTTGTGCCATTTATCTTAGCTTGTTACCTGTAGCTGCATATAATGCAGCTATCAAGAGTTCAGCTTTTACCTGAGTCAATAAGATTTTGATCTAACTTGCTGCCTATTGGCAAGATGTGATTATTAAATATTGTGCACAACTATGGCAGATCACTAACGGTTTCATTCTCACACAAGAGAGGTGTAATATATTGAGACCCACATTCAGCCTGACACTTCTTTCACAAATGACCACATAGTTTTAATTGTGTTCTGAGAGCATTCTATTCTCTTTGAGTAATGAACTGTTTAAACTTGTCTTATGCCATTATACAGCACTTTTCAGTATTATCTGCAGTAAAATTCTGTTACCATTCTCTGACTGACCTTCACAATATGATACAGCTTGCATTTCCTGCTACATGATATTCTAAATGAGGAAGAGTTATCAAAGAAAGTAACACGTGTTTAAGGAAATGACATTCGAGTTGCTGTGCGATTATTTTTCTTGTATCTCACGTGGTGCATAAACTGAACTTTGAAATATAACTTAGATTGTAGTCTTAATGACATGTCTTATTTGACTTATTGTTTTACCTCCATATGGTCATGTAAGTACAGTTGCTTAATCTGCTACAAAAATAATTTTATGATTGTATACCAGTCAGCACATTTTACTAAAATTACAGATTTATATTTGTAATTGATGATGACATGAATACACAAGTGATCCTAGTAAATCTCACATCAGCAGTGTACTCTGTGATATGTAATGTGGGACAGATGCACTTGGTGAAACATGTTGTAAATACTGGCAATAGTTTTGACATGCCTATGCATCTTATGTCTATTGTCCAGGTAATTAAGATATGAAGTACTTTTATATCTCACACTGGCTGCTTATATTATCCTATATTGAGGTATTAATGATAATAATTCAACCTAAGTATTATATTAATGACATGTAAGTTAGTTCTGATAATGACAATATTATATAAAGGATAGAATGCTCCTCGACATACAGCAGAGACGCTAAGTCACAGATTGGCACAATAAAAAGACTGTCAAACAAGTAAGCTTTTGACCAAAGAGACCTTCATTTGAACAAACATAACTCACACACACATGAGCACAGTTTCTGGATGCCAAGGCCAGATAGTCAATCATTCTCATGTGCCATTTCCAGGTGGAACAGATAAGGGAGGAGCAGTTTTTGGCTCCAGAAGTACCCTCCACCACACACTGTCAGGTGAATGGCAAACATAGATGTGAACAGGTTGTGCAGAACTAAGCTGCTCGTGTGTCTTGTGGCACTGAGAAGTAGATCTGAGGATTGCTCAGCAGACAGTGGTTGAGAGACAATCAGGATTTAACATCTTGCTGATGATGCAACCGTTAGATACCAAGAAGAAGCTTTGACTTGGGAAGAATGAGGAAGAAAACTGAAAGCGTACTTTCCAAGGAGCTGTTCCAACAGGAAATTTGTGTAAACCGTAGAATGTGAATCTGGATGGCTCAATGAGGAACTAAACTCTAGTTCCCAAAAAATACTGCACCAGCGCAGAACTGACTGCAGTAGAAGTCACAATCGCGAAAGCATTAGAAAGAAATGGAGGTAGCTACCAGTGAACGGATAAAGGTACTTCTTTGCTCTGTTCCAACAGATGGTAGCATGGACTGGCGGATTTAAAATTGTCAGCCACCAAAGAGCGATGTCTTCAGCATCTTTTCTCAAGATCTTGGTACCCTTGTGCAAATAGTATCTCCTGTTAAAACAGAAAGGAAAAGCCGTATAACAACAGACAGTCATAAGAATGTTTCACATACATGCTCCATTATATCTGTTCATATTTCTGTCATATGTCAATAGTATTAATACAACAGCTGATGGCACAAATAAGACTGGGCGATTTAGGGACTAACAGAATCGACGAGCCAGCTAAAAACACATTAAAACTTTCATTTAATTAAATTCGGCAAGAGATCTGACACCACACAATACCAACAGTTTTCTTTCCATGCGTGCAACAGAAGGCTACCTCTTTCTTCTCCCTTTTAAGATGGTATGTACTGTCCTTGACCATCTGTCTGAACTATCCTATCTGCTGGGTACATTTTCTGAATAACCGGTAGAGCACTAAGAGAGTCGGTGCAAACAAAAGACTTCCCTACACTAAGAAATCTCATCTGCTCCAGTCTCTTGTTGACTGCCCACATCTGTGCAAAGTACACTGAGAGCTGGTGTGGTAGACCGAGGCAATGTCATAATGCAGTGTGAGCAGATGATTAGGAATTTGTTGGAGCAACACTGGTACATACTGCCGATAACCATCATGTGTGCAAAAGTGAATGTCAAATGCCTGATTACTATTATTACACCAAAAACAATATGGCCAAAACAAGTGAATAATTTTATTTACATCTCTCTTCTGCACTGGGAAGCTTTGTATTAAGCCCATTTTGTCTTGATCATAGGTCAAATGGGTTGATAGAAGAATGTAAATGGCTAGTATCCAGCCATAAAAGTACTTAAATTTTGACATTTTAATATAATGACTTATTACATATCATGATTAAATTGATTTGTATTAGTGATAGGCAAAAGCTAAACTATTATACAGCTATTTCAGAAAATGTAGTGACCCTTACACTGCATCAAATAATGCTTCCAAAAACTCAGAACTTACTTTGTGGATCAATCATCAGTGGCCACCTTCTTGCTTTACTAATTATTATGCCATTATCCACCGAAAAATTATCGACTGGTAACCCAGCTATATTCCATGCTCTAATTACAACTGGTTCTCCCAAAGTTGCAATGAGAGAAAAGTTTTGTGAGCATGGTATTCCCAGTTCTGTACAGGCTTTGTTCCACTCTCCTGTCAGTTCCTGAAACAACAGCTCTAGATGTTTAACTGTACTTATTATGAGCAACATAATTATCAGCGTCTCCTAAGAGCAATTATTATCATTGTTTCAAACAATGGAAAGTCCAGGTAGAATGTAACAATATTACAAAAAGGGAAGTTGCTACTCACCATATTGCAGATATGCTGATTCGCAGATAGGGACAACGAAAAGACTCTTACAATTAAAGCTTTCGATCATTAAGAGCTTTGTCAACAATAGACAACAGACACACACACACACTTTGTGGATGTGTATGTGTGTCTGTTGTCTATTGTTGATGAAGGCCTTAATGGTTGAAAGCTTTAACTGTGTGTTTTTGTGACCTGTCAAGTTGGAAGATGCAAAGATGATAGAATATTTCAATTTCCTTTTTCTGACCCCCCGGGAATTGATGGGGGTTATGTAAATAAATGAAAATAAGCTAAATTCTCCTCTACTATAAAAGAAAACACTTCATGTGTCAGTTAAAGAATGTTAAGAAAAGTGAAGTTAATTTCTAATATAAAACCTATGATTCTTGTAAATAATCATGTAATTCTACGTCATATTCTACGTATATTATATGAAGACAATTAGACTATTGTGATGCAAGATATACCTAAACTGTATGAAGTGCATGAAGTGATACAGGTGGTTTACCACCATGAATACAGGATGTGCCTATGGTAAGAATTAAACAAGTATAAATAAACCACCTATAGCAGTGCAACAGTGCAGGACATCACTATAGAAGGGAAAAAATGAAGGAAGCAGAGGTAACAAATTAACCCTGTCCTTGATGGATATTTGTCATGGTGTCGATTGTACCAAATGCCTTCTTTGGACTCTGCAGTGATGTACGGTTTTTCGTAGACTATGAACTAGAAGATGGGAACTTAAATGGCTCCTTCAATGCGTGGGAGGGAGGTGGGGGGTGGGGTGGGGGGGGGGGGGGGAGACTGAGGACAATCATTGTGGTGTCGGTTGTACGAAGTAGCTTTGTTGGACTCTGCAGTGACGCAGGGTCCGTCATTGTTTATGAACTGGTAGACAGGACCTTATACAGCTCCTTCATTGTGGCTGTGGCAGGAATGAGACACACACAAGGCCCCAATGCTATGCAGACATACTGACTGGCTCTAACACTGCATGACAGTTACACGCTAACAATGCGGAGTGGGGACTGAACTTAAATAATCAATACGTTCAATGTAGGGAGAATATTAGGAAACTAAGAACTGAAATAATAATAGTATAGAAAAGAGAAAGAAAGGAAAAAAATTAAATATTGTATATAAAAGAATTTTATAAAATCAATATTAAATAATGGGTAAAAGTTTAAAAATGGAAATGCAAGCTTGATATGAATAGGAGTACTAAAAATATAAAATAAAAACTTATTGAGTCTAGCCAAACACTAAAGTGTATTGACTACCCTCCAGGCCAAGGACCCAATATAGAAATTGTAATGTAACATCTGCTCTGAGTAGCGAGTAAACAACCCATAAACAACCAAAAATGTGCACAGCTATTGTATAATGTCGTCCAGTAAAGTTTGGACAATGCCAATATACAGTAGGGGAGGAGTTGTAGTATACTTAAACTTCAATACTTGAAAGACTGTAATTTTTTAAAATTGTTTTGTAATTTTTTAAACTGTTTCTCTTTCTCATGATTTACAGGAAGATAAAAGTAACGAGATTATACAACATGTGGAATAGAATCAATGTTATCTCAGTAAGCTCATTCTTTTTCATGTTCATTTATAACAGTTTTCTTTTATTAATCACTTGTATTGCTTCAGATACATCCATGGTGGGATGTTTCATGCAGATGTTCCATCTTTTGTGTGAATGAAAAAAAAATGTAAACTTGTATAAAAAAGTATTCAACAAAAGTTTATGTATGTGAGGTCCACCAGTTATGTAAAACATTGTTTTTCTCAGTAACCAGCCATGTTTTGCCACCACTGTGCCATCATCAGTGGGTTTTCGTTTTTATTTATTCTTTATATTTGGTGTACATAGATTTTCTGGATCACTTTTGTGTTAATTACTACAGGTAGCTGGTCATGTTTTCGTGTGGCAAGCACTTCCATCCTCCGCATCATGCTGAGATGTTGTGATGCATACGTAACTATAACAAGTATTTTCCACAAATAACATAGTAAAACACTTTTCACTACACCAGAACTGACTGACTGGGCTGGGGCACATAAAAAACCACTATCACACTGTGTTCTGGTGTAGTGAAAACGAACACAAACAGTATTTCTCATCTGAGATCGACAAGGGGGCTAGGATGAAAGAAAGATAAATGGTACAATGTGTACAAATGAGTACACAGAAGTGGTAGCTCATTTGTCACAGGAAATTTTACCTGATGACAGCTTTAATAAATGAGAGTTATGTGAAGTGGAAAACCAAATTGGTTAACTCTCCAAGAATAGAAAGACCAAATAGCACCAGAAATAGTACCTGTTATCCAAGAAATGGAAGAGCTTGGGGGAGGGGGGGGGGGGGGGGGGGGGACAGTAAAAGCAGGATGTGCAGGAATGAGTTTTTGCCAGCAACAACAAGCCTCATGACCTAGTTCAGAAACATTAACATCAGCATCAGCTAAATGGAAACAAGGGCCAGTTCATGCAAATGGCTACACAGCAAATGAATGTATATGCACCTTGACTATTAGAGAAAAAATTGCTGAAACACCAGCAGCTCAGACATTTTCACAGGATAGGAAGACGATGGTCCCTGTATTATTTATTAGAAGTTTTCATGGGGTGTACCCACACGTGTGTAGTGAAAGACAAAAGATATGTTATGTCTGAAACTTCTCATTCTGGAAACATATGTTATGTCTCTTGATGTTTACAGCCAGACAGCATCCTGTGGATGACTGATATGCTTGACAAAATTGAGACATATCAATTTGAGTGTGCTTTTTTGGCAAAGGACTGGACTCAAGGGATACAGGAACATCTACGAAAAGGGATTTTTAACCCAGAACCCTTTTCATTTAGAAATGGCCTATTAAGAAAAAATTCCAAATAATATATCAACAAATCAAAGTATTGGGATGATCCCTTTTCTCATAAAGACATTCTTTGCATATTGAAGGTAAAATTACTGCCTGACATTAGGAACAAATTAACCAGTGTGTCACAAAAGAAACTTGAAGAGTTCCTCTTGAAATTAGATTCAGTTGGCGTAATATACGAAGATATTCGAAGTAAAGCTGGTTATTATTGTATGCCAGGCCAAAACTCTAATCACAATAGGAATGTGAGTGCTCAACATAAGTATCCTAATGAAAACAGATCCAATGGAACTACCACAATAACTTTATACAAAACTGACAAAGATCAAATGGCAACAATAATCATTTTAGACCAAACTGGAGTCCAGGGAGGTACCAACACACCTAAAATTTAAACCATAACCATCTGTCTTGGAATAAGCAGAATGGTAATCCACAACAACAGCAAACGATGACACCAAATGACACAGATTCAAGGGCACAACCTTTCCTAAGAGTACCTGAGGTTGTGGAGAGTGATCACAAAACCAGGAACTGACTCCGTCAAAGTGAACATAACTGACTCGTGCCCCAGAGGAGTGGATGAAGGGGACATCAGGCTCTATGATATGTATATTAAATTTTTGGATTGCAATGAAGCAGAAGATATGAAAGGGGAGTTGAAAGGAATACCCAATAATTCTGGTCTTGGAAGTATGAGCGACGGTAGAGGCTATACCAAAAGTCATTACTTCAGACACAGGAGCATCAGCCAACGTTTTAGCAGAAAGCTTACGAGGATGGTCCTTTAAGTACCCAACCCAACAAAGAAAACACAAAAATTTTGGAAAAAAATGTATTTATTTTTCAACATAATCTCAACATAAGCTCTATTAACTTTTCCCAGTGATGTTCAATAAATTCAACACCCTTTCTATAAAGAGAACTGTCTAACATCTCAAAATAACCATTAACTGCTGACATCACATCTTCATTCGCTGAAAATCTTGGTTATGAAATGGCACAAAAAAATCAGCTTTGTTGCTGCGAAACTTCACTAAACACTCAATTGAAACATCTTCATGACAAGCGGCACAAACCTCGCACACAGTTTTCTCATGTCCAGATTTTCAGATAACATGTCTGCTAGGTCACACACTTTCAGTTGATGACCATCCAGTACCACTTTGTGGATTTTCTTCTCAATTTCTGGAGTCGTCACCTCATTTGGTCGACCACTGTGATGCTCATCTTGGCAGCTCATATGGCCTCATTTAAACTTAGCTACCCAATATTTTACTGTTGTCAACGAAGGAGAAGACTCTCCCAATGTAGAATTTAACTCAGCTTTAATATTGGTTGTGATGAGGCATTACTGTATCACATAATGATGACCAATTTTCTCCATTTTCCAAGTTCACTCACAACATTCACTATTGATGGCTACCAAACAAATACTAAACAATGTGACGTCTTCAAACTTGAAACATATGCTTCCTAGATCACATATTTTCTAATCCATTCAACAATGACTGCCATCTCTCGGTCAGGCCTGGTGCTTATGGGACGAACCTCATATTTAAGAAGATTCCAGAGAGAAAAGATTTACTGGAGTTCCCAGTAAGAAACTGCAGAATAATAGAAGCAATAGGTACATTATCAGGGAATGTAAAAATACAGATGGAACTAAATATAATGCTAGGAAATGCAGCTATGAAATGCATATTCTTAGCAGTGAAAATTTACAAGCCGAATGTATTTTAGGAATGGAGCTGATTTGCGAAAAGTATGGAAACACACCTTCTCTGGGGGAAAATTTAGTTTTCAGACTTTTAACCTCAACTGATCTTGTGTGTCAACCTGGAACACATGGAAAATATTGTAGAAATGAAATAATATGCTTGATTCATGAGGAAGACCAATGCACCCACACATGTCAAACAACTGCTATTGAGACAATATCATTGCATACACAGACTCATCTGAAGTTGTCTGGGTTAGTGCATCTATCAGACAGTTAGAAGCAACAATTCACAGAGCCTTTCTTAACATACTCAAGAGTATTTGGAAAATGACTGGCTACAATAAAAGCTGTACATGCCATTAAATGTTTTTCCTCATGAGCTGTATTGTCATAGATTCTACTTGATTCTTTGGCATCAACAAGTAGCTGTTTGGAGAGGACATCAAAAGCATGTTGTCATGGAATGTAATAGAACCCTTACAAGCCTATACTGCAGCCCACTCCCAGTTGCACTGAAACCAGGAGGCAAAGTAAGATTAGCGCAGTATGCATGTGAGATAAACAAGATTATAATACTAGTGTGGGATCACTCAGAAAATGGTGACAAGCTTATGTAGTGATTCCACGGAGTGCAATACTTGACCAGTACAGACTTAAAAACTTCATATTGGCTGGTAAGCCTGGAAGAGGAATCTAGAAAATACAAAACATTTGTTTATGTGGGTAGAAATTTAAAGTTCTAGACCTAGATGCAAGACCTGTCGCATACATCCTCCCACCACCACCTAGTCCAATCCAGTCACTAACATCACCTATCCCATCAAAGGCAGGGCTACCTGTGAAACCAATCATGTGGTCTACAAACTAGGCTGCAGGCACTGTAGTGCATTCTATGTATGGTGACAACCAACAAGCTGTCTGTTCGCATGAATGGCCCCTGGCAAAATGTGGCCACAAAACAAGTGCATCACCCTGTTGCTGAACTACCCCCCCCCCCCCCCCCCCCCCCACCACAACCACAAGCTGCCCACTGTCTTCTGTCTAACCTGCAGCACTTCACTGTCTGCCACCCCCAGCACACTATCCCCCCCCCCCCTTCCCCGTCCCAACCTCCTCCTTAGCCCCACCCAGTGGCCACTCCCATCATGCAATGGTGCTGCTGCTCGCAGTGTGGTTTCATTTGCCTGAGACTGCAGTAGTGTGTGCGACTTGCATTTGCACGTGTGTGTGTGTGTGTGTGTGTGTGTGTGTGTGTGTGTGTGTGTGTGTGTGCGTGTGCGTGTGTGCGTATGTGTGCTGCTGAGTAGCAACTTTCCTTCTCATAGTATTGTTAAATTCCATCCTGGATTTTCCACTCTTAACCTAAAGTTCTGTCATTTGAGTCAAAACTAAGTGCTGACACATGTATCTCAGCCTTAGATTATTTACTGTGACCCAAGTTACAAAAACTCCAATTCTGCCTTGAAAAAAATAAAATTTGTGGGATGTATGATAGAGTCAAAGGATACTCTTCCAGATTCTGAGAAAATACAAGCTAGGTATGAAGAATTTTCCAGTAACAAAATGAAGAAACAACTGGAGGGTTTTCTTGAACTAACCTTGTTTTTATGAGATTCATGTCCAACCAATTAAAGAATGCTTAATTTTTATAAGTTTATTCTGAAAGAATTTATACTGGCGCTGGATGGCTGAATGCCAATTGGCATTTGAAGAAATCAAACATGACCTCAAGAATGCCACTCTTCTATATTACTTAGAGATACCAGATTCATCTGCTGTGAGATTAGGCATCTGCCTATTCAAGTTATGGAAATTTGAGGAGAAAATAAAGTTTTGTTCAGTTGCATTTCCCAATCATACATTATCACAGATATACACTGCTGCAGTACAAGGATAAGGTGTATATATGGACAAGGAAAAAAAAATCCGTATTTCTTGGTTAAAAACACACACTAAGAAATTGAGAAGAAATGTATGAGGAGATAAAAGAAATTATTCAGATAGTGAAGGGAGACAAAACTTTAATAGTCATGGGTGACTGGTATTTGATAGTAGGAAAAGGAAGAGAAGGAAACGTAGTAGGTAAATATGGACTGGGGGGAAGAAATGAAAGAGGAAGCCACCTCGTAGAATTTTGCACACAGCATAACTTAATCATAGCTAACACTTGGTTCAAGAATCATGAAAGAAGGTTGTGTACACGGAAGAAGCCTGGAGATACTGGAAAGTATCAGATAGATTATATAATGGTAAGACAGAGATTCAGAGACCAGATTTTAAATTGTAAGACATTTCCAGGGGCAGATGTGGACTCTGACCACAATCTATTGGTTATGAACTGTAAATTAAAACTGAGGAAACTGCAAAAAGGGAGGAAATTGAAGAGATGGAACCTGGATAAACTGTAAGAACCAGAGGTTGTACACAGCTTCAGGGAGAACATTATGGAACGATTGACAGGAATGGTGGAAAGAAATATAGTAGAAGAAGAACGGGTAGCTTTGAGAGATGAAACAGTGAAGGTAGCAGAGGATCAAGTTGGTAAAAAGGCAAGGGCTAGTAGAAATCATTAGGTAACAGAAGAGATATTGAATTTAACTGATGAAAGGAGAAAATATAAAAATGCCGTAAATGACGCAGGCAAAAAGGAATACAAACGTCTCAAAAATGAGATCGACAGGAAGTGCAAAATGGCTAAGCAGGGATTGCTAGAGGACAAATGTAAGGATGTAGAGGCTTACCTCACTAGGGGTAAAATAGATACTGCCTACAGAAAAATTAAAGAGTCCTTTGGAGAAAAGAGAACCACTTGTATGAATATCAAGAGCTCAGATGGAAACCCAGTTCTAAGCAAAGACGTGAAAGCAGAAAGGTGGAAGGAGTATATAGAGGGTCTATACAAGGTTGATGTAGGTTTGGACACTATTATGGAAATGGAAGAGGATGTAGATGAATATGAAATGGGAGATACAATACTGCGTGAACAGTTCGACAGAGCACTGACAGACCTAAGGCGAAACAAGGCCCCGGGAGTTGACAACATTCCATTAGAACAACTGATAGCGTTGGGAGAGCCAGCCCTGACAAAACTCTACCATCTGGTGAGCAAGATGAATGAGACAGGCGAAATTACCTCAGACTTCTAGAAGAATATAATAATTCCAATCCCAAAGAAAGCAGGTGTCGACAGATGTGAAAATTCAAATTCTGAAGGTGGCAGGGGTAAAATACAGGGAGCGAATAGCTATTTACAATTTGTACAGAAACCAGATGGCAGTTATAACAGTTGAGGGTCAAGAAAGAGAAGCAGTGGTTGGAAAGGGACTGAGACAGGGTTGTAGGCTCTCCCCGATGCTATTCAATCTGTATATTGAGCAATCAGTAAAGGAAACAAAAGAAAAATTCGGAGTAGGTATTAAAATCCATGGAGAAGAAATAAAAACTTTGAGGTTCACCGATGACATTGTAATTCTGTCAGAGACAGCAAAGGACTTGGAAGAGCAGTTGAACGGAATGGACAGTGTCTTGAAAGGAGGGTATAAGATGAACATCAACAAAAGCAAAACAAGGACAATGGAATGTAGTCGAATTAAGTTGGGTGATGCTGAGGGAATTAGATTAGGAAATGAGACACTTAAAGTAGTAAATGAGTTCTGCTATTTGGGGAGCAAAATAACTGATGATGGTTGAAGTAGAGAGGGTATAAAATGTAGACTGGCAATGCGAAGGAAAGCGTTTCTGAAGAAGAGAAATTTGTTAATATCGAGTATAGATTTAAGTGTCAGGAAGTCCTTTCTGAAAGTATTTGTATGGAGTGTAGCCATGTATCGAAATGAAACACAGACAATAAATAGTTTGGACAAGAAGAGAATAGAAGCTTTCGAAATGTGGTGCTACAGAAGAATGCTGAAGATTAGATGGGTAGATAGTATAACTAATGAGGAGGTATTGAATAGAATTGGGGAGGAGAGGAGTTTGTGGCACAACTTGACTAGAAGATGGGATCAGTTGGTAGGACATGTTCTGAGGCATCAAGGGATCACTAATTTAGCATTGGAGGGCAGCGTGTAGGGTAAAAATCATAGAGGGAGGCCAAGAGATGAATACACTAAGCAGATTCAGAAGGACATATGCTGCAGTACGTACTGGGAGATGAAGCAGCTTGCACAGAATAGAGTAGCATGGAGAGCTGCATCAAAACATTCTCAAGACTGAAGACCACAACAACAACAACAACACACAAATGTGCCAGTAAAATATTTAATAACAACATAAATGTCTGATCTTCTGGGCTCGAAATTCTTCTAACTGGCTAATCATCAAAGAATTGATTTTTAAATGAGAGTCAAATGCTCTGTGATGTAAGAAATACTGCATAAAAAGAAACGTACTTCGACAATAAAGCTTTTCAAATCACCATTTGAAATATTTACCCACAATCTGTTACAAACAGGTTTGTTCCAGCAGCTGCCAGAAAGTGCCAGATAGCAGGAATAACAGTGCTTGTGCAGCTATGATGACATAGGAAACTCCTAATGTTCGTAGGTGTAAAACATTAAAAGATCTTACATTATGACATAAAAGATGCAAGACATCAATGGATACTCCAAGAGCATCAGAATTTCATGAACCATACTAAAACGCGTGATCCGGCTTAAAGTGCACACTCATATGTCCAGACTCCGTATGAAGAAGGCCTCGACCTGATAATAAACTTTTCAGTGTGCTTTTTGGGACGTAAATTTTCTTGGAGTACCAGTATTGTATTATCTCATGTTTGGTTCTTTATTATAGCATAATGCCATACTTACTAGAACATGAAAATGTACACTTCAAATGCTGCAAACAGTTGAAATAGCTAATAGTGTGGAATTAAACGTTTCGTTTCAAATAAAGAAAAGAGTAAGAAAAGCCAAATTTCTGTAGCAAATAAAAAAAAAAAAAAAAAAAAAAAACCTTCATTGTTCTGCAAGATGATTAATGCTAAAAACACATTTTAGCCTTCCATAATTAAGTGAGTGTATTTTAATTCACTTGATAGCTACTGACCACAGAAATCTATTCTGTTTTTATTTGATGCGAGAGCAGTAAAGGAAGAGGAAGCAGCAAAATTACTAAACGTAAACACGGGTGACATGGAGACTACCCACCTCTCCAACACACCTCAGATTGCTCTGTGCATCAGCCACAGGTTTACGATATTTCTGAACCGGGGCAATACTAGATAGTGTGCCCCCCCTCCTGCGAGTGTTTGAGATAGGACTTTTCAAGAATATGTTCATTTTCTAGCACACATGTTTCTGAAGAGTCTGATACATGAAACATATATGTTCGAGGATATGTAAGACATGTTATTTGGTTGTAGCTGTGCCAAAGTGCAGTGCCATGCCTCTTCACACAGTATTATCCTACTGCACGTCACTGTATTTTGTTTTGTGGAATTGAAACATGTATATTTTGTAATTGATGCCATCAAACTATATTCAGGAGAGGTTTGACATCCTACCCCTCTTTTTTTCTATTTAAAAAAAAACATAAAAAAACCCTCACAATTAATACTGGATGGGATTATTTGTAACTGGCAGGGCAATGACTCTTCACAAAATTTGGACTATTTATCACCTACTAGCTAATAACTTGCTGTTTTGTATGACATAAAATTCAATATAGGATACATAAAACCAGTAAAGACAAGAAACAAGCAAGACACTATACATTTCTTCAAGCCTTAGGTCTGAGCAATTATTTCTGCCTTATTTCTGTCTATCTTGCTATAGCTTTAGATGGTGCGCTTTCCTTTCTGCAAAAGAGTCTATTACCTCATCGAAGTTTGTCAAATGTTTTGCTACATGAAAAATCAAAATGTCATTATCTAATAATGAAAATGCTGTTAGTACAAATAGTACCCAAGACTGGTGTGGTTTCTCGATTCGTTTACATCTATTTTGTCACTGTGTGCTAGAGAAAACGATAGAGGCCCTTCTAATATTGCAGCCATTGTAAAATACATCAAATTAACATGGCTGTTTTTGCACAAATGGTCATTTTTTATAACACGACAGAATATAATACATGAAGTAATCTGGCAGCTTGGGCGTGATACTAAAATTTTTCCAGGTAGCATCTGGCTGTTTGCTTCTACTGCTTGTACAGCTAACAGGCACACTTCAGTATCCAGAAGCAGGAGAAGGTACTACTCATACACGACTCAACAGCCCATGCAGAAGAGCCTGTACACAACTGCTCAAATGAATCTAAGGTAAACAATTGTGACGCCACACTCATTGGAGGTAATTTGTTGTTATGAAGCATTGCATAATCTTCCTAAAGCCTTTGACACATTTTGCTATTGGCAGATGCTTGTATGAGTACTGTGTTTCATTGCTGTATACGGTGCATTTCCTTTGTAACTTAAGTTTTATTTTTTTCTCTTATTCATGTTTTATTGCTGCAGTATTATTCTGCAATAGGAGGATACAGTAATATCCTTTGTTAGAGTATTGGTGCTTACCAGTCAAAACAACAAAAATTTAACTGAAAACTAAAACAATGAGAAATTCACAGATTACTAAAAAATTCCTGGGTTTTTCGCAGTTTTCTCCTGGATGAAAAAATTCCCAGGTTACTCCCAGATCTCTCAGTGGTCCCAGGTCGTATAAACTGTGAAGAAACATTGGGCATTGTCTAGGCATTTCGAAAATTTAATTACTACTTGTAGAGAGTGAAAACACTGTTGTATACATACCATTAAGCCCTGAGGTTTTTACAAACATGTATGTTGTTACAGCTGAATTTGTTAGATGGACTCTCACCTAACAAGAATACAACTTTCGCATTATCCATATAAGTGGCAAAGAAGACATCATTGCAGATGCTTTGTCTTCATCAACATAAGATTTAGAACCTTGGAAGAAAAATATGACAGAATTTCCTGTACTACCAGTGAAAGATAGTGTGCCAGAGTTACTATTTAGAATTATTTAGAGAAATGTCAAAATTACAGGATTTGGATCTGAAATGGCCTATTCCCATCTGAAATGGTCTCCAGTAAGTAAAATAAAATGTTACAAAATAGACAATGTGGTACTTTTTCATAGAAAAAGTGATAGTTCTAACAATTGAACATGAAGAGAGTTTAATATGGCACACCCATTAGACTTGGGAACATTTTGCAGTTCTGAAAGGTGGCAGTAAGTTAAGAATGTATTGTTATTTTCACAATCCAAGAAGAATTGTGCAGCAAATTTTGAAGTAGTGCATAATATGTTGAAAGGAAAAACTTAATAATCAGGGTATCAAGGGACTGCTAACTCAATTATTCCAAAGAAACTACACAATATTCTGTGTGTCTATGTTTGTGGTCACACTTTTTTATTTATTTTCAAAATGCCTATGAGTATATCCACTTAAAACTGTGACCAGCAGGCCCACCTCTAATCATCTTTTGAATATTCTGCATGTGGGAAAATCATGAGTCATTTTATCTGATAACACCTCAAACTCTACATGTCGCAGTACAGGACAACTGGGGCACATCACAAGGTTACAAAAATACCTACTGCTCATTACCAGCTAGAAGCCAGTCCATAGGAAAGAATATTTAGAGAGCTCACCAGATTTATGCAGACCTACTGTCACAAAAAAACAGACTTTTTGGATAGACTATTCAAAGAATTTTGAAGAAATAATGAACCATATGCCCCCTACCATGACACAGTTCACCTTGGCACAACTGATGTTTGGGAGGAAGAAAAAGAATGAATGGATAAAACATATATTGTAAGCAGAAGATGATGGGATTTCTCAGGAATAAAAAATTAAGCAAGCTCTGATCAACATGACAGATAAAGATATAAAGAGGAATATAGAATATAATAAGGAACATATTGGCCCACAGCAGTTTAGAATTGTGGAAAGAATACTTTCATGAATACATTCTTGCTCTTCATTATTGCATAGACTTAAAAAGAAGTGGAAACTACTGTTTCTGAGCCTTTTGAGATACTAAGAATTCCACATCCTGGAGCATATCAGCATATCCCAGAAGTTGATGAATAATAGGTCTCAACCTGCATCAAGATCTGAAGAAGTACCATGATTAGGAGATGAAAAGGTACTGAAGAAGAAATGCAGAGAAGCAGATAAAGGAATAACAATGTACAAAAATGTGAATGAAAGAGAGTGACAACAAATAATGAGCAACAAAAAACAGTGAGATGACACCTCTTAATTGGAATATGCACGGGGTGAATGGCAAGTGGTTAAAGTATGTAATTTGAAAGGTAATAGGAATAGCACCTAACAAAAGATAAGTGCACAAAAATATCAGTCCACTATGAAGAATACAGTTTTCAGTGGAGATTTGATAAAAGGAGAACAATAACATACAAGAAAGAAGAATTAATGTAGATATGTGAGAGAACCTGACAACCAACCCAAATCTGCTGGTTCATAAAATGATCAACCTGTGATGCAACATAATAATTTGTCTTTCAGCCTTAAAATGATGAAACCCACATACAGTTTTGAAATTATGTTGCACGTAATCCATACCACTGCTGTTGGTGTGACACACAGCTCCATGCCACACCGGTCCCTGCAGGCCTACACACCCTTACCTCATACTGGTCTCTTCTCTACCTGACATCACATCAACATTGATACATCACCACATGTTCCAAGATTGAAGATTTCAAATGACTATTTTGATTGTATTATGACATTTTTGATTCAACCAGAAACTTTGGGTCAAAAACCACACTAGAAACACTATTATTATGTATATAAAAGGGTTGGAACTTAAATGGTAGCAACTATTTATTCACAACTGGTACAAAAGAGTTACATGTTTGCACCTGTTACTGTCCTTCTAAGCAGTCAACAGCAATGTGTAGAACCCGTTATCAGCGATGTAGAAGGCATAGTATACCATTAGCAGAGCCTGTTCTGTTGATGGTGGGAATGGAGCAGCCTACTGCCTGTCGAATATCTTGAACAGTTCTGAAGCGAATGCTGTGAAGTGGTTCCTTCATCTTCAGAATCAAATCAAAGTCACAAAGACTTAAGTCGTATTACTGTTTGTTTCTGGAGCATCACCTGTGACCAGCTTTGTGAAAGAAGCGGCAACGCTTTCTGCGCAACCCATCTATCACTCCCCGGACTTAAGTTCTGGTGACTTTGATTTGACTCCGAAGATGAAGGAACTACCTCGTAGCATTCGCTTCAGAACTGTTCCAGAGATTCGACAGGCAGTAGACCACACCATTCGCACCATCAACAGAGCAGGCTCTGCTAACGGTATACTACACCTTCCACATCACTGGCAATGGGTTCTACACAATGCTGGTGACTACTCTAAAGGACAGTAACAGGTGCAAACATGTAATTCTTTTGTATTGGTTATGAATAAATAGTTGCCACTATTTAAGTTTCGGTCCTCTAATTTAAGTAGTATTAATTTTGTATAATTTCTTGTGTGTAATTTAGTATTATTTTTTGCAATTTCAATACTAACCACATAAATGATGAATGTAACAGGTGATATATTGGAGAAATTCTGTTGGAGCTGATCAGTCTTGGCCATTACATTGTAAACCAAGACTAACCAGCCTAGTTTCAGGGTTTTCCTTAGGAAAAAGCTAATGAATGAGTAGGCTGGTGGTTCAGTGTAACCAGTCCCTGGGGGCAGGAGCTAATGGGAAAGAAGGAACAAGCTACTTCCAAATATTCAGTCTAATGAATGGCAATATAATTAGGAATGTTACAATCAACACAGAACGCAAAAAAGAACTATTTTAGACACCGCAATGAACAATGTTTAATTCAGTGACATAAATAAATGAACCTTTGAAAGTAATTACAAACATGAACCAAATGCATGAAGTGATAGCCAAGTGCTAGGTCACTAAAACTTCACTCCCATGGGGGAGCTAATGCACTTTACATTGCATTAATACCTGTTCCATAGACCATGAATACGACATTATGTAACTATGTGGAACGTGTCACTTGAACATAAGTTTTCTATACACAAAGTAACTTTTCTTTCAATTGCTACTTCAATCTAAAAATTCATCTATTGAGTTGAAGGAGTTGTCATTCAGAAATTCTTTTAATTTGTTTTTAAAAGTTAGTTGGCTATCTGTCAGACTTTTAAAGCTATTTTGCAAATGACCAAATGTTTTTGTAGGAGCATAATTCACCCCTTTCTGTGCTAAAGTCACATTTAACCCAGAATGGTAAAGATCATCCTTTCTTGTAGTCTTGTAGATACACACTTCACTGTTATTTTTGAACTGGATCACAAATTTCATAAGTATATCACAGTGAGTGGGAGTACATGGAAAAGAGCCTACATGTCGAAGCACAGACCAAATTATATGTGAACATTAAAGAATCAGCATGACAGCCGTGTGTAGTGGACCAAAGCTATTTTTCCCTACAAGTGAAGTAAGTTACTCCATGAAACACTAGTTACTCTTTGCTGCTGCACAGCTTGGGATAGACAGATGCAGCAGAGTAAAGTCGAGTTTGCTTTTTGGGAGAGATAAGTGTAAAAACCACTTTTGCAACTCGTGCACTCCAATTTTTCTGAATTTATCAACTGGAGTTGCAACTACCAGCCAGAAGGAAAAGAAAATGTAAAGATAAATATAAGTAAAATGCTGTAGTTAATCCAGAATATGTATTCAGAGCCATTTCAGATTATAGGGTATGTTTCCTGAAGATTATTTTGATTAACACTTGAAGCTTGTAAGAGGTATGTTAAAAAAATTCTGAAACATTTGTAGTTTCGCACCAATGGCATGTTGGAGTGAAATGCTGTTAGCATCCTGACACATACCTGTGATTAAAACTGCTGGAAGTTTCATTGTTTATGTCTGTTAGTTATTGTTCACTGCTGTATTGAGTAGAACATTGTGTGGCACAGTATGTGAATCTTGAGATGGCAGAACAAGAGGAGCAAAGCGCCTCCATTAAATTTTGCAAGAAACTCGATAAAACTTTTAGAGACACACCATATGATGTGGGAAGCCTATGTTGATGAGTGCTTAAGCTGTACTCAGTGTTATGAACGGTTCACACAGTTTAAAAATGGCCATACGGAAGTTAAAGATGACTCATTCAGCACACTCTTCGACATCTACTGCCAAAGTTCATGTCAGGAACATCAAGGAAACTGTGTGGGCCACTCGAAGACTGGCTGTCGGTGATGAGACATGTGTGTGAGTTATGATGTTCAGACTAAGGGTCAATCTTCATGATGGGCCAGGAAGGGTTCTCCATGACCAAAAAAAAAAGCATGATGGATGAGTTCAAATGTCAAAGCCATGCTGATAGTTTTCTTTGACTTTGAAGGATTTGATGCTGATGTCTGTTGATTGAATTGTATGCTTTCTTGATGTCAACAAAAGTACTGTTTATTTGCTAGTTAAATTTGACTTAATACCGACTTCAAGCTAAGGATCTGTTCAGCACAGGAACATCCTTTTCTAAAACCACCCTGATAATCTCCAAGTTTTGGGTCCAATTGAGGTTCGGCTCTGTTCAATAATGCCTTAGATAATATCTCATAGGCGAATGAAGATGCCTCTATAATTGTTGAAGTCAGTTGAATCACCCTTCTAGTGTAAGGGGTGGATCAGAGAAGATGTCCAGTCATCTGGTAACTTCTCAGTATCCCAAATGTTCCGTAGGATGTCGGTCAACTTGCTGATTGCTTTGTCTTCAGCCTGCTGCTATAGCTCTGCAACTATAGCATCTTCTCCTCGTGCTTTGTTATTCTTCAGGGACTGTATGATGTTTTTCACTTTTTCTTCTTCTTCTTCTTCTTCTTCTGTTGGAAGGCGAGTGTTTGGTTGGCTGGGACTGTCTTGATAGATAAAGGAGGTTTTAGGGGACTCACAGTTGAGGAGATTCTCAAAATATGTGGCCAATATGCAGCAGTTGTCTTTGTCATTATAGGCTATGTTTACATCTGGTCCTCTGAAGTGAAAACTGGGTGGGGCATAGCTTCTAAGGTTTCGCATGAAAGTTTGGTAAATGTTTATAGTGTTATTCTTCTTTAAATCTTCATCTAATTGAGTCAATTGGTCCTGAGTGTGCTGATGCTTAACCTGCCCGATGGTTTTGGCCGTTAGCCGGTGCTGTTCTATGAACTTCTCCTGATTTGTTTCAGACTTCTGTGAGCTCCATATTAGCCAAGCTGCATGTCTCTTTGTGATCACTTGGTCGCAGGTACTTGTCCACCATTCATGTTTCTTCTGTTTCTTTAATGGGGAAACTTCTGTTGCGGCTTTTACTAATTTGTCCCTTAGGTGGTCCCAGTTGTTGCATTCATGATCAAGCTTTTACATTCTCTTTGTAAGCATATTGCAGGTTTTCAGTTTTTCCGCGTCAAACTTGGTAAGTTTGGGAGTTTGAGACTTTCTTGTATTCCTAGGTAGAATTTAGAACTTTAATTTTGAGAGGTAGTGGTCTGAGTCTACGTTTGCCCCTCTTAACACTCTCACATTCTGGACTTCTCTACAGGACTTTCTTCAAATGGCCACATGATCTACTTGAAACTCTCCTAGGAGTTTATTGGGTGAAGTCTATGTCTACTGTTTTCTTGGTAGATGCTTAAAGGCTACTAATTTCATTACTAGGTTAAATGCTTTACAGAATCCCAAAAGTAATTCTCCATTCCTGTTAGTGCGCATGTGAGATGGGTATTCCCCCACTATATATTTATACTTTCATTCTTTTCCTAACTCGGCATTAAAATCACCCAATAATATGACTGTATACTGCTCTGGAATCTCGCAAATAGCGTCCTCGAGTTCTTCCCAAAATTGGTCTTGCTTGCAGTTCTTTATATTCAGATGTAATGTTGCATGATATGATCATGTACAATGTGCCTGATTTCAAAATCAGAGAACAGATTTTAAGAGAGTCCGATCCATCACTTCAGCAGGTAGTGCAAATACTAGACCAGTATGATTCCAGTGCCCTGTTGGCTCTTACATTTGAGCAGCCAGCTGTTTGTTGGGTTGAGTCCCTTAGTTGTGATCGCCACATTCCTCACTGGTGGCGTGCACTAGCCATGCCGGGTACACAACACCTGTCCATGCCATGACAGCAGTTCACTAAACAGGCAGCTGCGCAGGCGAACAGAATTAAGTCTAGCCATCACTGTTATACATGGCACAAATGCCAAGACTGCCCCTCCTGACAGGCTCAGTGCTATGCCTGTGGTAGGAAAGGACATGTGCAATCCATATGTTTGCAACGGAACAAACATCAGCCCACTCACAAAACTCTTGTCACAGGGCCTACGTTATTAATGCAGTATATTCAATGTCTGCAACTAGCAAGCACACAGTTTTGTCAGTGATATGTCAGTCAGACTGGAGTGTAGCCATGTATGGAAGTGAAACATGGACGATAAATAGTTTGGACAAGAAGAGAATAGAAACTTGTGAAATGTGGTGCTACGGAAGAATGCTGAAGATTAGATGGATAGATCATGTAACTAATGAGGAGGTACTGAATAGAATTGAGGAGAAGAGGAATTTGTGACACAAGCTGGCTAGAAGAAGAGAACAGTTGGTAGGACATATTCTGAGACATTAAGGGATCGAGAACTTAGTACTGGAAGGAAGTGTGGGGATAAAAATCATATATAGAAATCAAGAGATGAATACAGAAAGCAGATTCATAAGGACGTAGGTTGCAGTAGTTACATGGAGATGAAGAGGCCTGCACAGGGTAGAGCAGAATGGAGAGATCCATTAAACCAGTCTTTGGACTGAACACCATAGCAACATGTTAACTTCCTACACAGGCTCCACAGAGCATGATGAATGAATAAATTATTAAATTTGAATCGCATCTGTAACCAATAAATTATGATTGGAGTCTACATCTGTCTCTGTAAATGTTTCATAGTTTAAATTCTGGATTATTCTGTTACCAATTAAATTCTTTACATCAATTGGTAGAAGGTCAAAGATTTTTATGGCAGAACACATCACTTCTTTCTGTACTACACCAAGGTTCAACGAAGGATAATGTAAGTCATTTCTTCTTCTGGTATTATGTTTATGAACGTTACTGTAGATTTTGAACTAAGACTGTTGACAACAAAATTTCACAAAGCAGTAAAGGTTCTGTAATAAGGCAACTACTCTTGATTTTCTTATGTGTTGCATCATCAAGACCACTGTAACCAAAGGGTCTGATTTTGATTATACTAGATGTGCATAAGCACCAGTAATATGCTTTAGTTGGAGTAATTAAAGCAACACTGAAGAGGTTTAATCACAACAACAAGAATATTTGATAATCCTGCCAAGAAGTGCTTTTTGCTTTCGCAATTCAGAAGCAGCAGCCCATGTGAATACCTCTGCTAACAGCAAATGCCTGGGAAAGTAGAATTCTGGACAAGAAAACCAATATTCAACACAGAAATCACAGCAAAAGGTCACTTGAACTGATTAGTTATCTTTTGATATGTTGGTACACACCAAAGGGACACTGTAAGTACACTGAAACACATGTGATGTTATGTATCACTTTTACTGGATAGTTACTTTTTAGCATTATGCTTGTAAATATTTATGTCCAATTCATATGTTATTGCCATAGTATTTTATGTCTACTGCCTCTCAAATAAAACATAGATGTACGTCTCCTCAGGTCCAGTTGCTTCACCACAAGATCATTCAGTTGCATCAGTAATTTATTGTAATACTGTGATGGTGTATATCTAGCTTCCAAATGTGTGCAAGTTCCATAAAAATAATTACAAAAATATATAAATGTTTCAATGGTACCAAATGAGAAAAAATAATATTTTACTTGTTTACTCTGATTTCATCGCCAATGCCTGCAGCCTGAAGGTGAGAAATGACAGTACAGTGTGTTGCTACACAAGAAATTATTCTCATTGGATTTCAGTTAATTTTTGTAACTGTGATAGTGTTTTCACATAGACCATCAGTTGTTATTACCTGTCTGAAATCAACAGTGAAGGGACCAAGGTATGCAACAGTTCCTGCTGATAGCAGAACATCCCCCACAACATTTGAAAGAAGTGAGTTAAGATATTTGGCAGTGTCACTCCACCTGTTTTTCTCACCACCAAGTCCACCTGTAGAAAATACGATGTGTCAATCAGAAATTAACAAGTATAATTCGGAAGAGTTGCAAATAGATGCTATAGAATGATCAAAAAGTGAAATACATGAAAGTTAACTAGATTTCTAGACATGAATGAAATATTAGATGTACACTGTAATTTCTTGGCTGGAGGGAAGGCAGGTACATTTTCTTCAATATTTGTAACTCTGACAACCATTGGTAGAGCACAGTACCTTCAGTGGCACTGTTTTGCCATTTCTGTATTAAGCTGTAACCACAGTCGACAGTAAAAATATGAATTCGACACTGAAGCACCAAAGAGACTGGTATACGCATGCATATTCAAATACAGAGATACGTAAATAGGCAGAAATTGGTGCTACGGTCGGCAACTTTTATACAAGACAACAAGTGTCTGGCGTTGTTGTTATATTGGTTACTGCTGCTACAGTGGCAGGTTATCAAGAGTTAAGTGAGTTTGAATGTGGTGTTATAGCTGGTGCACAAGTGATGGGACATAGTGATGAAGTGGGGATTTTCCCATATGACCATTTGAGAGTGTACCTTGAATATCAGGAATCTGGTAAAACATCAGATCTTCCACATCGCTCTGGCCGGAAAAAGATCATGCAATAATGGGACAAACAATGACTGAAGAGAATCATTTGACATGACAGAAGTGCAATCCTTCCCCAAATTGCTGCAGATTTCAGTGCTGGGCCATCAACAAGTCTCAGTATGCAAAGCATTCAATGAAACATCAGCGATATGGGCTTTCAGAGCCAAAGGCAAGTTGCGTTTGCATGAGTGTGTGTGTGTGTGCGTGTGTGTATGTGTGTCTACTGCTGACAAAGGCCTTAGTGGCCGAAAGCTATAATTGTGTGAATCTTTTTGTTGCGCCTATCACGACTCAGCGTCTCTGCTATATGGTGAGTAGCAACTTTCCTTCTCTGGTATTGTTACATTGCATCCTGGATTTTCCATTGTTTAAAATTGCAGTTTGTTAGATATTATTCCTTATTTTACCAGTTTCTTTATTCGCCAAATGATGTGACAGCATAGACGTAAGTGTGTGTTTACTATGAGAAATCTATTTATTTGTGTGTAAACTGTTCAGCACCTCCTGTACACACAGGGTAACATTCATCCCTCCATATTCCATTTAGTCACCATCGGTATTTGTCTGATTCTAATTCTCCTTACTAACTCTAGGAGGACACTGTGTAGATAATGGGTGTGTGTAAGGGTGTTATGTACTCTCATGGGGATAGCTGCAAACACAATCAATAGGCAGAGCCAGAGACACACAGGTCAGATGAAACAGAACTGTATTGCAATGTGCAGCCACTTCACTTAATTTTATGAAGAACTTCACTTAATTTTATGAAGCTCTATGCCATCCATCATATCAATTTGTTTTTTATGACTCTGCTGCATTTATTTAGTTTTGCTTTATTTTATGTCACAGACAAGTTATATTATTGTGTCTAAATCACTACTGGGTCTTCACTTTCGCTGAACATCCAATCAACATTCTGGGCCTCTGGACTGTACTAGGGCTTCATACGGAGGACACAGATGTCTTTTCTGCACTTTTGTTTTCTTGGTGATGGGTCACAACCCAAAACTTCATACATGTGACGCCCAAAGAATGACAAAAGATATGACACAGCCCAAAACAGTGTATTAGTAACTTTCCTGAGCATCCTTCTTCCCGTGCACGCACTGTGTACTGGGTCAGCTGGCTGTTGCTCACTGAACCATGCTTGGCCTTATAGCACTCTCAGCCATTCTCCTGCATGTCCGTGGACCATGTGCGAGCCTGCTGCCTTGCTTCTTTGGTCCTGGTGATGGATGTTTCACACAGTGTATCCTTTACTGTTTTAGCCTTGCGACTGTAGAGCAGAAAGAAGAGTGTGATGCACAGTGTCACAATTCACTATGTTCTAAGGCAGTATTGTATCCAAGCATCTTTGTTCAACACCAATGTACATCAACAGCGTATCTGCCAAAATCTTATTAAACTGCTCTGTGACACCATTCGTCTGTGATTGGTGGGCAGTTGTCATCTTGCGAATTACCTATGATATTAGTATCAACTGGGAAACTTTATACAATCAAAGATTATCATGTGTGATACTCTGTGTTTCAAACTGATGTTTCCTCTTTCAGGATGTCAGCAATCTAGAGAGCTTTGGCAGTTGGCACAGCTTTGATGACAGCATAGTGGGGGAAGTAGTCAGTACAGACTATTATCCATCAATTCCTATTTGTTGACTTCAGAATACTCCCCAAGTGGTCAATACCAGTTTGGTGGAAAGATGCTGCTACAGGCAGGATTGGGGGTAACAGTGCCACATGTGCCAGCATTGCTTACAGTGGCTCATACAGTATCCAGAGACCTGGCCAGTGATAACTGTGTTTGATTTGGTCTAGAGTCTTTGAGAATTCCTGGTGACCAGATCTCGGAGTGTCACAAAAATATTTCAGGATCCCTGCCAACAGATTAGCTGTGAAAGTGAGCAACCATTTCTGCCCCATTGGATCATAATTCCTTTCATACAATGTTGCGTTTATTAACTGTAATCATCCTTTGGTCAGTTCCTCATACCTCAAGGCTACTACAGTTCTCAGCAATGCTAGATCTTCCTACTATTCTGAAGTAATGTGATTTAATGCAACAATGATTGAGATGACAAGCAAAGATCTTTTTTGTGCCTCATTTCAGGAAAATCTGGTGTCAGCCTGCAGTAGTTCTTGCAAATTGCTGGTAGTATGCGCATACGCCAAAAAAACTTCCCACATCACGAACGTGTCGAGGAGACAGAAAACATGTGACTGCTCTTATTTTCTCTTAATCAGTACAAATCCAACTGCCATTGACTGGTGCCCCACAATTTTTATTTCTTGAATGACGTAGAGACACACCTTCAGCTTCAGGTAGAGACCTGCAGTCTGAACAAACTTCAACATGGTTATCAACCAAATGTCTTTCAAAGATGACAATGTCATGCAGACAGCAAAGGAGTTGAATAGGGTTGCCCATCAAATGTTCATACATGGCTGGAGTGTTACATATTGTCAAATTCCAACTCCAACTTTGAGCTCATAGAGGTGATCAGGAGTTACAAAGCCAGTCTTTTCCCAGTTAGCCTCGTCAACATTGAGTTGCCAGTAGTCTCACTTCATGTCCATAGTAGACGGATATTCTGCTCTTTCCAAGCTGTCCAGGGTGTCATTAATGCATAGCAAGTGATAGATATCTTTCTTTGTGATTTTGTTCAGTTATTAGTAGTCAGTGCAAAAGTGCCACGTGCCATCTTCCTTTTCAGAAGGACCCCAGGACTCTCTGGAGGCTCAATGGTATCATCTTCCAGAATCATCTCCACTTTCTCCCAGATTACACATTGTTCAGTCTGGAACATTTTATATGAGCACAGGTTAGTTGGTGGATTATACCAAGTGGTGATACCATGTTTTATCATAGGCCAGTTGGTCTGCCTATCCTCTGTATCAGATTTGAAAGCACCTGAAAACTGACACAGAATCACTACTACTCACCGATGTTGTTCCTCGGTCTAGCTTGATGCTATTGGCAATTCGAAAGTAGTTTCCTCCCCTGGGGTGTATATAGCAGTAGTGCAGCATGCATATTTACCAATGAAACTAACAAGGAAACATCCCTAGCAGTGTGATTGACTTTTTGAAACTATCTGCATGGTGGTGTAGGTTAAGATCCCATGTGTCACACACTGTAGCCATTCACCCTGGTGGGCCCTCATTTATGAGTAATTGAGGGGGAAGGGGGGGGGGGGTCGGAATTTGAATTTTGTGTGATACCTGATAGCATTAAAAAGTTGCACAAAAGAGAATGGTTGTGTGGTGTAGTGGAGATAACAGCTTCACATGCAGCAGGGTATGGGTTTGGACCTCATCGAAGGTGGCAGCCTTCTGTAAATGAGATATCCTCGAATTGTCACATAATTATACTGAATCGTACAGCCCTCGACCAGATGTTGAATTAGGCATACAGGTGCTACCAGAAGTGTCCACATCATCATTTTCCAACTCTCTTGATGGTTTCATCTTTACAATCCATGACGAGCATCAAGCCCATGAACATTTTCAGTCCATCCAATCTTGACTAAGTGCACAGCTAGGGGGAAACCGAAATGACTTTGATCATCATTTTTATTCAGTTAATTGATTTAAATGTAATTGTTTAATTCCATTCCTTTGTCACATGATTTTAATCATAATATCAACTTCTGCATTTGCCTTCATTTTTCTTCCTATCATTCCTTCTCCACTTGAAATCTTTGTTCATGTGTTTCAATTAATTTTATGTATAATTTCAATTTAATTTCTTTTTTTAATCACACTGATGCCAATAGGTCAGTGTAATGGTGCAGATCTCTCAAAAAAGCAAACGTTTAGCAGTGCAGAGTGCAAGGAATGTAAAAAACGTGTTGTCAAAGGAATTCTTTGTGTAAAGTGTCACTTCTGGCTACATGGAAAGTGTGCAAGAGTGAGCCCAAAATTCATAAATGATGATTTTTTTGAGGTGCTGCCAGGACTGTTTACGGACCTATTTAAGTGAAGAAAAGGCTGATCTCCAAAGTGAAGCGATTGCAAAAGAAACTGTTATTCAAGTGCTGCAGAAAGAAATTGAATCCCTCAAGGGTGACTTGTTAGCATTACAAAATGAAAACAGCGAACTTAAGTGCCAAAAAGACTGTGACTGCAGGAAATACATCGCCAGAAACAACGAAAATCTGTGGATGCGGAGTGATACAAACCTTGTTTCAAAACGGTAATGAGGCATCCTGTGAAGCAATAAAATGACAATCAGAAATACTGAGGCCTAGAATTGAATATGTGGATCTGTGACTCAAACAAATCCCAAAAAATGATCGATGCAAACAAGGAAGTACGGCACTTGCAGAGGGATACAAATATGAGCTCCCTGCAAGATGAGCATTTCACATCATGTGAATTAAAACATAGTGCAGACTCAGGAGACATAAATATTACATATAAATGGACAAGTGGAACGTTTGAGAACAAAAGACATCATAGTATTAGAAGTGTAGCTGAAAATGAATTTCTCATAACTGGCGAATCCATGTTGAAAAATGTTAGTGCCAACCTGTGAAGTTGAAATCCGCCCAGGAATTAGGTCCCGTCAGCTCAGTAACTATTTCAGAAATATTCTCACGTAAAAGAAGGTGTGATTAGATGAATGATGAACACTAACTTCACTTAACGAAGGTTTATTCAGCACTTGCACATAAAAGAGCGGGGAGTGAACTGCTTCTGGCCAGAACACATACAGTATATATACAGCCACAGAACATTCCGGTACAACGAGTCTTGACATTTGTGGACACTTCTGGAAAGTACTCGAAATGAATATAGAAATTAAAATGGTGCAGTCCAGGTGAGTTTGGAACTCATGACCCTCCATTCAATAGCTTCTTCTGTGACATTGCTCCCTCCTTAAGAGAACAGCATGTCAGTGTTATGTCCTCCTATTCCGGGAACGAGTCATCGGTCCTGCATACTCTGACTCCCGATGTCTGATGCTCGCTCTGGCAGTGATCTTCTTAGAACTTCCCTTGCCGTTACGTTCTTCGTCACCTTTCCGCTTGTTGTCTGTTGCCAGAGCTTCGAATTTACTCTGTGTGGCAGGATACTTGTAGGGCTTCACTCGAAGGACATGGACCATATCTCTGATCTTTCGTCATCTTGTATCAGGGTCGAAATCTTTAGCTTCATTAGTAACTTCAGACAACTGTTTTACAACATTATAAGTTCCAAAGAAGCGCCTGAGGAGCTTCTCAGGGAGACCAGCCTTCCGAACAGGAGTGAAGATCCAGACAAGGTCACCAGGCCTGTACACAACAGGGCGGTGGCTCGTGTCATACCTTCAGCGATCATTTTCTTGAGCCTGGAGTGTGGGGAATCATGCAAACTGCCGAACTTCTTTAGCTCTGGTTAACACCTGGCCAATGTAGTCATCGTCCACATCATCAACATCATCAGGATGTAATAGAAACACAGTGTCCATCATCGTAGTTGCCTTACAACCATGCACCAGGAAAAATGGCGTAAATCCTGTGGTGTCTTGTTTGGCAGGGTTGTAGGCAAGTGTCACAAAAGGTAGCACCTCATCCCAGTTGCCCTGTTCAACATTGACAAACATTGATAGCATGTTGGTCAAGGTCTTATTGAGGCGTTCAGTAAGCCCATTGGTTTGCGGATGGTAGACAGTCATCATATGATGAGAATGTTGCACCGATGGTTTATCTCTGTCACAAGATTCAATTGAACAACTTTCCCTCAATCTGTAATTAACGACCTTGGGGAACCATGTTTTAATACAATGTCTTCCACGATGAATTTGGCTACCTCGGATACTTCGGCTGTTTTCATGGCTTTTGTAATGGCATAGCTTGTCAGATAATCAGCGAAAACAATAATCCATTTATTGCCACTAGCAGACGTTGGAAATCGTCCAAGGAGGTCAATCCCAACATGCTGGAAAGGCATTTTGGCTGGTGGAATAGGTATGAGACGGTCAGGTGGTTTATGAGGAACTGCCTTTCTCCTCTGGCACACTCTACAGTGTGACACATAGTGACGGACACTCCTAAATAAACCTGGCCAGTAAAATCTCTTGCAGATCCTACCATATGTCTTAATAAACCCTACATGTCCAGCCTCAGGTGTGTCATGGAATTTCTGTAGAACATCTAAGTGCATGTATTTACGGATCACTGGTAGCCACCTCTTTCCAAATGGGTCAATGTTTTTCTTGCAAAGTAATCCATTAACTACCTTAAATTGTCCTTTCACATCCTCTGACCGATTAAGGACAAGCATAATTTGAGATATCTTGGCGTCCTTCTGCTCAGCAGAGAGATCCTGGACTGCAGCGAGACAGTCACTATCTTCATCAAAGTCTTGATGCTTTTGCACGGGGTTTCTTGAGAGACTGTCGTCATCTTGGTGTTTTCTTCCACTTTTGTATACTATGGTAATGACATACTCTTGAAGACGTAGTGCCCACCTGGCGAGTTGTCCTGTTGAATCCTTAAGACCTGCAACCAACAAAGTGAATGATGATCGGTAACAACTGTGAATGGCCTTCCATAGAGATACTATCGAAATTTACACATGGCTCAGATCACAGCAAGACATTCTCTTTCTGTAGTTGAGTAGTTTCACTCAGCTTTTGTAAATGTCCTAGAAGCATAGGCTATAACCTTCTCTTTTCTATCCAGAACAGCACCGATCCCATACCCACTGGCATCTGTGTGTGCTCTCTCATCATATAGACCAAGTACAGGGTCAGTCGTTAGAGCTTTTCGCAGCACATCGAAAGAATCTTGTTGAGCACCACCCCAGATAAATTTAGCATCAGCTTTTAACAACTCTTGGTGTGGCCTGGCTTTGATACAAAAGTCTTTGATAAAACAACGGTTGTTGTTGTTGTTGTGGTCTTCAGTCCTGAAACTGGTTTGATGCAGCTCTCCATGCTACTCTATTCTGTGCAAGCTTCTTCATTTCCCAGTACCTACTGCAACCTACATCCTTCTGAAACTGCTTAGTGTATTCATCTCTTGGTCTCCTTCTACGATTTTTACCCTCCACGCTGCCCTTCAATACTAAATTGGTGATCCCCTGATGCCTCAGAACATGTCCTACCAAACGATCCCTTCTTCTAGTCAAGTTGCGCCACAAACTTCTCTTCTCCCCAATCCTATTCAATACTTCCTCATTAGTAATGTGATCTACCCATCTAATCTTCAGCATTCTTCTGTAGCACCACATTTCGAAAGCTTCTATTCTCTTCTTGTCCAAACTATTTATCGTCCATGTTTCACTTCCATACATGGCTACACTCCATGCAAATACTTTCAGAAATGACTTCCTGACACTTAAATCTATACTCGATGTTAACAAATTTCTCTTCTTCAGAAACACTTTCCTTGCCATTGCCAGTCTACATTTTATATCCTCTCTACTTCAACCATCATCAGTTATTTTGCTCCCCAAATAGCAAAACTCCGTTACTACTTGAACTGTCTCATTTCCTAATGTAATTCCCTCAGCAGCACCCGACTTAATTTGACTACATTCCATTATCGTCGTTTTGCTTTTGTTGATGTTGATCTTATATCCTCCTTTCAAGACACTGTCCATTCCATTCAACTGCTCTTCCAAGTCCTTTGCTGTCTCTGACAGAATTACAATGTCATCGGCCAGCCTCAAAGTCTTTATTTCTTCTCCATGGATTTTAATACCTACTCCGAATTTTTCTTTTGTTTCCTTTGCTGCTTGCTCAATATACAGATTCAATAACATGGGGGAGAGGCTACAACCCTGTCTCACTCCCTTCCCAACCACTGCTTCCCTTTCATGCTCCTCGACTTGTATAACTGCCATCTGGTTTCTGTACAAATTGTAAATAGCTATTCGCTCCCTGTATTTTACCCCTGCCACCTTTAGAATTTGAAAGAGAGTATTCCAGTCAACATTGTCAAAAGCTTTCTCTAAGTCTACAAATGCTAGAAACGTAGGTTTGCCTTTCCTTAATCTCTCTTCTAAGATAAGTCGTAAGGTCAGTATTGCCTCACATGTTCCAGTGTTTCTGCGGAATCCAAACTGATCTTCCCCGAGGTCGGCTTCTATTAGTTTTTCTGTTCGTCTGTAAAGAATTCATGTTAGTATTTTGCAGCTGTGGCTTATTAAACTGATAGTTCAGTAATTTTCACATCTGTCAACACCTGCTTTCTTTGGGATTGGAATTATTATATTCTTCTTGAAGTCTAAGGGTATTTCACCTGTTTCATACATCTTGCTCACCAGATGGTAGAGTTTCGACAGGACTGGCTCTCCCAAGTCTGTCAGTAGTTCCAATGGAATATTGTCTACTCCGGGGGCCTTGTTCCGACTCAGGTCTTTCAGTGCTCTGTCAAATTCTTCACGCAGTATCATATCTCCCATTTCATCTTCATCTACATCCTCTCCCATTTCCATAATATTGTCCTCATGTACATCGCCCTTGTATAGACCCTCTATATACTCCTTCCACCTTTCTGCTTTCCCTTCTTTGCTTAGAAGTGGGTTTCCATCTGAGCTCTTGATGTTCATACAAGTGGTTCTCTTACCTCCAAAGGTCTCTTTAATTTTCCTGTAGGCAGTATCTATCTTACCCCTTGTGAGATAAGCCTCTACATCCTTACATTTGTCCTCTAGCCATCTGTGCTTAGCCATTTTGCACTTCCTGTCGATCTCATTTTTGAGACGTTTGTATTTCTTTTTGTCTGCTTCATTTACTGCATTTTTATATTTTCCCCTTTCATCAATTTAATTCAATATCTCTTCTGTTATGCAAGGATTTCTACGGTAATAATAACATAATCTGAGGAAGCTTCTCACATCTCTAATACTTTTAGGAATAGGAAATTCCATTATAGATCTCACCTTTTCTGGGTCTGGCCGTACACCTTCATTTGACACCAGGTGTCCAGGTATTTTGATTTATTTTGCTCCAAAGAGACATTTTCTTGGATTAAGTTTCAGTCTTGTTCTAGACACTTAAGAACAGTCCACAGTCTTTTTATATGGTCATCAAATGTTCGGAGTACACTATACTGTCATCTAAATAACAAAGACACATCATCCACTTCAGGTGATGTAGAAGATTATCCATCATCCGCTCAAAAGTTACTTGTGCATTACACAAACCGAACGGCATTACCTTAAACTGATACAGGCCCTCAGGGGTGATGAATGCAGTTTTCTCACGATCAGCCTCATCTACTTCGATTTGCCAGTATCCTGAGTACATGTCCATGGTTGAGAAAAACTTAGCCCTCTACAGGCAATCTAGTGCATCATCAATTTGTGGAAGAGGGTAAACGTCCTTTTTAGTTATCTGTAATCAACACAAAAGCGCCAACTGCCATCCTTCTTCCTGACAAGGACCACTGGTGACGACCATGGGCTCTGCGAAGGCTGAATGAATTTATTCTTCATCATTTTCTCTATCGTGTTGTAAATTATTCGACGTTCCGTTGCTGACACATGGCATGCTCTCTGGCTTATTGGTTGATGGTCTCCAGTGCTAGTTCGCTGCTTCACCGTCAATAAGTCTAATTTGCTCTTCACCTGTGGATCGAAGCAGTCAGAGAACTCTTGAAGTATTGCAAGTAGCTTCTTCTGTTTTTCCTTAGGGAGATCTGGTGATAGTCGAGCTAGAAAATCTTGTCTCGTAGTGGTAGCACTAATTTCACTCACAGACTCGGCATGGAAGGTTTCTATGATGCTCAGCTGTTCTTCAATTAACGGCTCATCATTTGCTATGCACATGCATCTTGGAAGGATCTGCGTATCTTGGCGATAGTTAACTATCCACAATTCATCGAATCCATTGTCGAACAAGATGACAGAGGTTGGGATGACCAAGTTATTCTTCAGTGGTGTGCTTCTCTTACATTCCACTACAAGATCCATGGGTTGATGCATGGCGTGACATGTGACAGTTATCTTTCTAGTGCTGACTGCAGGAATGATCACTTCATCCAGCATACATACTCTGCACAAACTCAGATGCGCAGCTTCCTGTCCACAGTATCTCACTTCACCTAGCAAAATCTTCAAGTGACCACAATCGATAATTGCCTGAGAAGCTCTCAAAAAGTCCCATCTGAGAATGACGTCATGACTACACTCTTGTACGACGATGAATTCTAAGGGCTGTGTAGGGCCACTTTTACCCCCATGAATGGTACATCTTCTTTCAGCAGAGATGTTTTGCTGTTGACAAATACGGTTTTCTGCAACTGGCGATGGTACTTCTCCGAAATGACTGAATATGAGGCTCCAGAGTCCAAAAGAGCTTGGGCTGGTCGGCCATCCTTGAGGATATCGACATAGATCCTATCAGTTTTGTAGTGATAGTGGGCAGAGGAATTTTCTCTCCGGCGGCCTCACTTCCAAGGAAGGTTGCACCCTTTAGTTTTCCACATAGCAGCAGCTAGGTGATCGGCTGGAGCTTCTGAATGGTGATGGTGACCTACATCATCCTGCACCCACATCTTGTTGTTCATCTTCGTTGTCCCGGAGTTGGCGTTGGCTAAGAGCGGTCCGCTGTCTTCTGGCGCGGGTGTCATCAAATATCTGCCACCTTTCTCAACAACAGTGCACCACATGTCCTGGTTGTCCGCAGTAGAAACATACTGGTTGATTATCCTGGGTCCTCAAGACATCAGTCTTACTTGGTGCCCAAACAGCTTCCTCATGTGGCATTGTAGGAACGTAACCCCGACTGGGTCTCAACTTTTTCACCGTTTTAAAGGGAAATGAAGGATGAGAGATTGGGTTCAATGTCTGTTCCATTTTCTCCCTTATGACCTCTTGAAGCATCTTGGTTTTTTGCTTGCCGTGCAGTCCAAGTGGCTTCTGAACTTCCTCTCTCACTATCTGACTAAGAATACTTGTGAAATCAGTTGCTTCCTCCATGACAGACATTGATACGATGTTTGGAAGCCATTCAAATGTATTGCATGTCATTCTTTTTTGATGCATTGTCTCCATATACTGGCACCGTTTTATGAAGTAGTCTGCTGCCGAAATCTCCTTCAGGAGTAGGGTTTCATAGATGTCCTCTGCAACACCCTTCATGAGATGTGCAACCTTATCCTCCTTGTACTTCTAGGATCCACAGCTCTAAGACATCTTGAATGTAGGATGCTATAGTTTCTCTTGGATGCTGTGCCCAGCACTTTATCTTCAACCTTTCACTTCTGTCATTATGTGTCACCGAAATACTTGCGCAGTTCCGCCTGGAATATTTATCAGCTTGTGAACTTCTCCTCTTTGTTCTCATACCATTGCTTGGCATTACCCTCCAAACAGAAAAATACGTTAGCCAGACACACGGTCTCATCCCATTTGTTAAATTTGGCTACACGCTCATATACCTTCAGCCACTTATTTGAATGTTGGCCATCGTCACCAGAGAACCTGGAAGGATCTCTCATCTGGTGGTACACAGTTGCTGTCATCATAACATTCTCTTCTTCTTCTGTCTCCGGTAAATTGTGATGTGTTGAATATGGCTCGAACTCGGGTTTCTCACCATGTAAACGGCAGCTCTGTCATGGCCACTGTGTCGTCAATAATGTGCACAATTTTAAGTTCCAATAACCAGCACCTCCACCAGAATAATGTAATGTAGAAGAAGGTGTGATTAGATGAATGTCAAACACTAACTTCACTTAATGAAGTTTTATTCAGCACTTGCACATACAATGAGCGCGGAAAGAGCTGCTTCGGGCCAGAACATATACAGTATATAAACAGTTACAGAACATTCCAGTAGAATGAGTCTTCATATTTGTGGACACTTCTGGGATTTACTCGAACCAAATATAGAAATAAAAATGGTGCAGCCTAGGTGAGTTTGGAACTCACGACCCTCCATTCAACAGCCTAGTATCGTAACAACTACACCATGTTACTACTCACCTTCTTCTGCGACAATATTACAAGTTCAAGAGAAAACATCGAAAAAGAAACGAACAAAAATTACAAAGCCCTTTTCATCCATGTTGGGACAAATTCTGTCTGAGGATACAGGGAAGAGGAAATTATTAACGAATCAAAAAATATAATCCGATCAGCCAGAAAAATTTACCCTGCTTCGAGGATAGTGATCAGCGGAATTATAAACAGGAGGTCGGTGAGTGAGTTATATCAATCGAATCAATTGCAGAATTAACGAGTGTTGTGACAGACTAGGTTCTATATTTATAAACTCAAATAAGTTTTTGGGCAAGGAATGTCTAGCCAAGGATGGACTGCATCTAAACAGACTAGGATCGATGACCTTCAGCAAAATGTTTATGGATGTTTGTAAAATCATTAAAACTAAGGAAAACTAATATTTAATGGAGGGGATGTAAAAGAAAAATGCCTGTTGGCTGAAAATAAATCTGCTAAAGAGTGTCTACGAAAATGTAAGCCTGATAAAATTAAAACAAGAAAAAGTTCTTATTTGATGCACTGAATATAAATGGCTTAAGTTCTAAATCTTCCAGCAGCCTAAGCTACAAACTTGATGAGTTCCAGTCTTCTCGCAGAATGGAAACACATAAAAATTATTTGTTTAAATGAACACTGGCTTACCTCTAATACAATAAATATTTTAAATAAAATTGAAAACGTCAATGATGCTAGCAGCAGGGAGAAAAAATCTCACGGAGATTACTGCATACTCATGGACTCTTCTATAAGGTATCAAGTGAAATCAGATTTTAATTGTTTAAATGAAGATTGCATATTCGAAAGTTGTTGCATAGAGCTTAAAGACCTTAAAATGTTGATCATTTCAATTTATAGAATTCCAGTTATGCCATTCATCTCTAAATTCCAGTGCTTGCTAGATAAACTAAAGAAAGAAAAGAAGAAGAAAATTGTAATAGCACCAGATTTTAATATAAACACTGCAAATGACAATAAAGAATGAACAACATTTATTGATTCAATTAAAAAGTCTGGTTTTAAGCTAAATTTTTCAGAGTTCACCAGAGAAAATATTCACTCAGCAACATGCATCGACAACATTGTAACAAATTACTACTTTGATAATTTACATAAATTCTGTCTAGACTTAGGATTTTCTGATCACTCAGCCTTATTTGTCTCACTTCCAAAAACTGATAAACATAATATAAGAAGAACATATGTCAAAAGAACTTTCAATAAAACAAATAATGAAATAATCTATAAGAAACTAAGTAAAGTTAAGTGGTGTTTTGGGGATGGTGATTCAACAAATGAAAACTTTAGTACATTCTTAAACAGTTTTCTTGAAGTATTTAATGAAGCTTTCCTGCCAAAATCATATTGCAACAAAACATCAAGTAAGTTAAGATGGATTGTACCAGGAATAAAAATATCTAGTGAGAGGAACAGGAGGCTACACAATCAACAAAAGTATAGCAAAGATCCTGATTTTGGAAAATACGTTAGAAATTACAAAACTGTTTTTAAAAAAGTTGTGAAAGCATAAAAACAAATGGCAAATAACAAATTCATTCTAGAGCAGAAAAATAAAATAAAGGGCAGTATGGTCTGTAGTTAAGTCTGAATTAGGTGTCCGAAATCATAAACAAGCTATTTTAGAAATCAAACTTAAGGAAAAATCAGTTGTAAATCCAGCTCAAATATCTGTGTGCTTCAATGGGTACTTCATAAAATTAGCAAAATCTGATTTAGACATAGCAAATTATGAGCAGAAAGTAAATAGTTTTGGGTTAAAAGGCAATACTAGTGAATGTCTCAAAAAAGTTAACACAGTCTCAGCAAAACTTGTTGAAAATTTCATACTCTCCTCAAAAGAAAAAAACGTCTTCTGGCTGGGATGGGATACTCACCAAAATAATTAAAAAAGTTTACAACATAACAGCTCATCCTCTCTCTCTCATAATAAACAAATTCTTTGAAGAAGGCTACTTCCCTGATCTCTCGAAATATGCAGAAATAAAACCATTGTTTAAAAAAGGTTCAAAAGATGATATAGGAAATTATCGCCCCATCTTTATACTCCCTGTCATATCAAAAATATTTCAAAAAATTTCTGCTTTACAGATACAAAGCTTCATCACACAGAATGGTATCATTTCACATAAACAATTTGGCTTCCAACAAGTCAAAAACACAGTAGACGCAATAAATGAGTTTATCGAAAAAATTACTTCATTACTAGATAGGAAAGCTAAGGTCACAGGAATATTCTATGATCTCACAAAAGCATTCGATTCTGTAAACCATGCCCTGATGCTTTTCAAACTCAACAGGTATGGAATACGAGACATTGCTTTGAAATGGTTTGAATCATATCTCTTGGAGAGCAAACAATGGGAGCAGATCACTTCTCCAAGGTGTTCCTCAAGGCTCAATCCTTCGACCCATTTTCTTCCTGTTCTATGTAAATGACTTGCAGCTCAATATAAATACTCATTTAACTTTGATTGCAGATGATACTTCTGCCCTAATTGAAAATGAAAATTCTGACAACATACCACAGTGTGTCATGAACATGCCAAGTAACTTGGAAACATGGTTCAGTCAAAATGGCTTAAGGCCAAACATTTCAAAAACCCACATGATGAGTTTTAAAACCAAACATTCAAAAACTGAATAAATCTGTGTCACTCTCAACAATCAAAAATGGAAGAACTTGACTCAGTCAGGTTACTGGGAATAAACTTAGACAGAACTTTGAGTTGGAATTCTCATATAGAATATCTAGCAAATAAATTAAACAGCCTTGCATTTGCAATGGAAATTTTAGCCCGTGCCACTGATATGGCCACCACGAAAATAGTATATTATAGCTCCTTTTAATCGTTTATTCAATACGGCATGATTTTTAGGGGAATCTCAGGAAGTGTTACACGAATTTTAAAGTTGCAAAAAAGAATCATTCACAACATGTGCTCTGCACAGCCGAGGCATCGTGTCGACCATTATTTAAAGACCTAAAAATATTAACTGTTCCCTATCCATACATCTTTGAGGTGGTCCTTTTCTTATGCAGCAGAGATGATCTATTCAGAAAAAATCATTTTGAACACTCATACGACAAAAGACATAAAAGAGAACTTTATGCTCACCTCTCATCGCTTAAAACTGCGTGCTCAAACTCCTCAGTATATAGCCATGAAAATTCACAACACAATAAAAGGGTGTGACATAATGAATACGAAGATAAATATTTTAAAAAGGAAGTTACATGATTTATAATTGAACGCTGCTACTACTCTGTGGAAGATTTAATGAAGGACGAAATGATACTTTGACCTGGATCCCTAACATGGAATAAAAATTTATGATACTTATAGTAGGTGTAAATACTGTTAAGTTTGACAAATTTCGAGTAAGTAAACACTCCACAAAGTATTACTATAAGTGTGACAAAATTTTAAATAAGCATACTGTAACCTTGACATGTCTCCTGTACACCAGATATATCTTCCAAAATTGTGTACATTATGAGAAGAATAAAACACATTTCACTATTTTTTTTGTCTACATTATTGCATTCATTTTATCTATTTCCCATTTTGCTTCAATTTCATTTTACTGATAAATATGTCTTTCATTCAAATTTTCATCTGCGTTGTTTTGTACATAGTGCAATAGGTATTTAGGCTATGTTTAAATGTTTGTATGATGATTACTGTGCAAACAAAAAATTGCACATTTAGTAACAAAAATACATTTTTTATCCCATCACGCAAATGTAAATAGATTATTTTGCCTTTTGTTTTTTAACTGATAGATAGGAATTTTCAAATAACTGAATATTATAATAGATGAATATAATTAAATTCATTTTCACAAAAATTCTGATTGGAAAAGTTCATACTGTGATTAAAATGATGTGACAGAGGAACAGAAATAAAATAATCACATTTAAACCAATTGCTTGAATGAAATTAATGATTGAAGTAATTTTGATAAAGTTTGCAAAATAAAAAAAATTAAAATTTTGTGCACCTGACCAGATTAAAACACACAACCTCCTGTGTGTGAAGCTGTTATCCTATGCATTATACCACACAACCAGACTAGATAATGCAACTTTATTATTGCTATAAAGTATCACACAAAGATCCGATTTTTTTTTCCCATCAATTACTCACAGCCCCACCAGGTTGAATAGCTGCAGTGTGTGATACCTGGGGTCTTAACCTACATCACCATATAGATAGTTTTAAGAAGTCAATCACACTACTGGGGACCTCTTGTTGTAAGCTGCCCTTCCTTGACTGGTTCAGCTGCCTCTACATAAATATCTTTAGGATTGAGTTGTGGCTGCTTGTGACAATTAGTGATCCCAAGTTTTTCTTGGTCACTTACGATGGTTATGACTGTCAATGGCATGTACATTTATTTTGTGGGCCTGAGTAGCATTTTACAATTGAAAAACGCTTCACAGTATAAATGCGCACCTTAACTGATGACAGGAACTCTTTTTGTTGGCAATTTTTGGATAACAATGTCTTCAAAGGCAGACAATTGCCCCAAGAAAGTCCACAGCTCGTGGTCGTGCGGTAGCGTTCTCACTTCCCGCGCCCGGGTTCCCGGGTTTGATTCCCGGGGTCATGGATTTTCTCTGCCTCATGATGACTGGGTGTTGTGTGCTGTCCTTAGGTTAGTTAGGTTTAAATAGTTCTAAGTTCTAGGGGACTGATGACCATAGATGTTAAGTCCCATAGTGCTCAGAGCCATTTGAACCATTTTTTTGCCCCAAGAAATCTTTGTTATGTGTAATTGTTTGAATAGCTTTGTCCGTCTGGAGCTCTGTTCATCCACAGTCTATAATTGCTTGTGACAACTGCAAGAACTCCCATCCAAGGACATCGTGACTCAGTTCTGTTAAAATGATAAATTGGAAGGGCCTCTTTCTGTCACTGATATTTAGTCTTGCAATACATATTCCTGCCAGCTGGCCATATTTGCGATTTGCAGCCCTCAGTACAATCACTTTTGTATCATTGCACACAGTCTTCTTTAGAGAACTACAATAAGCATTTGACATTACCAAAAAAGAAGCCCCTCCGTCAACTAGCACCCAGACTGGTTGGCTGTCGATGAGATTTCTTGTCATCTTGGTAACTGTCCTTCATGAAGGATTTTCATCTGTGGCCACCTCATTTTCCTAGTTGATCACCTTGTTTAGTTTTACTGAATCTGGTGGTTATGCAAGTGAGTGTTATATCTGTAAAGCAATGGCCGATGGCTATGGTATGTTAAGGATAGATCCAGTCCAAAGCATGGCAACAAGCTTTGGCTCACAGGATGAGTACAACTGCATGCGGATAACTGGCATGAATAGAATTGTTGTGCTGGGAGATACCACTGAACACTCTTCTTCTCTCTCAGCAGTAGTGCACAATGTGTCCATGGGATTCAAAATGAAAACAGACCAGCATGTTGTCCTTCATCTTTCAAAAATATATTTTTCTATGGGGCATTTTAATTGGTGGAGGAGTTGGTTGTACCTCCCTTCATTGGTTGCTGGTTTGACAGATGACATCCGACAGTGGTGGCGTAAGACTCAGTCCATCCTTCATGGTGCATTTGACTGATGGTGGAGATGGGTACCAAAGACTGATACACCCCTTTTTCAAAATTCTCTATTACCTCCAGATGTATGAGGACAATCACAGCTGGTGACTCACGTGTACTCTGTCTAACATTTTTGGCTGCCATAAACTGCTGAATTGACATAGTGATGACATTTGGAAGTCAATCATACTTCCTCATTAGTTATGTGATCTACCCATCTAATCTTCAGCATTCTTCTGTAGCACCACATTTCGAAAGCTTCTATTCTCTTCTTGTCTAAACCACCAATGCATAACATTATCTTTTGTGGATGCACACAGATCTTTGTACAGGGAGTTGATGCTTTGTTTGGACTCAAGACCTCCTTTCTTTTCCTTGTGGTACGATAAAGACACCATTTCTCGTCACCAGTAATGACATAGGGTAGGAATAGTTGGTGTTGTTCAAGAGCCAATTGATGCCGAGAGGGGAGGGGGGGACACATTGCTGTGGGAGGAGCTTGTGTAGTTTGCATTTCTACCACTAAGCATGTACAGCACAACTCATTTCCAGTTCAGTGCCAACTGTGTAGTCGCTTGTTCTTGTCATTTGCAGTGACTGTTTTCGCTAGTGGTGTTTTGTTCTTGTTCCATTTTTTATGATGGCAAGTTTAAGTGAACAAATTGTAGCTGTGAAATTTTTTCCCCTACTCAGTAAAAATGCTGCTGAAACTGTTTTAATATTGAAAACAGGTTATCAATATGATGCTATGAGAAAAACTCAACTGTACGAGTTGTTTGCTCAATTTGAAAAGGCAACACGTCAATTGATGACAAACCTAGTTCTGGCTGTCCATTCAATTCCCGAATTGACAAAAATATTGAAAAAATTAGAGAACTTGAGCTCACAGACCATTTTAAGAAGATTTCATTACGGTATTTGTCAAAAAATACCTGATTCATGACAGACAGGAGACTGGTGCTCCACAAGGCCGCACGTAAGGAGACAGAGCTCTCATGAAAGATAAAGTAATTTAGGTTGTAATTAATTGTAGTTGAACACTTTTAACTAATTAAATACGTTCTTTAGTGTATTCTTCAAGCTCACCATTAAAAGTTTTTCTCTTATTTGCTTAGTGTTCTAGCAATCGCAAAAAGATCATTTGTTTACTTACTGCTGCTTAGGCCTAGTTTTTCGAGTGTTCATATTTAGCATTATACCACAACTGGAAGTACATTTGCTGTAGTTTAACTGATTAAATACATTCATTAGGGTGCTTTTCAAGCTCACCATTAAAGGTTTATCTTTTATTTGCGTATTGTTCCATTAATCGCGAAAAGTTTGTTTTGTTTATATTTCGTGGCTTTGCCTTACTTTCTGAGTGTGCATACTTAGCGTTATACCGCAGTCTTAAGTGCATTTGGTATTGATTAACTAATTACTTACATTCATTAGTGTGCTCTTCAAGCTTGCCATTAAAGGTTTTTCTTTTATCTACGTATTCTTCCACTTATCGCAAAAAGTTCGTTTTGGTTACATTCGGCTGTTTAGGCCTAATTTTTGACCGGCATATTTATCATCATAACACACATTTAAGTACATTTGGTAATAGTTTACTTACATATTAGTTTCCAAAACATATTTAGGGACCTTTTGCATCTGCATTTAATATATTATCATTATCACTTAGTAAATCTCTTAACTAATTTCCAAATTACCATGGATACTAAGTGTGTGAGCTGCAGTAGGAAAGTTAGTTCAGGGTCAGCTGTTGTGACAGGTGGTTTCACTGGGGAAATTGTAGCGATGCGGGAATTGGGGAAGCAAACGAGGCTCTTCCATTCTTTTGCAAGGTTTGCTCAAGAGATAGGATTATAGCTGAACAGGAGGGGAAAATTAGAGCCCTTCAGGCTGATTTGGACACAGCGAGTGAGGAACTGAAGAGGTTAAGGGGGGAGGAGGGCAAACAGTGGTGGGAAGTGGTAGCTGGGAACAGGGGCCACAGAAAGAGGACAGTGTCTGACAGTTTCCCAATTGGCACAACCAACAGATTTGCCTTGCTACCACAGTTAAGTAAGGAAGAGGCTCCAGTAGAAGTAGATGTAGTTAAGATGCAACAGAATCCCACTAGGAAACCAAATGTTTCAAAAAAAAAGTAAAAGGTAAGAGATAAGGTCTGTTGCTGGGTAGCAGCCATGGAAGAGGTGTGGGCCAGATTTTGCAGGAAAAATTAGGTGACAGGTACCAGGTCACAAACTTTTTCAAGCCAAGTGCAAGTCTTAGCCAGATGGTAGAGGATATAGGTTCCTTGTGCAAGGGATTCACAAAGCAGGATTATGTGATGATAGTGGGTGGAGTGGGAAACAGTATTGATAGGGATCAGGGCTACTGTATTGAGTGTGATCTGGTGAAAACAGCCTCGGAAACGACCCATACCAGTGTGGGGCTGGTGCCTGCTTTCGTGCAGCATGATCAGCTCCAATTTAACCGCTCTGTCAGGAGGGTAAATACGTAGTTGGATCAGTTGCGTAGGGTGGCCACTCTGTCAGACATTGGATTGGTTCCTGTCGAGGCTATTCACAGGGGGGATTTCACAAGGCATGGCCTACATCTCAATAGGAAAGGGAAGGGTAAACTGGCAGGATTGTTAGTGAAATCGATAAAGGGGGACACTAGTGCTCATGGATGTACCTCATTTTTAGAGTAATATCAGTGTCGAATTAGAAGTTCTGGCAGGCAGGTGCTAAAGAGGTCCAAAGCTCACAAAAATCTCACGACAGGAAAGTAAATAATAATGTTACCATATTTAACCAAAATATTGTTGGATTAAAGCAAAAAGTAGATTCTCACAAAAGTAAAGTAAAAAATAATGTTACCATTTTTCACCAAAATATTCCGGGATTGAAGAATAAAGTAGATGAGTTCCTGATTTGTTTAGATGACATTGAATCTGATAATGTAATAGATATACTATGCTTGTCTGAGCATCACATTGTGTATGATATGGAAAAGGTAAATATCTGTGGTTATAAACTAGCTGCACATATGAGTAGAGAGAATAAGGTGGGAGGAGGAGTTGCCATAAATGTCAAAAGTTATCACTGTGTAGAATGCTTAGATACAAAAAAGTTTTGTCTAGAGCAGCATATAGAAGCATGTGCCTGTCAACTTAAACTGAAGGAGGGCTCTTTTATAATTGTAAGAGTATATAGGTCCCCTTCAGGAAACTTTCATTTATTCCTGGAAAACTTGGATGCCTTGTTGTGCTATCTGTCAGATAGGGGAAAGCAAATTATTATTTGTGGGGACTTCAATGTTGATTCACTGAAAGAATGTAATAGGAAGAATGACCTGGAAGTCTTACTCGGTTCTTTCAATTTGTCATCTGTCATTAATTTTTCTACCCGGGCAGTAAAGGACAGCAGCACACTGATAGATAACACTTTTAATGACCAAGATAGGTTTAAAAACATAAATTCTTGTCCTGTTGAGAATGGGCTTTCAGATCATGATGCTCAGCTAGTTACAGTATATGACATAGCTCCATTCAGCAATTCAAAACTACCCTACAAAGTTGTGCGTTCAATCAATGACTCAACAATTAGAAATTTCAGAGAAAATCTTCAGCAGTTGGACTGGGATGAGATGTACAAGGAACCTGATGCTAATTTAAAATATAACTTATTTCATGATACACTTGTAAGAGAATTTGAAAACTGTTTCCCTAAGAAAGTAGTTAAATCTAATTATAAGAAACCATGCAAAAAACCTTGGCTTTCTAAAGGAATAAAAATATCTTGTAATCACAAAAGGGAACTGTATCTAACAACAAGAAAGAGTAATGACCTAGAAACAGACAAATAATATAAAAACTACTGTGCTACATTAAGAAAGGTAATTAAAAAGTCCAGAAGCATGTGCATCATGTCTGAGATTAATACCTCTGATAACATGAACCATGAACCATGGACCTTGCTGTTGGTTGGGAGGCTTGCATGCCTCAATGGTACAGATGGCCAAAATCAAATAGGGGTAATGCAGGAGTAGCTTTAATAATGAATAGGAAAATAGGAGTGTGAGTAAACTACTACAAACAACATAGTGAACGCATTATTGTGGCCAAGATAGACACGAAGCCCATGCCTACTACAGTAGTACATGTTTATATGCCAACTAGCTATGCACATGATGAAGAAATTGATGAAATGTATGATGAGAAAAAAGAAATTATTTAGGTAGCGAAGGGAGACGAAAATTTAATAGTCATGGGTGACTGGAATTCGACAGTAGGAAAAAGATGAGAAGGAAATGTAGTAGGTTAATATGAATTGGGGCTAAGAAATGAAAGAGGAAGCCGCCTGGTGGATTTTTGCACTGAGCATAACTTAATCATAGCTAACACTTGGTTCAAGAATCATGAAAGAAGGTTGTATACATGGAAGAACACTGGAGATACTAGAAGGTTTCAGATACATTATATAATGGTAAGACAGAGATTTAGGAGCCAGGTTTTAAATTGTAAGACATTTCCAGGGGCAGATGTGGACTCTGACCACAATCTATTGGTTATGAACTGTAGATTAAAACTGAAAAAAACTGCAAAAAGGTGGGAATTTAAGGAGATGGGACCTGGATAAACTGAAAGAACCAGAGGTTGTACAGAGTTTCAGGGAGAGCATAAGGGAAGAATTGACAGGAATGAGGGAAAGAAATACCGTAGAAGAAGAATAGGTGGCTCTGAGGGATGAATTAGTGAAGGCAGCAGAGGATCAAGTAGGTAGAAAGACGAGGGCTAGTAGAAATCCTTGTACAACAGAAGAAATACTGAATTTAATTGATGAAAGGGGAAAACATAAAAATGCAGTAAATGAAGCAGGAAAAAAGGAATACAAGTGTCTCAAAAATGAGATCGACAGGAAGTGCAAAATGGCTAAGCACAGATGGCTATAGGACAAATGTAAGGATGTAGAGGCTTATCTCACTAGGAGTAAGATAGATACTGCCTACAGGAAAATTAAAGAGACCTTTGGAGAAAAGGGAACCACTTCTACAAATATCAAGACCTCAGATGGAAACCCAGTTCCAAGCAAAGAAGGGAAAGCAGAAAGGTGGAAGGAATATATAGAGGATCTATACAAGGGTGATGTAGTTGAGGACAATATTATGGAAATGGAAGAGGATGTAGATGAAGATGAAATGGGAGATACAATACTGCGTGAAGAGTTCGACAGAGCACTGAAAGACCTAAGGCGAAACAAGGACCCGGGAGTTGATAACATTCCATTAGAACTACTGATAGCCTTGGGAGAGCCAGTCCTGACAAAACTCTACCATCTGTTGAGCAAGATGAATGAGACAGGCGAAATTACCTCAGACTTCTAGAAGAATATAATAATTCCAATCCCAAAGAGAGCAGGTGAAAACTGGTAGAAGCCGACCTCGGGGAAGATCAGTTTGGATTCCGTAGAAAAGTTGGAACACGTGAAGCAATACTGACCCTGCAACTTATCTTAGAAGAAAGATTAAGGAAAGGCAAACCTATGTTTCTAGCATTTGTAAACATAGAGAAAGGTTTTGACAATGTTGACTCGAATACTCTCTTTCAAATTCTGAAGGTGGCAGGGGTAAAATACAGGGAGCGAAAGGCTTTTTACGGAAAGCAGATGGCAGTTATAAGAGTCGAGGGACATGAAAGGGAAGCAGTGGTTGGGAAGGGAGTGAGACAGGGTTGTAGCCTCTCCCCGATGCTATTCAATCTGTATATTGAGCAAGCAGCAAAGGAAACAAAAGAAAAGTTCAGAGTAGGTATTAAAATCCATGGAGAAGATATAAAAACTTTGAGGATCGCCGATGACATTGTAATTCTGTCAGAGACAGCAAAGGACTTGGAAGAGCAGTTGAATGGAATGGACAGTGTCTTGAAAGGAGGGTATAAGATGAACATCAACAAAAGCAAAACGAGGATAATGGAATGTAGACGAATTAAGTCGGGTGATGCTGAGGGAATTAGATTAGGAAATGAAATGCTAAAAGTAGTCAATGAGTTTTGCTCTTTTGGGGAGCAAAATAACTGATGATGGTCAAAGTAGAGAGGATATAAAATGTAGACTGGCAATGGCAAGGAAAGTGTTTCTGAAGAAGAGAAATTTGTTAACATCGAGTATTGATTTAAGTGTCAGAAAGTCGTTTCTGAAAGTATTTGTATGGAGTGTAGCCATGTATGGAAATGAAACATGGACGATAAATAGTTTAGACAAGAAGAGAATAGAAGCTTTTGAAATGTGGTGCTACAGAAGAATGCTGAAGATTAGATGGGTAGATCACATAACTAATGAGGAAGTATTGAATAGAACTGGGGAGAAGAGGAGTTTGTGGCACAACTTAACTAGAAGAAGGGATCGGTTGATAGGATATGTTCTGAGGCATCAAGGGATCACCAATTTAGTACTGGAGGGTAGGATGGAGGATAAAAATCGTAAGGGGAGACTAAGAGATGAATGCACTAAGCAGATTCAGGATGTAGGATGCAGTAGGTACTGGGAGATGAAGAAGCTTGCACAGGATAGAGTAGCATGGAGAGCTGCATCAAACCAGTCTCAGGACTCAAGACCACAACAATAACAACAAAATGAAAATAATTTGGAATATTATTACAAGGGAGACAGGGCAACAAAGAGTACAGGATGACGGCATCACAATCAAAGCGAATGGAAAGTTGATAAATAACAAACCAGAATTTGAAAACATTATAAGTAATCATTTTTTAAATGTTGTAGAGAAAATGGGATCTAAATGTTCATTAGAAGAAGCAAGGCAGTTAATGGAAGAGGCCCTACCCACACCATTTGATACAATTAAAATTCCACCCACCTCTCCTTCTGAAATTAGGAAGAAAATATACTCTCTCAAGAATAAAAGCTCACATGGAATTGATGGCATTTCCAGCAGGATAATAAAAGCTTGTTCCCAAGAAATAAGTGGAATTCTTAGCTACATATGTAATAGCTCTCTGAAGCAGGGTATTTTCCCAGATAGACTGAAGTGTGTCATTGTTAAACCACTGCATAAAAAAGGTGATACGTCTGATGTCAACAACTACCGCCCAATCTCTCTTCTGACTGCCTTATCTAAAATTCTTGAAAAAGTAATGTATTGTAGAGTAGCTTCACACCTTTGTAAAAATAAAGTTCTAACAAAATGTCTGTTTGGTTTCCAGAAGGATTTTTCAACGGAAAATGCTATATATACTTTCAGTAATGAAATATTAAATGCTCTGAGTAACCGGAAGTCACCTGTTGGGATTTTGTGTGATCTATCAAAGGCTTTTGATTGTGTAAATCATGGAATACTTCTAGATAAGCTCAAGTACTGTGGTATGAATGGGACAGTGCTCAAATGGTTTAAATGTACCTAACTGGAAGAGTGCAGAAAGTTGAAATAAACAGTTCACATAATATGCAAAAAACTGGTGATTTCTCAAACTGGGGAACAATCAAGAATGAGGTGCCACAAGATTCGGTCTTGGGTCCTCTGCTGTTCTTAATATATATTAATGACATGCCATTCTGTATTCATAAAGATGCAAAGCTGGTACTTTTTGCTGATGATACAAGTATAGCTATCACACCCAACAGACAAGAATTAACTGGTGAAATTGTAAGCGATGTTTTTCAAAAAATCATTAAGTGGTTCTCTGCAAATGGGCTCTCATTAAACTTTGATAAAACACAGTATGTACCGTTCCACACAGTAAATGGAATGACACCATTAATAAATATAGACTTCAATCAAAAGTTGGTAACTAAAGTACAATGTTCAAAATTTCTAGGTGTATGCACTGATGAGGGGTTGAACTGGAAAAAACACATTGAGGATCTGCTGAAACATTTGAGTTCAGTTACTTATGCTATTATGGCCATTGCAAATTTTGGAGATATACATCTGAGTAAATTAGCTTACCATGCCTATTTTCATTCTCTGCTTTCGTATGGTATCATATTCTGGGGTAACTCATCATTGAGTAAAAGAGTGTTCATTGCACAAAAGCGTGTAATCAGAATAATTGCTGGAGCTCATCCAAGCTCATCCTGCAGACACTTATTTAAAGAGCTAGAGATCTTATCCTCACAATATATATATTCGCTTATGAAATTTGTTATTAACAATCCGAACGAATTCAAAAGTAATAGCAGTGTACATGGCTACAACACTAGGAGAAAGGATGATCTTCACTGCTCAAGGTTAAATCTAACTTTGGCTCAGAAGGGGGTAAATTATGCCGCCACAAAAGTCTTTGTTCACTTACCTAATAGCATCAAAAGTCTGACAGATAGCCATATAGCATTTAAAAGGACATTAAAAGAATTTCTTAATGGCAACTCCTTCTACTCATTAGATGAATTTTTGGATATAGTAAGTGGGTAATTCCCCCCCCCCCCCCAAAAAAAAAAAAAAAAAAAAAAAAAAAAAAAAAAAAAAAAAAAGTGTCATCTAATATTTTGTGTAATGTAATATCTTGTATGGATACCTCTTATTAACCTGACACATTCCACATCATTACGAAGTGTCGTATTTATGATCTATGGAACAAGTACTAATCTAATCTCTAATCTAACCATGACAATGCCACACACCTGCACTCGCAGCCATCTGTGTTAGACAGTTTTTGGCTATAAATGGCTTGGTTCCACTGGCCCACACACCTTACTACCTAACCTGGCTCCATGTGACTCTTCCTTATTTCCACACATGGAAATTGGCATGTATGGACACCAATTTCATAACAAGAAATAAATGAAGGAGGACCTATGAGACATTTCTAAAGATGACACTGACTTGATAACACGTACAAAGTCAAGAAATAAATGAGGGAGATGATGTCAACTATTTCTAAAGATGACTACAAAGATGTTTCAGACAGTGGAATCACCAGTGGGACAAATGTATTAGTTGTAAAGGAGAGTATTTTGAAGGGGATAAGCTCATTTTGTAAACAAATTGAAAATATATAGCTTTAAAAAAATAATCCCAGTTTGTTTTGGGTATCCCCTTGTATCACCATCTGTTAATTTTTATGGTTTTTGCTTAGTGAATGTGGCACCCATACACCCAATTTTTGAACCTTCCCCACTGCATGCATATGTCGCAGAATGGTGGAATGATCACAGATCTACACATTTGTCAGTACTCGACAACAGTGATAAGGATCACTGTGGATTAATGCGTTTAAATGATCTTCATCAAACCTCGATGGTCTTTTTGAATGTTGAGAGTCACTAATCTCAAAACAATCCTCCTTACAAAGAGAAAACCATTTTCATGTTGAGCTCTGCCAAATGGCATTATCCCGATACAGAAGGCACATGTTTCTGGCTGCCTCTGCTGCTGTCATCCCTCTATGTAATTCTAACAGAAGAATATGTTGGAAATCTTCCTATTTCCCAATTTGTCGCACCATTTTCTAGTATCCACAGCTCGACTCACTATCTCCAAATGGCAAAATGTAAATTTAAATAGCAATAGTGAATTACAAATAAAATCAGTAAACCAATAAACACACCAACAGCAACCAGAATACCAACATGCAAAACCAAAATGCTACAAACTTATGCACTGACCTAATATTTGGTGAGTCAGTCAAATTGTTTCAGCACGAAAACTTAATTCTTATGAAAACAAGACCATTCCTTGTCTTCAGTACAAAACACACACACACACACACACACACACACACACACACACACACACACACACACACACACACACTCACACGCACACACACACACACACACACACACACACAACTGTGCGGTTACGACACACTGCTGGGATTACAGTTTGCCAGGTAGTTTGGGGTGAGGGGTTGTATCAGTGGGAGGTTGGGGAAGCCATGCAGAGGGAGAAAAAGGCTGGAAGTGGGAGGAGGGGTTGGGGAAGTTTAGCTGGCTAACCCTCAGCTGCCGAATGTACAAGATCTATGAAGTGACGCCGAGATCGAGCCTGCCTAACAGCCTGCCTACTTCCGCCAAGAACTCTGACCTCTAGTTAGGGACTGACAGGGGACTGACAATGACCAGCGATGAGAGCCAGTGCACGTATAACCACTTCCACCCCTAAGCTACTAATAGAGGCCACCAACACCAACACCCCTCATCACAAATTTGGTGGAGGATAAGTATTCTCAGACTGCAATATCCGTGGAGGCTGAGCCATTATCCCCATCTACTCCACAACCGGCACCCTCTCCCCTACAGACAGGAACAAACTGCACCCCAAAACCCATTGATCAGCTGGGATTGTCACAGGCAGTGCCAGCATCTGACATGGCAGATCACGTTGAGAAACTACTGCAGGAGCCTCCAACTGGTATTCCAACACCTTTCTATCCCTTTCCTCCAAAAAGTACCTATTAAAGTTAAAGGCTTCATATTCGAGCTGCAGCTCACTTGTGGGAGGGGCACCATCACTGCCACAGACGTATCATGTGTGCCCATCCACTGACGTTACGGTGGTGGTAAATACTGCAGCTCGACATTTGGCAGTTAGTCTCATCTGTTCACTGAGATCTTACATATGTGCCATTGATTAGTAGAGCATTTGACCCCGCATGCAATACATTTTTGATACGGATTGCTCCTGGGACTGTATATGCTCTGGACCTTTGGTTTTGGCTAGCCCTTCACTTCATATGCTCCACCACAATTGACCTCAGGAATGGCCTCCCTTCCATAAGTCACTCTGTCACCACCAATATGAATGATTATAAGCTGTGTTCTACCTATGCAGAGTAAAACAGAATACAAAGGATGTATTGAAAGCATAACCTTAACCATGTAGTTCAGAAAACCAGGAGCTGTCATTCAGCATTCATGTGACACAGTTCGTGAAACAGTCATTGAACTTGAGCCTGTTCTGCTTAGTAGCACATTCCACCACTGACTATTTGACTCTGTTCTCAGATGTCGTTTGGAGGTGCCCGTTCATTCTGGTGGACAGCTCGGTCAGAGGTTACACTCACACAAAATTCCTTGCAGAAATTGCAGCAGAGCTAGTATATGACGGCAGCTTTCACAGGTGGCCAGTACTTCTTGACTGTGAACTTACGGAGTGAGTATCGTCAGTTAAAAGTTGCCCCAGAATATGGACCAAAAGCAGCATGTACAGCACTTTGGGGACACTCCGTGATCAGCGGCTGCTGCACGGAGTGCTGAAGGGACTAAAACAGTGTCAATGTCTCGTATATCTTGAAGATATAATTGTCTTTTCAAGGGATATTCAAGAGTATAGGCAACTTCTGAGGGAAGTGTTCAAAAGATTACGAGCAACCCATTTGACATTCAGTATGGAAAAACGTCACCTAGTGCTGAAAGAGATTAACTAACTGGGCCGTACCAGTACTAGGGACAATGTGAGGATTGATACGAGGTCAATACAGGTGTGGCAGGACTTTCCACTAACACAAACAACCACGAAATTACAATCTTTTCCTCATTCTCACAAATTATTACAGAAAATTCGTGAAAGGGTGTGTGGACATTGGCAGACCACATATGCAGTTGCTCGGAATATGGATTAAGTTTGTATTGTAGCATCTGTCGAGTTAAAGAGAGTATTAACATTGAGTCCAGTGTTGGTGTTTCCAGACTTTCAGAAGGAGCACATAAAATCACATGATGTATTGTATTACATGCCGGGATGTGTTTTGAGCCAGCTGATTTATGGGCAAGAACATTGTGTTCCCTACAGTCAAATGCAGAGGAGAAGAATAGTTCTACGACAGAAACAGAAATGCTTAGCTCGATATACAGAGTAATGTACTTCCTCCGTTACCTGCATGGAAGGAAGTTCAAAGTAGTGACAGACCATGCTGCTTCAAAGTGGTTATTCAGTTTGATCCACAAACCAGGGAAAAAAAACATGGAAATGCAGACAGCCTTAGCAGAAAAATAGATGAAATACAGGCACTAGGTCACCATCTCGGAGAATGGCAAGCAGTGCAGAGCCCTGATGGAGGGTGTAAGCAATATGGTGAGTGACAGTGGTATACCGGGATAAAATTTTCATTTGGCAGCAGAGTACACACTGATATAAAACTTCCTGGCAGATTAAAACTGTGTGCTGGACCAAGACTTGAACTCGCGACCTTTGCCTTTCGTGGGGAAGTACTCTACCCAAGTACGACTCGCAACCCAACCTCACAACTTTACTTCTGCTATTACCTCATCTCCCACCTTCTGAACTTCATGGAAGCTATGAGGGCTGGTTGTGAATCATACTTGGGTATCTCAGATGGTAGAGCACTTGTCTGCATATGGAAAGGCCTCAAGTTTGAGTCTTGGGCCACAAACAGTTTTAATCTGCCAGGAAATTTGACAGTGGTTTAGCATGAACAACAGATTGTTACGCAGAGAGGCTAAACTGGGACCACAAGTTGTGGTGCAAGCTGAGATGAAACTAGGAGTGTTATGTGAGACACATAAATCAGATTTTATCATGCCAAAGGGGATGTCAGGCAATGAACTGGAGAGTAGCAGAAAAGTATTGGTGGAAGAGAAGGAAAGATGATGTTGACTGATAAGACAGAAATTGTGTGGATTATGCACAGTGAGCGGATCTCAGTCAGAACCAGGTACTATTACAGAGGCCACTGGATGCAATGGAGCAGTTGAGTTTCATTGGGCCAGTTGTGTTAGGGCCATTCAACTGAACACCAGCACACAATCATTTTGTGTTGACTATAATACACCATTTTTCTCATAACATCAGGATGGTGCCAATGCCAGACAAATGGGCAGTCACAGTCACATAAAATTTGTTGAATAGCTGGAGATTATAGTTCAGGGTGTTTGTGTCAGACCTGATGAAAAACTTGTGTCAGTTACTTAAATAAAAGAAAAAAATTAAGAACCACTGCACTTCACCTGCAAACTAAGAGCAGAACAGAATAAGTGCACCAAACAATTGGGAAAATGCTTAGTTATTTCGTGAATTCACACCATTCAGATTGGGATGTGTATCTATCCATTGTGATGAGTGCGTACAACAGCAGAGTACACACTGGTACAGGGTTGTCACCATTCAGTGTGGTTTACTGCACAAGATGCTGTCACCAACCATATGATTAACCAGAAAGATGGCATGAAAGGAGAGAACAGTTTGCTACAATGGAAGGGAAGTACGGAGAAAGATGCAACAACTGAATGCTAAGGCATTGGGGAAGCAGGCAAAATGAGAGGGGACCTCATTATAAAGTGGGTCAGTGGGTGATGCTGTGAAGAAGTCTTTATACTCCAAAGGTAGAGATGAAGAAGTTTGTCACACAGTAACAGGGCCAATACAAAATATTTGAAATTACATCACAGGTACATTTATAGCTACAGCTGCCAAAAAGGCTGACAATTGTGCAAGTCGGGCATCTACTACCATTTGAGGAGAAGCTGGAGACAATTCAGCGGGAGGTATTGTTGAAAGCAAGGCATGAGAATAAAAGAAGAAACAGATGGTTGAACAACAGACAAAAGAGGTCAAGAAACCTCAGGCATCTTATGCCTTAAGGTGAAGGAATTAATTGTAATGTGATGTTACTTCTGCAATTACTGACTATTTTTCTTTTGTTTATATTATGGGGTATTAACAACGTTTTGGATAAAGTTAAATGTTTGTGTAAGACAGTGTAAGTGTATTAAGACATGCTGTTCAGAGACAGTTGGCCTCTGCAGGAGGTGTGGGAGAGAGAGTAATGGTGGCCTGGGGGGGGGGATTCTGATATGGTGATATCAGTCCCTGTCCTCAGGTTGCTGTATAGGAAAGAGGCCAAGAAGAAGAACACTAGTTTTGGTTGTCCCTCTTTGGCAGAGGTGGAGTGGGGGAGCTGCAGGATCAGCACCTGAACAGAGGAATTGTGTTTTCCCTACAATCAGACAAGTTTTACATCCACAAGTGGTCATTAGATTTAGCGTTTAATGTGTGGGAACTGCAAACTGAAATTAGGACGTTGGAAGAATTGTTTACAGGGATACAACAATTAGCAGTTAGTAGTGAAGTTTCAGACGAACACAGGAATTCACTTGAATCACATGGACAATCAAAAGAGCAGATGCAGGAGGTGATAACAGTTGTTTCTCATCAATCCATGAGGGAAAATATGGGATGGATAGACGCTGGGGGTGAACATTTAAAACCGTCTTCAGTATGGCAGACTTGCGCTAACATAAGTGTACTGAACAATAAAGCAGAGACTGCGATGGGGTTAGCAGAGGAAAATATAGTAACTGTGGAGTGATGTTCTATGCAGATTGTGAACTTGGAGAGCAGTGTTCTGAACAATTCACACATGCTCCAGAAACTTACAAAGGAAGTTTTGGATTATGCCAGGACCTCCGCTAGTACTACGAAGCAGAATTTGGAAGAGATGGGAGCTCGAATGCAGGTACCGGATGAAAGACTAACATTAATGAGGATACTGGAGTCCCTGGGAGACAGTATCTGGGACACCAACATGGAGTTAACGAATCTACGGAAAGTCATCCACCAGGCACTAAAAGACAGTCCTGTCTTGCTGTCACATGTACGGTATTTAAGATGTCTGACAAGAGTGCAAGGGGAATTTCTGCTGGAATTATAGCTAGTGGTGGCGCTGAGAAGCCAGAACTTGCCATTCTACTAGCATGGTGCAATGGTGGATGCAACAATTGAGGGTGAGCCCAAGGTAGGGTCCAAAAAGATGTGATTGAACTGGAAACATATTTTCGGAAGTCAGATTTGCATCAGATACACCCAGTGTACAATTTTTTATTTTATTTAATCATGTCCAAGCCATAGACAACCCACATATTACACATACACACAAATACAAATACAGTACACATATGTATAAATAAAACAAACCCAAAATGGGGAGTCACATTACAATATAAAGACAAACATAGTATATATATCATATCACGTCCCACAAAAATTCAGCGGATTTAACTGCCACTGCCGTAGCGTTTGCCAGATCTTCTTTCCTGCACACTTCCCCCATGTTGCTGCATTCCAGGAGGTGGTCCATTGTTTGGGTCTGTCCGCACTGGTACGTGTCCGTCCCGTCTCGGTATCCCCATTTACAAATGTTTACGTTGCATCTGCCCACCCCAGTTCGTAGGTGGTTGAAGGTTCTCCATAATGGCCATTTTAGTTCATTTCCAGAGGCCAATTGTTTTTTGGGTGAGATTAGAGGCGCCTGGTCTCCCGTAGGCAGTGTTGCTTGCCATTTTGACAATTTGGCCTTTTGTTTTGAGGTTTCGAGCAGTTGAACTGAGGTGAGGAAACTCCGTCTTCATTTTAGACGTGTGTGTGGAGGGTTTTGTCCGAAGAGAGGATGGCGCTGGTCACGCAGCTGCTTGAGGCGCTCTGCTTCGCTTGCTATAGCTCATCTGATGTTGGATGGAGCTATGCCACTAAGCAAATAAAGTTGGCTCACTGGGGTGGGTCTTAGGCATCCCATGATTACACGACAGGAATCATTCAGCAGAGGATCCACTCGTTTCGCATGCACTGATCTTTCCCAAACTGGGGCAGCGTATTCAGCAACCGAGTAGCAGAGTGCAAGTGCCGACATACGTAAAGTATGTGGGTCGGCACCCCATTTTGTGGAGGTGAGCTTACTCAGGAGGTTGTTTCTTGTTGATAGTTTGCCCCTGGCCTTGTCTACATGATGTCTGTAAGTAAGTGTGCGATCAAGGGTGATGCCTAAATAACAAGGAGTGCTGCTGAATGCAATCCGTTGGTTGTTCCACGTGATGTTTAGGGTATGTTTGGTGTATCGGTTTTGAAGATGCAATAGGCAGGATAATGTTTTTGTTGCGTTCAGGCATAGGCAGTTGGCTTCGTAGTATGGCGTTAGACCATTGAGGGCATTCGCAAGACTAATTTCTATGTCGTTAAAGTTCCGACCCTGCACGGCCATTGCAAGATCGTTTGTGTAAGCAAAGCTCCTAGTCCCTGGTGCAACTGGTTGATCATTCACATATATGTTGAAAAGAATGGGTACGAGGACACTGCCTTGGGGTAGTCCATTTTTCTGGATACGCCATCGGCTTCGCTTCCCTCCTAGGTTTGTGACGAACCGTCTGTTGCTGAGAAGAGTAGATATAATTTGTATCAGCCCAAAATCATTAGTCATAGCGTATATTTTAGTGAGCAGCAGTTTCTGATTTACAGTGTCGAATGCGGATGAGAGGTCGACAAGTACGGCTTCAGTAATTAGACGGTTCTCGTACCCATGCTCTATGAACTGGGTAAGATTCAAGACCTGTCCAGTGCAAGTTTTCCCAGGGCGAAACCCCACCTGTTCTGGAATTATCTGATGATAAATATTAGGCACAAGTCGATTCAGCAGCATGCGCTCGAACACCTTGTACAAGCAGCAAAGTACTGTTACTGGTCTGAAATTTTTTGGCTCATCCAATGGTTTGCTGGATTTTGGAATGGCTATGACCTTGGCCTTTTTCCAGATTTTTGGGATGTTGTTTAGCCGGATACAGGTATTGAAAAGTAGGAGAAGTCAGTTCTTAGTGTACTCGCAAAATTTAAGGATCTGTTCATTCCTAAGGTCGTCTAGCCATGCTGCTTTGCCAAGTTTCAGAGATTTAAGTGCGGACTCTAGCTCTTCGATGGTAAATGGATGACTGTAGTAGTTCGTGTCACTTTCGCCACTTCTTATTTGGATGGTTTTTGCTGGAGTCTTCGTTTTCCCATTAAGAACGAGTTGGTGCACTATTTGGTTGGCTGTTACTCTTGGTGCTTCCGTTTGCTGCTTATGGTCATTATTTAGCTTCTTAATTGTCTTCAAGGCAATCCGGCTAGAATGTTTCATGTCTACACTTTCAATTAGATGTTGCCATTCTTCTCGGCACTTCTCGATTAGCTGGTCAGTAAGTGCGTTTGCAAGTTCAAGAGCTTCTTCAGAGAATGGGTTCTCCTCATACTTTTCCTTATATGCATCGTATAGTTGCCAGTTGTCTTTCGTTAGGCCTGGTACAAACTCCATTCTGCAGCCCCTAGGGATACACTTTCTTGATACATTCTGGACGATTTCTATGAACTTATCGTAGTTGCTGTGTGTTGGTTCTTGTTTGCATCGTATAGTTGCCGGTTGTCTTTCGTTAGGCCTGGTACAAACTCCATTCTGCAGCCCCTAGGGATAGACTTTCTTGATACATTCTGGACGATTTCTATGAACTTATCGTAGTTGCTGTGTGTTGGTTCTAGAGCTTGCAGCTTTTCGTCGATTCCAATTGTGAAACCTTCCCAGTTTGCCCTCTTGAAATTAAATCTTCGTCGAAATGGAATCCGCACTGGCACCACTGCTGAAGTAACTGTGAGTTTGATGGGTCAATGTTGGGAGTGTGAAATAGGACCCAGGACATCTTTCACGCACTCAGTTACCAAGTTCTGGCTGACGAAGACGAGGGTTGTATCCCCTTTGCCACCTGCCGCTGTTAAAAGATAGGGGGAGTTTGGCGTTGTGTATGAGACAGAGTGATTCAGCATCTGCCCATGTCTCCACCTTGAGTCCGTCTTCATTAGATTCATTGTATCCCCAGCGTGTATGGTGACTATTGAAATCACCCATTACAAAACTACCCGTGGGAAGGGGATTATTGTGCGGCAGGTCATATTCAGTGTACATTGACATACTAACTATTGCTACATGCTATCAGCAAGGGAAACTAATGGGGTCAGATCTTTGGAAGTATGAGGCAGTGGAGTATTGATCAAAGGGACTGTGTGATGTTTTGGAACCAAATTTTAATTTGACAGTTACTACAACAAGAGTTACTCTACTAAATGTGACACACCCACAGCTGTACTGGCCAAATGAACCTTCACAGACGTTGTTCAGACAAAATCTTACCTTCCTTAACAACATCTGGGAACCTAACCTCCACCATTCATTAAGCCGAATGATAGCTGCCCATGAGGGCATGTCACTGGAAAGAAATTGCTGCAGCATGTAGAACATTACCAGGACAGTAGACATCAAGTAACTGTGACTTTGAGCATTGGAATTCCTAGTGTCAGGGTGGCTTTGATATTGCTCCATCTAGTTCTCATGAATGTGAAGCAATGAATGATGTGGAAGGTCAACTCGGGACAAATCCAAGTTCCTGCAGGCTGGATACCATGATCATGGTATGAAATATAAATTTACAGAGTCAGCAATGAACACAGTAATTTGTGTAGTAGTTAAGAACAGATAATTTAGTGTTAGGTACTAGTTTTACAGATTATGGGCAGAAGTAATTACAGAAGAGTTCCAGGCTGGAGTCAGACTCAAGAGACGAGGTGTTCTCCAATATGGAGGGCAGTGCAGTGCTGTAGCCAAGTATTTAGTTGTAAAATTATTAGTCTTTAACAAAGGCAAGGAAAAATGTTATGGACATACCACAGAGCACTATGTTAACAGCTGCGGCCAATAGCCACAAGCTCAGTGACGACAGCTCAGCTCAGCGATAAATGGTTTTGCACAACCATAATTGTGTGTGCCATCACCACACCATGACAAGTATCTTGTTTTGTCAAAGTGGCTACGCACTGTGTTTAAGTGAAACAAATGGGCACTGGAAGAATATAAATAAGTGTAGATTTTAAGGCAGGGATCACTTTTCTTTGCCGGAAACCACCAGTACCACCACGACACCAGAGCAAAGCCAGACAGCGAGATGACTGGGTTTCACTAGGTGCAGCCAAATGTTAGGCATTGGGCTGCACTTGCCGTCTGCTCTAAGTCCTTAGCAGGTTTTTGGTATCTCAGCCCTGCAAATCTGCTGTCTGTGCCTGCTGACTCTGACACGTATTCCTCGCAAGACTCAGCGCCACAATGCTAGCTGATTACTGCTAGACGACAGCGAGTCAAAGCTTGTGCACAGCCATCTTTGCACTCCGTTGCGGTGATGTGAGCAGGGCGAGGGCTCCGCACAACTACGTGATATGGAGACAAGCACTGCACATCAACCTTGTTATGCAGCCACAGCATTTGTGAGCAGAGTAGAGAGGCCAAATCCAAAGTGGGGTGCCATTGCAGCACAACCTGATGCACCACTGATGTCAATGCCTGTGGCCTACAGTGGCTGCCAACCACAGTCACATGACAGGGTGTGTACGTGGACAAGGAAAAAAAAATGCCCGGATATTTTCCGGATTTCCCCATTAAAAATGCACTTTCTCCCGGGTGAAAACACACTTTTTCCATGTCAAGTGACAGTATATTTTCCCTCGGAAGTGAAAAACTTATCTATCCTTCGAATGGTTATGGTTTTATACAAAGGCGTAGAATTTCCCGGCACTTTAGAAAACAAAACTCAGGGAAAAAGACACGTTTTGGAAACATCTTCGATGTGCAGCAACATGTACACTGTGTATTTTCGTATTACAAAAGTATACATTGGAATTCCACCAATCACCACATGTTACTTTCCGAATCATTGAAATCAAGATTGCAATACACTATCTGTGAGCCAGTCATAGCTCATGTTACATTATCTCGCCAGCCGATGACAGCAGATATTCAGACTATAGGACACATGATGTATTCAGCCAACACCACTGTTACGTAGCAAGAACACACAAACAGGGAAAGTTCATAGTTTAAATTAATATACATAGTGTTGCTACAAGGAATGCAAAGCTTTCACATATAATATTGGTCTCTAAGGTTAATAAGCTGCAAGAGAAGCTAAGATTTCACACATAATGTTGATCTTTTTTGCACGTGTAACTCTTTAAGATACATCACACATATGTAAGAGGATATTTACTTTGAAACTAACGCTTTTCAAACCACCATTCTCAATATTTTCCCATGACCTGTTAGAAATAAGTTCGTTTCAGCAGTTGCCAGAGAGTGCACATAACGGGCGACACCGTGCTTGTGAAGCTACCATGACGTAGGAAGCCTGTATGTAGGTACGTATAAAACATTAAAAGATCATACTTTATGTCATAAAAGAAACAAGACATCAGAGGATACTCCAAGAGCATCAGAATTTAATGAACCATACTAAAAAGAGCACATTTAAAGTTCATACTTAAAGTGCACATTAGTATGTCCAGATTCCTAATGAAGTAGACCTTGACTGATATTAAGCTTTTCAGTGTGGTTTTTGGAATGTGAATTTTCTTGGAGCACCAGTATTGTATTATATCATGTTTGGTTCTTTATTATGGCATAATGGCATATGTGCTAGAAGATGAAAACGTGCACTTGAAATGCAGTGAACAGTTGAAACTAGGCAGTACTTTGGAATTAAACATTTTGTTTCAAATACTTTGACTGCCTCTGCAGAAAAGGTTAATAAAAGTCAAATTTCTTTAGAAAACAGACAAAAATAACTTCACTGTTCTGCAAGGCAATTAAAGCTTGACTGTCAGAAAGGTAGAAATAAAAAAAAGTCTGAAAGTAATAACATATTTTAGCCTTCCGTAATTATGTGAATGTATTTTAATTCACTTGGTAGTTTGTTTTCATTTGATGTGAGAGTAAACGAAGGGGAAACAGCAAAATCACTAAATGTAAACACGGGTCACGTAGAGACTACCCACTATAACTCATACCGCTCTGTGCATCAGTGGATCTACGGTATTTGCGAACCGGGTCAACACTAAAAAAAAAAAAAAAAAAAAAGAATTTTAAAAAATATGTTCATCTTGTAGCACACATCTTTCTGAAAAGTCTGAAACATAAAACATACGTGTTTGAGGAAATGTAAGACATGTTATTCGGTCTTAAGTGAGCCAAAGGGCAGTGCCATGCCTCTTCATACAGCATTATTCTATCACACGTCACTGTATTTTGTTCTGTGGAATTGAAACATGAATATTTTGTAATGGATGCCATCAAACTATATTCAGGACAGCAGAAATTAAAATGTCCTGTGGTGCCTCTCCTGCTCCCAGTTGGCCAGTTTGACAGCCTGCCCCTCTTGAAAAATAAATAAATCTCACAATTAATAGCAGATGGGATTATTTGAAATCAGGAGAACAAGAACTCTTCAGAAAATTTGCACTCTTGATTGTCTATTAGCTAATAACTTGCTGTTTTGTGTGACATAAAATTAAATATAGAATACATAAAACCAATAAAGACAAGAGACAAGCAAGCAAGTACACATATCTTCAATCCTAAGCTCCTAGCATTTTTTTCTCTCTAATCTTGCTACAGCTTTACATGGCGTGCTTTCCTTTCTGTGAAAGACTCTATTACCTCATCAAAGTTTGTCAAATGTTTTGCTACATGAACAACTGAAATATCATTATCTAATACTGAAAAAGCTGTTAATACAAATAATACCCAAGACTGGTGTGATTTCTTGATCTGATTATGTCTATTTGTCACTGTCTGCTAGATAAAATGATAGAGGCCCTTCTAATATTGCAGCCATTGTAAAATACATCAAATTAACACGACTGTTTTGGCACAAATTGTCATTTTTATAAAACAACAGAATATAAGTCACAAAGTACCAATATCAAATGCCTATTAGGCCTACTACAAACAAAAAGCTTTATGTTAGGAAACAGTTTCACATTTAATTCATACGCACTAGTTTCTCAAGCATGAGATCAAAAAGTAGTATTAAGAAATTATTATATAAATTTGGAATTGTCTTATTCTTCCATTATTTGTGTGATGTCCCCATTTCTTCTTCCTTGTTCTAACAAACAATCTTGTTATCCCCAATTCTGTAGCTATTCCTGCCATTGTCAAAACTTTTAGGCCAATTTACTTCACTAGCCTGCCTAACCTGCCAGGATCACAAGTTTAGTTATCCCGCGATTATCTCCGGTTAGGCGTTGTTACATGGTCGTACAACATGTTTTCTGCATTACTTCCAGAACAGAACTGAAGTGGCTGCTAGCCAGGGACTGCACAACTGGTCCTTACTAGTGTAGTGATCTGGCCAGAAACTTTCTGTCAAAATTTCATTTTCTTGGATACACCAAGAAGATAATGCGTAATATTTCTCACCTGTTATTCCTGTTAGTTGTTTATTTCCATTCTGGTAGTCTGAATCTAGGGATTTCGCTAGTAACTGTAACAACACTGATTATTTGGAAACCCAATCAACCACATACTCAGACAGTGATTGGCATTCATCCATTCGGTTTTACTCCGCTCAGCCCGTATAGCCCCGTCCCCTTTTGTCTGCGGAAAGTTTATTTCTAGATGTGACAAGGATTCTTCTGACAGAGACATCATATACACTATACACACATTCAAAAATCAACTTATGATTCATTTAGAAATCAATTTAAAATTTGTTCAAAAACCAACAGGGATGCGTTTGAAAATCATATGAAGAATCGATAAACCAATATGTGCTGGATGCTAGGCACTTTGTGAAACAAGCTTTTTTTTCCCTCAAGAATACGAATTTGGCGCCTCCTTTTCCTGGTAGCATCTAGCGGCTTGCTGCAACTGCTTGCACAGCCAACAGCCACATTCCCATAGCCAGAAGCAGGAGAATCTACATCTCAAATGCGACTTAACGCGCATGCGCTTGAGCCCGCTCGTAACTGCTACAATGAATCTAATGTAATTTTCGTTTTTTTTCTCTTGTTTGTTTTATTGTTGAAGTATTATTTGCAGTACTGGGATACAGTAATATTCTTTGTTAGAGTATTGGTTCTTGCCAGTCAGAATTACAAAAATTTAACTGTAAACTAAAACAATGAAAAATTCCTGGAATTCTAAAAGATTCCCGGGTTTTTCCCTGCTTTCTCCTAGACGAAAGGATTCCCAGGTTTTTCCCGGTTCTCCCAGTTGTCCCGGGTTGTATACACCCTGCATGAGGTGACAACTCAGCAGCACCAGACAGAAACTGCCACTCATTCATTGGCCTAAATTAGGTTCAGCAAGAAGGGGCAGACCTGTGTCATTATGCCATGTAGGAAGATCAATAAACCTCTTTGTAACTGTTAACAGCGTTAGCCCTGGGCTCCACAGCCTGTCACATCACAGCCATTCACTCACCCCTAAGTACGAGCAGCATGCTACACAGCAAATACAATGACCTGGTGGCTACAGTGGATCTGGTGCCTGTATCCATGCTGTGCAAATCCGTGATGTCAGTTCGTCAGCAGACCTGACTATGATGACACATATACAGTGCCAGTTATACACTATGAACTGTAGTATTCCATCGACTGTTATACACTTTTGTCATACAAACAACATTGTCCAATCAAGCTATAACAACATTACTCACATAAGCAGCATTAAAAATAATTCTGCCAATAATTAGCAAATTACTGTACCTATCAAATTTTCAGCCCGATCTAATTTTTGGGAGCAAAGCTCTATGGAATCTTCCAGTTCCTTTTTCTTCTTTGCCATGGCAGTAAACTCATCATTTAAAGCTTGAAGCTTATCTGTGACCTGGAAGTAAGTATAACTTAGAGAAGTCACTGTCAACCATTACATAGTCACATATATGATAGAAAATTATTTCAAATTTGCACATATCATAAATATTTTTAAAAAAACAAAGAAAAATCTAAATAAAATACTGTGTATAACAATAAATATCAGATAACAGAAATGACAAAGACTGAACACTTCACAGCATGTTATGCATACTTAAATTAACAAATACAGAAGACAAGGAGAGGAACTGACAGCAAATACAAATGACAGTTTTTATGAGGCATCATCTATGATTACACAGAAATGCCACCACCTAAAATAAAATTGTTTTTGTCAATGTACTTTTGAAAAACACACTTAAAAGCAATGGTAGCTTATGCAAAATTGTACCTTTAAATGCGAACACTTTAGGTCAGGCTTTACCATGACTGTTATTGGCATTAAATGAAACAACAAATTTACTGTTACCAGTTACTGTTTATTTATCTCCATGACGCATTTCAAAGGTTTACACCTCCATCATTAGGTGGATTTACATTTGTTAGTTAGATGTTTGTGTGTGTGTGTTTTTTTCTTTTTTGAGGAAGTTATGGCACTGTCTATGTGGTCACTGGTTCCTTTCACTGTCATAGCTCATCACATGTATACTGTCATATTTTGTAAACACACAAGTCATACCAAAACATAAATCCACCTGATGATAGAGGTTTAAACCTTTGAAATGCATCGTGAATGCAAATAAACAGCGACTGGTAATAGAAAAATTGTTGTTTCATTTAATTTCAAAATTGTACCAATGTGCTTCAATATTACAATAAACAGGTCATGCGTAACTATGTTGTCTTGTTAAAGTTAAGATACTGGTTTTGCATAATGCACTAAGATGAAATTTGTTGGTTACATGGTTATGATTTTTGCCACGTTTCTATTAATTCATTAATATGTCTTAGACCTTTCACTTCCCTTCAACAACGTACTTCACTGTTCCTGAATGACAAACATGGAAAGCAAGAAACTGCATTGTGAACATCCTACTCACAGATAAAACTCCTTTCATACACTTTCACACAAAATTTTCTAGCCTTTCGATAGTAATCATAACTAAGTTGAATATATTTTTTTCCACATATAAATTGACAGTTTAAATATTTTAAATTTTGTAATTAATCATTTAACATTGTGGGAGAAATGAAGTAGGAGAAGAAGAAGAAGAAGAAGAAGAAGAAGAAAAAGAAGAAGAAAGAAAAGAAAACAGATGGTGGCACCAGGAAGTGAACTCAAGTTGATGAACTGCCAGGCAGGGTGCTTTATCACTGGACTATAAAGCTGTGCTGCTTGTAAATCCCTTATAATCTATGTGTAAATCTTTAGAGAGCATTTTACCTTTTCCAACGGCCCACTCAGGCAAAATATTCTAGGAACATCAAAAGGGCTTGTACCCACTTCCACTCACATTCTACCCACTTCTATTCTACACTTGCATAATACTTTAGGTTCACTTTTGAAGGAAAATACTGGCCCGATGCTCTCAGCAGCTTAGCACCCTCAAAGCCAGCAGGGATGATGTCACATGAAAGCATCCACAGTCAAAAAGAGACAGCTACGACCCTTCTCAGATTTGATCATAGTGTGGCTGATCATTGCTTCAACACTCAACACTGATTTCTATTCATTGTGGAGAGACCACAATGAAACATGTTTTTGTCATTTTTATTTGCACAATAAAAAGCATTCAAAGATTAATGGCATGATTTTAGTGAAATTTCCAGCTCACATTTGAAGAGAAATGGTATACTTTTGGTGCAATATTTACATTGTGGTGTAGCACATTAGCACATGATCACAAGCACCACTGCTTACAAGGGAGCCTCCCCATCGCACCCCCCTCAGACTTAGTTATAAGTTGGCACAGTGGATAGGCCTTGAAAAACTGAACACAGATCAGTCGAGAAAACAGGAAGAAGTTGTGTGGAACTATGAAAAAAATAAGCAAAATATACAAACTGAGTAGTTCATGCTCAACATATATAATATTAAGGACACTACTACCGTAGTAACGCTGTGGTCCTGTGGTTAGTGTGAGCGGCTGTGGAATCAGAGGTCCTTGGTTTGAATCCTCCCCCAAGTGAAAATTTTAATTTTTTATTTTCAGACAATTATCAAAGTTCAGGCACACACACACAATAAACTTCGCTCTCCAAAATTCCAGGACATGTTCAGATTTGCTTGGACATATTCAGGATTTGACGGTCTACACACGGAAAAATTTGAAAACGTTAAAAACATATGTTTTGACAGAGCACAGGGAACACTGTGCGACTGTTGCAGTCATTTGTTGCAGTTTATGTGACAAACTCTTATGTTTTCATCACTTTTTTGGGAGTGATTATCACATCCACAAGAAAACCTAAATCGGACAAGGTAGAAGAATCTTTTTACCCATTCGCCAAGTGTACAAGTTAGGTGGGTCAACAACATATTCCTGTCATGTGACGCACATGCCGTCACCAGTGTCATATAGAATATATCAGACGTGTTTTCCTGTGGAGGAATCGGTTGACCTATGACCTTGCGAACAAATGTTTTCGGTTCCCTTTGGAGAGGCACGTCCTTTCGTCTACTAATCACACGGTTTTCCGGTGCGGTCGCAAAACACAGACACTAAACTTATTACAGTGAACAAAGACGTCAATGAACGAACGGACAGATCATAACTGCGAAAATAAAGAAATTAAAATTTTCACTCGAGGGAGGACTTGAACCAAGGATCTGGTGTTCCACTGCTGCTCACGCTGACCACGGGACCACGGCGCCCCTGATCACATTCTCCTTGATGTTGCATATGTTGCACATAGACTACTCAGTTTGTATATTTTGCTTATTTTTTTCATAGTTTCACACAACTTCTTCCTGTTTTCTTGATTGATCTGTGTTCAGTTTTTCAAGGCCTATCCACTGTGCCAACTTATAACTAAATCTGAGGGGGGTGCGATGGGGAGGTTCCCTTGTTAGAAGCAAGGGTCTAAAACAGAATAGCAGTAACCTTATCTAACCATTGGCTCATGTGTACAACATGAATTTGTATGTATGAATGTATAAGGACATGTGATATTTTATATTTATTTACTCAAATATTTCATATGTTGAAGGTTCTCCTTATTGACATAATACAGAGTATTTCAAAAAGGACTTTACAACTTTAAAAATTCATATAAATTTATTGAAAGAGGACATAGGGCTGAATTTAGTGTTATTCTGTAGGGAAACACATCAAGTTTTTTACCTGAAACTAAAGATGTTGCATGTGACTTCCATAGGTTATCCTGCACACACCCCATCGGAAGTCAGTTTCTTCTCAAACTCGCTGTAGCATTGCAGGTGTAACTTACTCAGTGGCAGTGTAAATTCTTGCTCTAAGTTCAGGTAGAGAAGCTGGCACAGGAGGTACAAACAGGATGTTCTTGATGAATACCCATAAAAAAATTGAGTGGTGTCAGGTCTGGGGAACAATTGGCACATCATGGCCAAACCATTGACCTGGAAAATGGTCACTGTGAAAATCCTGGAGATCAGTCAGGTAATGGGGTGGCGCACCATCTTTCATATAGTAAAAATTTTGTTCTTGGTCATCTGTAGTATCAAAAATTGTTGTAACATATTTAGGTACACTATCCCATTGATGGTTCTCTCATGGAGGAAAAGTAGTCATACACTTTTTTCTTGCTCAACGCACAAAAACCATCCAGTTTAGGGCTATCATGGACATCTTGCAATATTTTGATGTGGATTTTCACTGTCCCTAATCCTACAATTATGTGTGTTAACCTTTCCACTTATGTGAAAAATTAACTTGTCAGAGAAGATGATTTTGGTGAAGAAGTATTCATCGTCATGTAACTGATTTAACATATCCCCACAGAAGTTCTTGTGACCAATTTTATCAGTGTCTTTTATTGCTTGTACCATCGTCAATCTGTATGGTTTCAAATGCAAACAGTTTCTCAACACACGCCAAACAGTCGTATGTGGGATCTGCAGTTCATGAGATGAATGTCAGATCGATTTCATGGGGCTATTGACAAAACATTGTCTCACTTGCCCAATGTTGTCGTCAGATGTGTTTGGACAGCCTGATGATTTCCCATGTCTTACCAAGCACCCTGTTCCTACGAAACATTTATGCCACTCATAAACTGTAGGCCTACTAGGAGGATCTTTAGTGTACTTGATATGGAACTTATGCTGAACTGTGGTTGCCAACTTTGATTCTTCAAACTATAACACATAGCAAACTTTAATTGATGCTACCACTACTTACGTTGCAATTCAGCACCAGTGAACTATGTGAGCCAAAACTTGATGTTCTTCTCTACGAATTGACACTACAATCACCTGTGTGGGTACTATGAATTAATTTATATGAATTTTCAAATTTGTAAAGTGCTTTTTGAAATGCCCTGTACATAGGATGTGATGGATAATCATTAGAAGCAATAGAAAGTAAGCAAAGCATAGATGTTAATGCCCAAAGACTAGAACTTATTCAGAAAAAGTGATGAAGGAAGAGATTAAAAAGTTAACATTAAGCTATATTACTGAAGACTGATAGCGGTAAAACTAGAATGTGAAGGTATAAAAAGGAAAAATAAGGGATTACAGGGAAAGTAATAAGACAAAAATAAAACTGAGAAAAAAATAAAGAAATGAAGAACATACGAAGAGAAGGACAAGAAAAAGAAACAACAGATTAAGTTGTGAAAAGTGATGATAGGAAGAGATGCAAGATCAAATGAAACTTCTGCTGTGATAGAAGTGGTTTTTATAGAGCCCAATGCTTCCACAATATTCACTCAGAGGAACTTGGTAAGTTGTCTAAAAGTGACTACATTGCACTAATTGGTGTATTTGATGATGAATGTAAAAACAAAGTGAATGTAGCTTTCCAGGAAACATTCACGTGCCTGAAATAAAATATTCGTATGAATATTATTCTTTGGAATGTTCATCATCATTACAATCTGTCCCCTTTGTCTTCTATTAATAAATGGTTTAATAATTCATATACATATGCAAACACTTCAAAAATATAAATATTGTAGATACTGGTCAAATGCTCTACACTAAACACAGGCTCTATCTGAATGGCTTTGGAAGGTGGCTCATTATACAAAAAGTAATCAAAGAAATGGTAAGGAAATGTGTTAGGTGAACAATGTAGTGCTGAATTAGCAATCAATGTTTACACACAATGTAGTGTTAAACTCTCAAATCTTTTTTGGGATATACATGTGTTGAACAGTCTGCTACAAACAGTGAAAAAAGGGAGTAGCTCAGACATCATCATCATCATCACCATCATCATCAAAATCTAATCATTTGCCATATAATACAACACGCATAAAAAGTTAGGAACAGCTAAGAAAATTATCCTGAACAGATAACCCCCAAGCACAGAGTGTAATGTTCTTGCACATTAATATGCTGTCTACATCTACATCTACATCTGCATCTACATCGACATCCATACTCCGCAAGCCACCTGATGGTGTGTGGTGGAGGGTACTTTGAGTACCTCTATCGGCTCTCCCTTCTATGCCAGTCTCGTATTGTTCATGGAAAGAAAGATTGTCGGTATGCCTCTGTGGGGGTCTAATCTCTCTGATTTTATCCTCATGGTCTCTTCGCGTGATATACATAGGAGCGAGAAACATACTGCTTGACTCCTCAGTGAAGGTATGTTCTCGAAACTTCAACAAAAGCCTGTACCAAGCTACTGAGCATCTCTCTTGCAGAGTCTTCCACTGGAGTTTATCTATCATCTCCATAACACTTTCGCAATTACTAAATGCTCCTGTAACGAAGCATGCTGCTCTCTGTTGGATCTTCTCTCTCTCTTCTATCAACCCTATCCGGTACGGATCCCACACCGGTGAGCAGTATTCAATCAGTGGATGAAGAAGTGTACTGTAACCTACTTCCTTTGTTTTCGGATCGCATTACCTTAGGATTCTTCCAATGAATCTCAGTCTGGCATCTGCTTTACCGACAATTAATTTTATATGTTCATTCCATTTTAAATCACTCCTAATGCCTACTCCCAGATAATTTATGGAATTAACTGCTTAGAGTTGCTGACCTGCCATATTGTAGCTAAATGATAAAGGACCTTTCTTTCTGTGTATTCGCAGCACATTACACTTGTCTACATTGAGATTCAATTGCCATTCCCTGCACCATGCGTCAATTCATTGCAGATCCTCCTGCATTTCAGTACAATTTTCCATTGTTACAACCTCTTGATATACTACAGCATCATCTGCAAAAAGCCTCAGTTAACTTCCGATGTTATACACAAAGTCATTTATGTATATTGTGAATAGCAACGGTCCTAGAACACTCCCCTGCGGCACACGTGAAATCACTCTTACTTCGGAAGACTTCTCTCTCTAATGTAGCTGGCTGAACTTCAGCACTATTTGAAACACTTAAATTGCAATGTGCTTTTAGTAAATGAACACATCATCAGTCATGAAAATTAAAATTATATGCACTGTACAGTTATGAATGGCTAACTATCATCTGCAGGACAACTGCGAAGCACGGAAGTGTATCTGTTAATGTTAAGGAAAGTATGAACCTAATCTCTGCATTTATAGATGTAAGTAAATTGTGTTTAAAGACAAAATTTGAAACGGCAGCCATACTATTGTCAAAACAGGAAATAACAGTTGCTTCAGTTGCCACTCCCTAAATCACGAAGAAGACTTGTTTGTAAAATTGCTCGAGAATATGATACATTTGTTCCTTCAACATAAAAACTGTGCAGTACTAATAACTGATGGTATCAATGTGGACATTAGATTAAGATTAGAGATGTTAATTATTTAAAATATCCATTATGATCTCATAACTTCTGTCCCATAAATAACAAACTATAAGGTTAGCTGAATGCTGTAAAGTACTATTTAAAAGAGTATGATTTTTCATTTAAATAAAACAGTCAAACTATGCCTCTCTTTACATCACAGACAAACATATAACAGGAAAAAATGGAGAATATACTCTACATGGAAGAGCTTTAAGACTAATTAGTGACTCAAATCTAAACCATTTGATAAATAAATTGAATCCAACAAAATGAGATGACACTATATGCAAATGCCAATGAATCAATCAAACATTTTTTTAGATTTTGAAGCACTTTGTTCTAAGCAACATAATAAACTATGCAAGGACAGTGGTTGTACTAAAAAAAGCTGTACACCGTATCTAGTGAAAATGAGAATAATGGTGCTGATATGGCACAAAAGGTAAAAGCATAGCAACACTGATGAGGATATTTATAAGACAATGAAGAAGCACTTAAAAGATCGGAATTCCAGACATAAGGGTGTAAAGCAATACACATATATACTTTCTTAAAATGACACAAAGAGGTCATTTTGACCCCCCCCCATAAAATATTTTCATATTTGACTTTAAAATGTGCTTTTTGTGTATGTTAATCCCTATCTTTCACCGATTATAACAATAGTTATTTAATACAATAATTAATACATTACTTACTTATTAAAAATAAAATCCACTAACTTACCTATTTAACACTGTTCACATTAACAAGTTTCCTAAATCGTAGAACCTTCTAGAAAGGACAAAGAGGGCAGAGGGAGAAGGAAGTAAGGAAAATGGATGAGAGAACAATACAAATGATATATAAAAAACGAACTATTACTGAATAAGTAGAAAAGAAACACAGTTATGTAACAAAGTGAGTCATATGTAGGAAATTCTTGAAGTGTATACTTTTGTATATGAATACCAAGCCAGTACACAGTCATCTTTGTAAAATAAACCTAACAAAATGTTTAGTTTTTATTATACCATCTCTCAGAAGCTACTATAAATGTTACAGGTATGAAGTTACATTACATTTGGATTGGTAGTTTGGTAAAAATTGGCAGTGTTATTGATGGTGTACTTCCAGATGTTCAAGCTAGTTGTTGTTGTTTCCACTGTATGGACAAAATTTCAATGACCATCCCAGCTGTCATTTTTAGGAAACTGACAGATGGAATTGCTGGCATTAATATTAGATTAGTGCACTAGCTTCTAGGGTTTTCAGGTTGTATGTTGGTATTCCATTTGCTATGAGTTTATTTATTTGTTATCATTTTTATTTGTAGTTCACTGTTGCTGTTTGAGTATCCATATTGTCATTCTGTCATTAGCAGACAGTGGGTGAAGGTTTTGATGCTAGAAAATGGAGTGCCAAGTGGAGAAATCAGATCGTTTCTGACATATCCCTCTGTTTACATTCAATAGAGGGATTAAAGCAGTGGAGGCAGCCAGAAGCATTTGCTCCATCTGTGGGGATAATGCCTCTGCACAGAGCATGGCAAGAAAATGGTTTTCTCATTTTAAACAGGATTGACATTAGTGACTCTTCACGTTAAGGGAGACCTTCGAGGTTTGATGAAGATTGTTTAAACGCATTAATCTACAATGATCCACATGAGTGTACTTGAGAACTAAAAAATGTGATGAACTGTGATTATTCCACCATCACACGATATTTACATGCAATGGGCAAAGTTTAAATATTACATTATGGGTACTGCATACTATAAGCCAAAATCAGAAAAATTTGTTGGTGGCCATATGTGCATCTCTGCTTCCTCGTCAACGATTAGCTCATGAACAATGTTGCCATTCCTGTCGTTTATGATTACTGGTATGAGAAATGGTGTCTTTAAGCTAACACATGGAAAAGAAATCATACAATGGAAAATCCAGGATGGAATGTAACAATTATGACAAGGAAAGTTGCTACTCACCATACAGTGGAGATGCTGAGTCGCAGAGTCTTTTTGTTGTGCCTATCTGCAACTCAGTATCTCCGCTATACAGTGAGTAACAACTTTCCTTCTCATAATTGTTACACAATGAAAAGAAAGGAATGGTTGAGCCCAAACAAAGCATCAACTCCCCATACAAAGACCTGCACACATCCACAAAAGATAATTTTAAGTATTGATGGAAGAACAATGTTGTGGTGCACTAAGAATTGCTTCCCCGAAGTGTAATCACCAATTTTGATATTTATTGTCAACAACTCAGATGTTTTATAGATGCAATCCAAGAACAAGGACCAGGAAGACTAGGTGAAGTAATGCTACTCTATGATAATGCCCACCCGTATTCTGGCAGACTGATGAGAAAATTTATACAGGAGTTGGACTGGGAGATCATTCTGCTCTCACCTTATTCACCTGATCTTGCACCCAAAGATTTTCACCTTTTCTGTTCCCTATTGAACAACCTTCAAGAAACTTCTATTCTGTATGAAAATGTGCTCCAAACATGGCTTGATGAGATGTTTGCCTCAAAACCATGATTTCTGAGGTCGCAGAATCAAAAAGTTACCCCAGAGTTCGCAAACTGGTATAAAAATTGAAGGAGAAAAAATAATTGATAACTAATGTCTCTGTTGTGTTTACGGAATAATGTTATAAACTTATGCAAAAACCCAGTACATTCAGGAAATCAAACCAATACATTCAGGAAACAAAATGTGTAGTACTGCCACGAAAACTAAGAGGGCACACTGACTGGCTTTCAGATCTAACAGATGGGAGAAAAGTTTAGATAGGAAGGACCGGACACTCAGACAAAGCCACGTGTACTGAGAATAAGTGTGTATTACCCAGCTCTGTAATGTCACAAGGACTTTTAGTGTGCAATTCAGTAGTAAAATAATGATTATTTGCTTGTTTCATTACAATAAGCAGTAACTAAAATATCATTGTGTTACCTCTTTCAACTGTGCCCTCTTTTCATTGAGTTTGTCCATTTGAACAGCCAATTCAGCTTCTGCTTCTGCAAGTTTTGCTTTTTTGGGAGCAACTATCTTAATAACACGATCGTAAACTTCCATTGCTCTCACCCACTTGCACAGCCCTTCACAAGCTGTAGAAACTTTCTTAATAATATTCGGATTGAAATCCTTATTTGGTATGAATCTGAAAAATAAAATTCATTTTTGCAGACTGAAGTGAACAAAGTGGCATTACATAAAGTGAGGTTACTGAGCAGTAAATGTAAATAATGTGTGTTGAATTTCATTTTACACTGCAATTCTCAAAAACACTTGTATGTTTACTTTTCACGAATTCTTTTCATTATTGCAGGTGAAATATCATCTTTATCATAAGCTTTAAGGCTGTCCAAAAACTTGAGATCTGCCAGAAGTTTCAGCGAAGGCCCCCAGTAGTCTTCAATGACTCGGCCACTTCCTGAGGGATCTGGCTTCCTCTCTGGCTTTGCACCCTTCATGATGCATACAGCTTCCATTACCTAGAACCAAAAATGTCATTTCAAAAATACTGTACTGATGTGACATAACGTTTTCCAAATTAAATGAAATTTACTGATGTATTGTGTGTTACATTGCATGTTATTACTGAGACACTGCAATAAGCTAAGTCAAAATATCACAGTGTTCCAAAAACATAATACCTAAAAGCCTCAGTGACACTGTTATTTGCAATGGTATTACCATTTATAACAACATTCACAAAAATAAAAATGGGTCATGTTAATGAGGAATAAAATAAGGTATTAATATAGAGAATAGAGTTTAGAATAGAATAAAGTTTATTCATCTTCAAACATTTTACACCTAAATGTGGTACATAAAATTTAATAATATTTACTTCAGTAATGCTTTGATACATACACTGTGAATATTATATAAGCATGAACCTAAAACCAAGGATTTGTTACGACTTAGCATGACAGTAATTAGTCCCAACTTTATGTCAATCTGTTCCTCATACTCTTTTAAGGAGTAGTACGCTTTCTTCTGAAACCATTCTGCTAAAATAATTTTAAATATACTGTAGGAAACATAATGGGCAGCTTCTGGAAGTTACTGTAGTAGGGCTTTGCTTACATTATTCCTCAGTATGTACAACATATACAGTTTCTGTGTGGTTCACCCAGCTGAGTTTTTGATATATGTAGAGACATAACAGTTTGATTATTTTGTGATCTTCATTGCAGACACTTAAACTCGAAACAGAGTCTTCAGTTTTATTATTATTGATTTCTAAATAATTTGCCTGAAATCATTAGTGCAATGGCCCATTGATATATCTACAATATGTAGCAGGTCTTATAGATCATCTACTTGTGTGGTTAGAGGTGTATCATCTGTGTACAATACTGCTCAGATAGCAAGTATGTGAGTAAGATGTTTACACATACAGTGAACAGGAATGGTCCCAGTATTGTGCCTTGTGAAATGCCTTTTTTAATGGGTCATAAGTCTGATCTTTGGTTGTCTGTTCTGTCGCTTCGGAACGATTCCATAAGGTGAAGAGCACCCTCTCCAACTCCGTGGCACTGGGGAGTTTTGATGAGTATATTGTGGGAGTCAGTATCAAAAGCTATTCTCAAATCCAGAATAGTTGCACAGGTTGTTTTCTTATGCTTAAGAATCATATCTTTGGCCCCCCTTTCCAAACAAATCTTACCAATTTAACTCCTGCTGGTGGGTTTTTCATAGATTTCACTATAGTAATATCTGCCGGCTTCAGGGTGTCCAAAGCAGTTAAGGCAGCCTCCAATGCAGGAATAGCTTGTGACAGCTCACTTTCACAGTCATCCTTAATTGACTGTGCAACAGCTGCTGCTTCATTCGCTAATGCTTCATCTGCACCAACAGTCTGCAAAATCCAGTTAATCTCATTGAAATGATTGAAACATGAAGGCAAAAATGATATTTAAAAATTTATAGCAAAAAAGAAAAAAAAATAGAATAGACATTTACAACAGGCAGTCAAATGAAAATCAAATGTCCACCACAATGGGTACAATTGAAAAGTTATCACCACATGCAATAAGACCTTTAGCCCACTGGTAGATGAGACAATCAATTCCTGTTTCATAGAACACTGTTGCTTCCTGACAAAACCACAACCTCATCCACTCTTGCACTTCACGTCCACAGATATAAGTTGTGAATCCATCAACAGCTGACCACATTCTATGAAACAGGAATTGATCATTTATTTTATTTATTTATTCATTCTCCATGGACAAATACAAGGATTTGTTTTGGATAGTTTACATATTGATCATTTCCCCTTATAACGTTGTGGGAAACAATTGTATAAAATAGGTCTAACAGGTAAAAAATTACGTTGCTTTTTTTGTACATGTAAATACTATTTATACAAATGTAAGTATTCTACTCCTCTGAGAGGAATTCATTAATACTATAAAAACACTTATTGCTGAGGAACTACTTCAAGGCAATTTCAAGGCAGCTTGCACTTAAGCTATTTAATTTTTTGGAAGCTTGTTGTAAAATTTGATCCCCATGTAATAGGGACTCTTGTCTGCACTTTTTGTATTATTTCTTTCCAGGTGATAATCATCAGCCCTCCTAGTATTGTACATGAGCACTTCTCTATTTAGATGATTGTACTGCTGGTATTTTAGCATCAGCTTAACAGTTTTATAAATATATAGTGATGGGAGTGTTAGTAGTTTCTTAATTTTAAAATTGCTTTGCAAGACTCATTATATTTAAGCTTACACATGATCCTAAGTGCCTTTTTTTTGAAGGATGAATATCCTATTTACATGCTTGTCAACAGCGCATCCCCATACTTCAATTCCATATGTGAGGTATGGATACACTAAAGCATAGTAGATTATACTCATTTGCTCATATTTAAGAAATTGTGACATTGTCCACATTGCATAAATTGATTTGCTAAGTTTTTGGCATAGGAAATCGATATGATGCTACCAAGAGAGATGCTGATCTAACATTATGCCAAGGTTCTGAACCATCATCAGACACAACACTCCATTGCATTTCATCTTGTTTGTGCTGTATTTGAAATTCCATTAGATTTGTTTTATTGATGTTTAAGCTTAAGTGATTGTTTTGGAAGTAGTTCTTCAATCCAAATAAGGCATCAGAACAATTTTGGGCCAAATCATTCTCGTTGGTTCCCCAGTTAACAACGGTTGTGTCACCCACATAGTTAAGTATCTTGCTGTTGTGTTCTGTGGGCAGATCATTAACATATAGTATGAACAATAAAGGACCCAAAACTGACCCTTGGGGCACACCATATTTTACTATAGCTAGACTGGAGCTGTTCTTCTTAATAACATTGTCCACTTTGTGCATGACTGGTGTGACCTGATATCTGCCTTGTAGGTATGACTGTAGGAGGCTTTTGGCAATTTCTCTAATACCATAAGTTTCCAGTTTCTCAAGTAGCAGCTCATGAGATACTGTGTTGAATGCACGTGATAAATCTAGGAACAAACATTCCATCCTTTCTTTTTCATCTAATTTCATAAGTATCGTATGTACTACATCACATATGGCAGATGATGTTGAATAGCCTTTCCTACAACCATGTTGGGTTTCTTGTAGCACTTTTTCTTTGACAAGAAAGTTTTTTAGCCATAGTGAAATAATCTTTCGTAATACTTTGTTTAGGATTGGAATTAAGCTAATGGGTTGGTAGTTTTTGACTTTGTCAATACTACCTTTTTTGTGCAATGGCTTGACTATTGTATATTTTAATTCAGATGGAAACGCACCTTTATTCAAATTTTCATTGAAGAGGTGGAACAGAACAGGTATGAGTGAATGTTTGCATCATTTTAATATAATGCAGGAGATATCATCCCATCCCGTAGAGAATTTGTTTTGCATTTTATTTATTATTCCCTCTGCTTCAGTTGTATCTGTTTCATACATAAACACTGATTTTTGTACCTGGTAAGGAGATCTGTAGTCATCAGTGTCAGAGGTCACACACATGTTATCTGAATTTATAAAGTGGGTATTAAAAACATTGCTGATTATATATGGATTTGAAATATTTACATTATCAGTTATTAGTTAGATATTATTGACACTAGGCTTTGGTTTTCTGCTGATTCTCTCATTTACACAGTTCCATACTGATTTGCTTATGTTATTTGAGGTAGCAATTTTTTGCTGTATAGTTTCCTTTGTGGTTACATTCAGTGCTTGTTTATAGGCTTTTCGACATGTTTGGTAGTTGTCTCTAGTTGATGTGTCCTGGAACTCTTTATATATTTTCCATCTTCCTCCAGTGGGATAAATGTCTTAATGCATTTGAGTGGAATTAACCCTTGGTATCACTTGTTGCGTGTGTTTAGTTTTTATTTGACTGCCACTCATACTTATTAATTTCTAAAACAGTACTTAAATCAGGGATGCCATGAAACATAATACGCAGATATGAACTTCTACACTGTAAAGTTGGTAATTGATAGGAAAAACCAAGTTTGGAGAAGAAACTGATGCATAAAGGGTGCACAGAAAGTAATGATGAACAAGACATTTGTTAAAGGCCAGATATAAAGTAGACAATTAATGTCAATACTCATCTATTAAATAATTAAATAATGTACAGTAGGTGTTCAATAATCTGAAGCTACATGAAAATATAGATAAGAGAGATCAAAGCAATACTGAAGTATTGCGGATGAATAATGCAGTACTGAAAAGGAAACATTGAGTTAAAAAATAAAACGTAAAAAAAATCTGAAGATTTGAACCTTTCTTCTAAAATAAATTTAGCAACCACTATTCACTATCTTATAGTATTTTTTGCTAATCTGCTCTTGATTACTTGCCCATTAACTGAAGTTTTCTGCCTTATTTTGATTTGTCTACATCGTTCCTTGCCAATAATTGTTTCCATTTTACTCATTTTTCCTCATATTTTTTATGCTTTATCTCCTCTTTTTTGCGTTCTAATTTACTCTTGTTTACTTACCCATTAATTAAATTATTCTTTCTTATTCTGGTCTGTTCTATGTGATTCTTTGCCAATTATTCTTTTCATTCCATTTGAATTTTCTTATGTTTTACGTGATTAATTTTCATTTTCGTTTCTCTTATTGCTTTCATGTTTTCATAGTCTGATTTTCACTCAAACTCAATACACTCTTTGACGTACTTCATTTTTCACTCACTCACTTCTAGACTCATGTTTGCCTTGTGTGCATTATTAAAATGTCTAAAATATAATGTTAGCAAACACAAGACATGGTTAGTTTTCAGTTCAACATACTGCAAACAACATCAGTTCAGACTCAATATTCTAACAGTACGAGTGTGGTTTGATAACTATAATATCTTCATTTGACAAAAAGTTCTTCCCGGCGAGCCATAATTTCAAGTCGGGGATTGGGAAGAAGTCACGGTGCTATATCTGGTGAAAAGGGTGGATGAAAGCCCAATTCATGCAGTTTTGCTACTGTTATTGATGATGTAAGGTAAGGTGCACTACCGTGCCAAAAGAACACTTTTTGTGTGTCAAACTCAGTCTCTTTCAGCAGACTTGAGTTTCAAACACGCTTCAATTTTCTCGCTTGTCCAATCATGTTGAAATTCGTTAATCCAAAAGTAAATGGTCTTCAATGACAGTTCAGAGTCTGTGTGAATTTCAACCGTTTACGTTTCGGTTCGTGTGGCAGGCTGACCCTTCAAATTAAAATGTTTAGTGACAGCGCAAAACTCAGTTCTCTCCTCCTCTGATTGCAGTCGATGTACTGTTTAATTCAGATAGCTGTCGACAATGAACTGTATGCTGTACACAGTCGAAATTCTTTACACAATCCTTCAAATAATTGAGCTTACTAAATGTGAAGGGACAACAAAAATGTTCAATTCTTTAAGCGACATTTAACTAACTTATCGAGCCACCTCCCTCATGTAACTGTGTGCCAGCTGAAAAGCCGAATGCATTATGCTGGGACTGCAGCTCTGTAGTTCAGGTGGGGTGACCGATGGGAAGAGGCGGCAGGTGCACAGGCATCGCGTGAAATCAACAGTGGGTGACAGAACAGAGAAAGGGGAGATTGCAGGGAAGCTGCTGTGGGTGCAGAATGAGTGAAATGAGCTTCATTCACCTTGTTACATAGAATTTTGAAATAATTTGTTTTGGAGTGTACTAGACATGTCAGAATTTACAGTAAGAACATCTTTTCATAAAAATTCAAACGTTTAAGCTTTTAACACAATGTTTCTCTGATACAGCAACACACATACTTATAATGAGGTGACAAATTTCATAGGATACATCATAATACCGTGTTGGACCTTCTTTCACCCACTTGATGTAGCACGCATTCGAGAAGGCCCAGCACAAATATTAGGCCGTGCTGCCTATATAGCCATCAAAATTGCAAAATTGTTGCTGCTGGAGGATTTTGTGCATGAACTGATCTCTCAATTATGTCCCATAAATGTCAGACGGGATCTGCGCTGGACAATCTGGGTGGCCAAATAATTTGCTGAAATTGCCCAGAATGTTCTTAGAACAGTTGCGATCAATTGTGGCACGATAACATGGTGTACTGTCATCTATAAACCTTTCACTGCTGTTCGGTAACATGAAGTCTGTGAATGACTGCAAATGGTCTCAGTCATTTCATTTGGATTGAAGGACCCAGTCCATTCTGTGTGAACACAGCTCACATCACTATGGAGCCACAACCGGCTCAAATCGTGCCTCGTCGACAAGTCGGGTCCACAGCTATGGTTTCGTGGGGTCCGTGCCCTGCTCGAACCCTACTGTCAACGCTTACCGAATGAAATTGGGACTCGCCAATTGGGCCACTGTTTTCCGGTTGTTAAGGTCTGAATAGTCACAAGCCCGGAATAGTCACAAGCCTGGGAGAGGACCTGCAGGTGATGTGCTGTCATACATCTCATATCGATTTCTGCAGTTATTTCATTTGGTGATTCTCATCTGTTAGCAATGACAACTTTATGCAAATGCTGCTGCTCTCGGTTGTTCAGTAAAGGCCATCAGCCACTCCGTTGTCTGTGGTGAGATGTAATACCTGAAATTTGGCATTTTACGTACACTCTCGACACTGTGGATCTAGGAATACTGAATTCCCTAATAATCTCCACAACAGAATGTCTGGTGCATCTAGCTCCGACTACCATTCCATGTTCAAAGTCTGTTCATTCCCATAGTGTGATCATAATCGTGTCTGAAACCTTTTCACATGAATCACCCGAGAACAAATGCTGGCTCTGCCAATGCCCTCCCCTTTATACCTCATGTACCGTTTATACCTTCTGTACAAGGGGACTGATGACCTCAGAAGTTTAGTCCCACAGTGCTCAGAGCCACTTGAGCCTTCTGTACATGTGCATATCACTGTCCCACGATTTTTGTCACCTCAGTGTACTATATAGTTTACAGTGTACGTGTGATGACATTTATGATGTTTGGTTCGTGGGATGTTCAACTGTGTGGTCATCAGCCCCTGTACACATTCCTATTATGTACACAGTCCAATCTAGCCACTTGCATAAATGATTATGGAATAATGAGGACAACACAAACACCCAGTCCCCAAGTGGAGAAAAACCCCCAAACCGGCTGGGAATCGAAACTGGGACCCCATGAGCTAGAGGTAGCAACACTAACAACTAGACCACAAGCTGCAGACAGAGAGAGAGAGAGAGAGAGAGAGAGAGAGAGAGAGAGAGAGAGAGAGAGAGTTTGTGTAAAGATCAATCTTTTCAGTGGACAAAACATGCTATGTATAGTACTACAGTTTATGAGATTGTAAATTTTTAACCCCATGTTTTATGGGATGCGGGCATATAGTTTTACACAGAGTGTCAGAAGTTCAAAAGTCACAGGACACCTGTTCTTTTTAAAAGAAGGAGCCTTGTGACTATTTTTCTGGTGCCTATGATTGTGGTACTTGACAAAATACTCATAGCAATTGCTACATTATTAATTTTATTTGCTGAGTAGTCCACGTGTACCTTCTAATTTGAATTTTTATTACTGACATCTTGGGCACTGTAAGTTATTTTTAATTCATTCTACTTTAAATGATTCAAATTTCATCATTTTGATTTATCAAACAGTGCTGAGTTCAAGCTGGAATAACAAAAAGAAGGTAAGGAAGGGGTGATACTCACACAGAGGAGTCGTAGATAGGCACAACAAACAGGACTGCTAAAATATCGAGCTTGTGGACAAAGTTCTTTGCTAGCTCGAGCCCTCCACCTACATATCCCCCACACTGCTCCCACTCCAGTACAACACGTGCCCCCTATTCTTTCCACACACATACTAGTCTCGCTCCCACAGTGCACGGCTTCCAGACATTCACTGCACCTCACAGCCCTATCCTGACCCCACCCCCACCACCTCTCTGGACAACACGGCATCTTCCCACCACCTCACCCTGCTATCCCTCCTTGTCCCATCCTTACTGCCACCACCCAGTCCAGCAGATTACTGTTCACATCAGATAAATTCACAGCCAGGCACCAGTGCATGGAGGCAGTGGCCGTGTATGTGTGAGTTGTGCTTGCGTGAATGTGTATGTGTTTTCTACTTCTGAAGGAATTGCTCCTCCAGAACCTTGAATGAACAGCATTTCTTCCCCCCAATGTGTCTGTCTGCTAAATGACTCCTCTATGTGGTAATTGGTGAGTAGCATTTCATAGGATTTCATTTCGTAGGATCTGTGTCACAATAAATTGGAAATTCATTTTGTAGTAACAGAAAAACAATAATAGAGAACAAATGCATGCACAATATTTAAAAAAATTGTCAACTATGCAATAAGCTGAGGATTTACACAATTCATTCCATTTCTAGATCCAGCTGACAAATACAAGAAATGAGAAGAAATTGTTGTAGCAAATACAAAGAACATGAGCAGCATGCACAAACGTTGTAATTAAAAATATGGAACCCAGGATCTGTTGCATGCGCTTTACATATTCCACGAACGCATAATATGAGTGCACTAAACTCCCAATTAAAATGTATTTGATATGATGCACTGGAATCTTTTATTGTATAAAATGATGTTATATAATTGCAAAAAGGCTAATCATCTTTCAAAATAGCAAAAAGTCACTGACAACAGTCATACCTCTTTTTTTGCTTCCACAACCACAGTGTCCTGTTCAATTTTAACCATCAGTTTTTCTGTCTTTTCAGATGTCTCAATTAGCTGTGGTTGAAGTGCATGTAGTTCTTCTTGCATCACAGAGATCTGTACATTCAAATAAGAAATACATGTGAAAACAACTTTTTCCAGAGACTGTCACCAAATATAACAATGTCCTACTCCAATGCAAATTTTAATAAACATCACTCAAGTACATCTATTTAAATGAGTAGATTTCAAATGGCAACAATTTTGTAATAACTGTTGCCTTATTTTGGTTGAGAATGGGATAGTTTTTTTTCAACTAATCTGAAAGAAGACAAATCGAATGTGGATCTGTAGTTTAGGGTCAGAAAGAGAAACTGATATGAACTCAAATGAAACAATAAAAAATTTGACAACACAAAGTCACAGTAGTGAATAAGGGAAGCATAGCAAAAACAGAGATATAAATACTTATGAGGTATCTGGATTGCTTACTATCCTATTTGTCACACAGCAGCAAGCAGTTAATAGTCTGCAGCGACTTTAATCTAGATTTTCTAAGGGATGCTGATAGGAAAAATTATCTGGAAATCTTATTTAGAGCCCACAACTTGACCTCAGTAATTAACTTTCCAACAATGGTGGATAAACACAGTAGGACCCTTACTGATAATGTGTTCTTTGATAAAACTCAAAATAGAGAGAATAATCATCAGAACATGCATCAACAAATTGTACCAGAAATCTGGACACTGGAGAGTAGCTACAAATGAAACAGTCTACAAGGAAAAATAACCAGTAATGAGTACAATCAGGATGAAACACATTTCATTTTTTGGACATCTAATCAGATCACCAGAAAACAGGATCATCAGGTGAATAATAGAAAAATTGTGGAATTGTAAGTGCAACATTAAGTGGGTTACAGAAATCAAGGATGATATGGATGAGCTACAGGTTACACTGGCAGACCTAAGAAACAAAACTGACAAAATCAGGAAACTCACAGACAAACAAACCAGACTGCAAACGAGAATCAGCAAATAGACATTAGGAAGGGTGATTTCCGATGAAGAAAGAGCAAGGATGAGCTCCAAGAGAATGAAGAAGTACTGGGCTCACAGGAAACTGAAAAATTCTTTGTATAAAGTTGGCAAGAGTGGTCCAATGAAAGCCATAAAATGTAAATAAATAAATAAATAAAAAGGTCAAAGCAAGAAAATAAATGTTTACCCAGTAAAAAATGCTCTCTCTGATTATGATGCACAATTAGTTAGGATACATAACATAGCACCTTTCAGTATGCATACTCCTCAATGAAAATCAGTTAGAATAATTAATGAGCCCAGGACAAACGTTTTTAAGAACAGTTTACAGGAGATGCGATGGGATGTAATTCAAAATGAACGAAATGCTAACATTCGATGATAAATTCATATCATTATTTGAAAAAAGCTTCCTCGATAAGCTAATGAGAAAGAATACCAAACAGCCATGTAAAAACTCGTGGATCACTAAAGGAATTAAAATACACTCCTGGAAATTGAAATAAGAACACCGTGAATTCATTGTCCCAGGAAGGGGAAACTTTATTGACACATTCCTGGGGTCAGATACATCACATGACCACACTGACAGAACCACAGGCACATAGACACAGGCAACAGAGCATGCACAATGTCGGCACTAGTACAGTGTATATCCACCTTTCGCAGCAATGCAGGCTGCTATTCTCTCATGGAGACGATCGTAGAGATGCTGGATGTAGTCCTGTGGAATGGCTTGCCATGCCATTTCCACCTGGCGCCTCAGTTGGACCAGCGTTCGTGCTGGACGTGCAGACCGCGTGAGACGACGCTTCATCCAGTCCCAAACATGCTCAATGGGGGACAGATCCGGAGATCTTGCTGGCCAGGGTAGTTGACTTACACCTTCTAGAGCACGTTGGGTGGCACGGGATACATGCGGACGTGCATTGTCCTGTTGGAACAGCAAGTTCCCTTCCCAGTCTAGGAATGGTAGAACGATGGGTTCGATGACGGTTTGGATGTACCGTGCACTATTCAGTGTCCCCTTGACGATCACCAGTGGTGTACGGCCAGTGTAGGAGATTGCTCCCCACACCATGATGCCGGGTGTTGGCCCTGTGTGCCTCGGTCGTATGGCACCAAGGCAGAAGCGACTCTCATCGCTGAAGACGACACGTCTCCATTCGTCCCTCCATTCACGCCTGTTGCGACACCACTGGAGGCGGGCTGCACGATGTTGGCGCGTGAGCGGAAGACGGCCTAACGGTGTGCGGGACCGTAGCCCAGCTTCATGGAGACGGTTGCGAATGGTCCTCGCCGATACCCCAAGAGCAACAGTGTCCCTAATTTGCTGGGAAGTGGCGGTGCCGTCCCCTACGGCACTGCGTAGGATCCTACGGTCTTGGCGTGCATCCGTGCGTCGCTTCGGTCCGGTCCCAGGTCAACGGGCACGTGCACCTTCCGCCGACCACTGGCGACAACATCGATGTACTGTGGAGACCTCACGCCCCACGTGTTGAGCAATTCGGCGGTACGTCCACCCGGCCTCCCGCATGCCCACTATACGCCCTCGCTCAAAGTCCGTCAACTGCACATACGGTTCACGTCCACGCTGTCGCGGCATGCTACCAGTGTTAAAGACTGCGATGGAGCTCCGTATGCCACGGCAAACTGGCTGACACTGACGGCGGCGGTGCACAAATGCTACGCAGCTAGCGCCATTCGACGGCCAACACCGCGGTTCCTGGTGTGTCCGCTGTGCCGTGCATGTGATCATTGCTTGTACAGCCCTCTCGCAGTGTCCGGAGCAAGTATGGTGGGTCTGACACACCGGTGTCAATGTGTTCTTTTTTCCATTTCCAGGAGTGTATCTTGGAAAAGGAACAGGGAAATAAATATTTTGGCATTAACAAATAGGGATCCTGCAGTAGTTGTGCACTACAAAAACTATTCAAAAATACTAAGAAAGGTTATTAAAAATTCAAGGAACATGCACATAATGTCAGAAATCAGTATGTCCAACAACACACTTAAGGCTATATGGAACATAGTGAACGAGAGACAGGACAACCAGCCAGAGAACAAGACAGCACTACTGAACTGGGTGGAAGGTCTATAAATAATGAGTCACAGGTAGCAAATGAATTTAATAATCATTTCTTAAGTGTTGTAGAAAGCATAAGGTCAAACAATACAGGAGCAAAATCATATTAGTATGTTAAAAATGTAAAATTCAATTGTATGAATGTATCATCAATTTATCCTTCTGAAATTACAAAAATTATACATTTTCTCAAAAATAAAACTTCACCCTGTTTTGATGGTATTTCCAATAGAGTACTAAGTCCAGTCTTGTGTTAAATCTGTAATGCATCACCAACTCAACGCATTTTTCCAGAGAGACTCAAATAAATCATTGTTAAAGCCCTCTTTAAGAAAGGTGATAAGAGAGACGTCAATAACCACGAATCTGTTGCAATGCTGACATAATTTTCCAAAATTTTTGAGATGGTGATGTATTCTAGAATAGCAACAATATTATCCTTAGAAGATCGCAGTTTGGGTTTCTGAAGGGTCGCTCTACTGAGAATGCCATTTACATGTTCTCTCACCAGGTTTTATAAGCATTAAACAATAAACAATTTTCTGCAAGTTCTCTAAGGCATTTCAGTGTGTGAATCACAGTACTCTCCGAGATAAATTGACATTTTATGGGATTCATGGTACATGCATAATGCGTAATGTCATATCTAATGAAAAGAATGCAGAAAGCTGTACTTAGTAATTCAAGCAATGTAGTCCAGGGACATACAACTGACTGAGGAGAAATAACATATGGGCTTCCCCAAGGTTCAATCTTACGTCCACTACTGCTCCTCATATATTTAATTGATCTTCCATCTAGCATACAATAAGCAGAATTAGTTCTTTTTATAGGTGGCATTAGTACTGTCATCAATCCAAGCATACATACAGAAACAATTTAAGCATACATTCAAAAACAACAGAAATGGTAAACAGAGTTCTTAAAAGTATCATTGACTGTTTTTCTGTGAATGGTCTCGCCCTCAATTTTAAAAAGACACAACATATTCAGTTCTCTGCATCTAGGGGCACTACATCAATGATAAATGCAACATATGGTGAGTAAATAATAAGTAGGGTGAAACTTCAAAATTCTTAGTGGTCCATATTGATGAGAATTACACTGAAAAAAAAAATGATAATACACTTTGGAACTCTTAAAAAAACTTAGTTCAGCCTCATTTGCACTTATTATCATTGCAAATTTTGCGGAGAGACAAATCATTAAGTTGACATATTTTGAATATTTCCATTTATTTATTTTTGTCCATATGACAAAAAGTTTTCGGACATTCTCAGGAAAATTTAGCTTACATTACACATATACAGTAAAATATTTACATTTTTTCATAACATCATATGGATCAGACACATGTCTGTACACACTAGTTTTCAAAAGGGCACTACAAGTAGGTTCCTTTATAGTGTAACACAATTTAGCTTATATTTATAATAGTACAGCACACATAATACAGTGTATAATTGCATTCTTTCATACCACTGATAGATTGGAGACATTGTCAATATACACTGTTTTCCAAGATGGCATGACAGCTTAAAGTCCTCCATAGAGTAACAACACTTCTCTATTAATAATTGCTTCAGTCTACTCTTTAGCATGTTTAGATTTGCTTTCTTGAGTTCACAGAGTATTGCATTGTAGAAAATTGCTCCCATTCTATGTGGGCTGTGATCCATTGCATTTTTATTGGTCACAATTCTATGAAAATTTTCCCTTCCCCGTGTATCATAGTTGTGTTTGTCATATTAAATTCAGGATTTTGTTTCAAGAACATGACTGTCTGCAGTATATACATGGAGTACACTGTAAGGATTTTATATTTTCTATAGATGTCTCTACAAGGCTCTCTCTTCTTTACCTTGGTTACCATTCTTACTGCCCTTTTCTGTAATCTAAAAAGTCTATCTATATGAACTGCTGATGCCCCACCCCCATATCTCAATATCATACTGAAGGTGTGGATGAATCAACCCAAAATATATTTGGCTTAAAGTATCATGGTTCAAGAAGGCCGTTTCAGTAGATACACATTTCCACTGATTTTCTTGAAAATACTATCTACATGTTCTTTCCATGATAAGTGTTTATCAACAATGATGCCCAAAAATGTATGTGAATTTGCATATGCAATACCCAATGGGAATGTAAATACAGTATCAGTTATGGCATCATTATAACTGAGGATGAACTTCATTGTTACCAATTTGTCTTTATTTACAAGAAGCTTGTTTGCTGTAAGGTATGTGGACAGAGTATTGAAACTGATCTCAGTACTGTTAGCTGCAGACTGCATATCACTGCCACAGCTGATGAAGGATATGGCATCAACATAGGTTACAACTATGCAATTTTTATGGTTCAAATAAATTATTTACATATACAAGGAACAGAAAAGGCCCTAGTATGCTTCCTTGAGGCAAGCCACATTGAAGTGTCCTGAAGGTTGATTTGGTTGTTAGGAGCTGCTCATTATTTTGATAAGTTAGCTTTACACACTGTTTCCTGTCTTTCAAATAGGAGGTAAGTAGTTTCAAGGCTAGTCGTCTCAGCCTGTACTCTTCTAGCTTACACATAAGAATGGTATGATTCACAGTATCAAAGGCTTTATTCATATCTAGGAAAGTGCCTATTACCTCAGTAATGTCACATGGAATAATGTTCTGGGGTAACTGATCTTTAAGAAAGTAAGTCTTCATTGCACAAAAATGTGCTGTAAGAATAATATTTTGTGAAGCCTCAGTATGGAGAACTATTTGGTGTTGTTATTATTCAAGGATTACGTTTTATATTTTAACAGCATGTATGCTATGTACAACTTTGTACACTATGGTAAGGGGAGGTATGCTACAAATTGGTGCACAAGTGATTAGCGGACAAGTTAACACAGTTCTTATAATTATTTTTTCCCTGAGACATTTAAGTAAACAGTAAATAGAAGATTTACTTAACTTGTATTTCTCCAAGCGTACAAACTACATTTGCAAATAATGAGCAAGAAATAGTGTCCAGCTAATACAATGACAACAAGGGTGAGGCTGTCTGAACTAATCACAAACAATGGTGGCACAGATTCACGTAACAAAGAAGCTCCGAGTGCAAGTGGGCTGTGTGACTGCCACTGGCCATCCTATACTGTGGCAGCAAGGGGCACTCATGATGTGGGGCTGCTGGAGTTGTGGCTTAGTGGGCATGCAACAAAAGGTCTGCTGAATGCCGCATGACCACTGTCTGTGTCTGACGGAATCTCACACTTTGAGACGCCTGTGGGGTGGTATTGATCCATGATACAACAACTTACATATGTTTTCTCCTGCTTATTTTTGAATACTATGTCTCATTATGTTGCTGTGGCTTGGACACACGTTTCACTGCACAATTTGGATTTTTGAAGTGTTTTTGATTGTCATTTGTTTCATCTATTTTTATCCAGTGTGTGTGTGTGTGTGTGTGTGTGTGTGTGTGTGTGTGCGTGTGTGTGTGTGTTATATTTTTTGTTTCACAGTTCATTTAGAGTACAGAACACGGTTTTGTCACAGAGTACTGGTTGCTCATTGATGATTTTCTGGCCCTGTGTGGCATATTTTTGTTTGTGATACAGGTGATTCCTGTGTTTCAGGATTTGGAGATCTTCTTCTGTGCCACTGGAGATGTTTCTAATGTGGTGGTGTGCAAATGTGGATTGTGTGTTGTCACTTTTAAAAGCTCTAAAATGTTCCAAGTATTTTATCCTGAAATTTCTATGTTTCTGTCTGATGTATGCTAAATCGTAGTCTTTGCAGGTGAGCTGGTATACATCTGCTTTGTTAAATTTATCTGTCATGGCATTGGGTATTTCTAATCTTTTCTGCAGTGTGTTGTTTGTTGTATATGTTACATGTTTATTTTGTTTTCTCGTAATGTTGCCTATTGTGTGTGTTACAATGTTGCCAAATGTCAGTGTGCAATGTTTTCCTGTTGTTGTTGTTTCTTTATCTTGTGTGCTTTGTGTGTTCTCTGTTGTGTTGTTGTTATTGGTTTGGGTATGTTCAGTGTCAGCTGTTTTTCTATTTGATGGTTCAATTTGTCAGCAGTGTTTGTTTTGTAACCATTTGTGTGAAAATCTATCTGAATATATTAAGTTCTTGTGTGTAGCTACCTTGGGATTCTGTTAAATCTGTTTAGGATGCATGTGAGGTTGGATTGTGAAATTTATTTTTCTGTCTTTTTCACTGGGCTGTATTAATATCTCTGTGTAACTGTAGTATCTGGTCATGTGTTTCATCAAACAAGCAAATTATGTCATCAACGTAGCAGGAACAATATACTAATTTGTACTGTTTTGGTTTTATTATTTTTTCCAAGGTTTTGGTTAACGTCACTTTTGAGTGATCTTATGCGGAGTCCTTCCTGTTGGAAGTAGAACTCATCTTTAAATTTGAAACAATTTTTTCCTGTTATCACATTCAAAATGGTTGAGACTTCTTGTGTCTACGTTTGTGGGATAATGTTTGTCTGTCTTAGCTGTTTTTCAACTATTTTGATTGTTTCTTCAGTAGATATGTTGGTGTACACTGATGTGACGTCAAATGAGAATAATGTAGATGTGTTGGGTATATTCATATACTATTGTTGTTGATTAGGTCACTGGTGGTTTTTAAGTTTTTGTTGTTTGTATGAATACAGTGTTTTTTTATAACCGTATGCATACACTGGTGCAATTCTGAAATCTATCAAATGTCTGACCGCAACGTCGGGCTTCTGAAGTTTTTGTAAACAAATGAGTGTGTGTACCCTGGGGTTCTTTTGTGTTGTTCTTTTTATCTGACTTCATGAGAGGGTATACTCTATGCTTTTAATAGTTTTTGTATTTCTCTTTGGAATCTTTGGGTGGGGTCACTCTTTACATTTTTTAATTTGGTTTCTTTCACGAACGTTAGTGTTTTCTCGGTGTAGTCCCTTTCATACATTATGACCAATGTCCTTCCTTTCCTTCCTTTGTCTACTCTTTTGACCATTACGTTGTGTCCCTTCAGTTCTCAGTGTATGTCTTTGGATGGTTTACTTCTCTGTGGTTATTTTGTTATCACTGATAGCATTTTTGTTCTTGCTGATAATTTGTTTGGTTTCTCCTGTTGTCAGTTCTCTGGTAAGCCCTACATTGAAATTTGCTGTATCTTCCTTTCCTTCTGCTATATTACATACTAGCCTTTTAACCACTGTTTCCCCTAGAAATGCATTCGACACATATATTAAACACAGATCCTCCTACCCCTCCCTGTGTCTGCCTCTTCCTCCTATATATCCACAAGACCCTCCCACCTTTACATATCTATTTCCTTCTTGCACTCCCTCTGTCTCTAAACTCCTCCTCCCTCCCTTCGTCCATTTCCTCCACCACCTCTATCTGACCACATCTTTCTCCTTCTCCCTCTGCTCATATCCTCCTCCACCTCTCTACTTCAATTTCCACCTCCCATTCGTCCTCTTCCACCTGCCCACTACCCCTCTACGCCTCCTGTCTGTCCCCTGCATCTCCCCCTCCTACCTTTCTCTGTTTATTTTCTCCTGCCCTTGCTGTGTCTCTCCCCTTCTCTATCCACCTCAACCTGTCCCCTGCTAGCCTCATGGCGATACATAGCCCCTGTAATACAGTTTAATAAAGCAGGCTGATACTACTCCCACAACACACTAGTCATGCAGGGCAAGACACATATCAGGGGCTTGAAAAAACATTTGCCCCTGATGTACAGGCTACCACACAAAGCAGGCTAATAAAGCAGGCTGATACTACTCTAACACGAGAAGCCTGTCATGCATGACAGCCTATATGTTGAGGCTGGCAAAACCATTTCCTGACACTGACATGTAGGCTGCACAGCAAAGCAGCTCGATTTGGCAGGCTGTTACAACACAAGTACCTCTCACACGTGGCAGCCTATACACTAGGACAAGAAAAAAAACAGCACGTTTTTGTCTGTATCTCCCCTCCAACTAGAACTAGGAGGCTATAAACCCCACAGTGCTGATACTCGTGAGGCCTGCTGTTTCTGTGCCAACTTAGGTTTATGCTGATCCAGGCATTTGTGAGGAGATCCTGGATGTACACACATACACTCTGCTTTATATACACACACTTAAAAAAAAAGAGGCACCGTGAAGGAATTATCTGAATCGGACATAAATTGGTAGATGTGATGTACGTGTACAGTCAAACAAACAATTACAGTTTCAGAAAAGAGAGTTCCACAAACTGAGCTAGTCAATAATGAATCGATTCAACCCCAGTCTTTATGCAAGCAGCTATTCAGCTTGGCAGTGATTGTAGACTTGTTGAATGACCTCCTGAGGGATATAACAAAAAATTATGTCCAACTGGCTCGTCTGTACAAATGGATTGTCAAAATCCTGAGATAGTTGGCCTGGAATCTCATTGATTGGAGTAGAATTGTCTTCAGTGATGGGTCCCACTTTGAACTGAGCCCCAATGACCACCAACGTCATGTCTAGATATGCCCTGGACAGTGGTGAGATACCAACCTGACTGTCACCCACCATACAGCCTGACAACGGGGAGTGATTGCCTGGGCTACCACTTCTTTTCATAAGAAGACCTCTTCGGTTGTCATCTGTGGCACCATTACAGCACGGCAGTACCTCAATGATATTCTGTGCCACATTTTGTTGCCCTTCGTGACAATCATTCTGACCTTATATTTCAGCAAGATAACGAATGGGCGCACATGGCAACAGTATTGTCTATGCCTGTGAAACCCTAACTTGGCCAGCAAGGTCACTGGCTCTCTCTCCAACTGAGCGTGTTTGGAGCAATACAGGCAGGGACCTCCAACCAGCTCAGGATTTTGATGATCTAACATGACAATTGGACATAATTTGGTATATCTCTCAGGACATCGAACAATTCTTATCAATGAACGTCAAGCTGAGTAACTTCATGCCAGACTTGGACCAATGTGTTACCGACGTGCTCAATTTGTGAAGTTCTTTCTCTCGGATAAATCATCCAATTTTACTGAAATTGTAATCATTTGTTTGTCTCTACAATTACGTAACATTTATCTATTTGCATCCCATTTCGATAATTCCTTCATGGTACATCTACACCAGTGAAAAAATGATTCTATCAGAGCACAAAAACATACCCCCTTTACTACTAGACTGTCTGAAAAGTGGGGTACCAGCTGCCTCAGTCTACCTTCTTCAATACCTCTAAAATGTTTTAAAAAAATATTGGCACATGGACATATTAGTGTTCTTTTTCACATGGAACTCACCTCTCACTCCCACAAGCTGCCCTAACTGCAGCTTGCTCACACCTGCTAGTCCATTGCTGTGTAAGTCTCTCATGTCTATCTCCTCCAATTTGTGCACTCTCACTCACTCATTCAGCCCAATTCGCTGTCATTGTCTCTTTGTTGCTCTCCAACTGTCACTGTCTCCTGTCTTACAACCACAGCAACATTTGTTCTGTCCTACTACTATTACTACTGTCTCATCTCACAGTTGCTGTCATTGTTTCCCTCTTGTTCTCTCTTACAGCTATTGTCTCATTCATTAGTTCCCACTGGTGCTGTCTTTTGTCACTTTCACTACCTCTCACTTCCTAATTGCCACTGTCATATCCTTTCACTGGCTCAAACACACATCCCATCCACTTTTTCCTTCTCTTTATTCCTCTTCCACTTCACTCTTATAACAGCACTGTTCTCTCACAGTCTATTATGTTCCACTGACACTGTGTCCCTCTCTTTCCCTCACCCTGCCATTGTCTCCTTTGCTCTTTCTATACCACAACTACTGTCTATAATCCTCCAGTATTTATTATTTCACTGTCTCTTTCCTGCTGTCACTCCCTCCTCTCTCAGAACAAAAATGTGCAAACATCTTCATGTGCCAATATTTTTGCGAAAAATTTTAAAGGTACTGAGAACGGTAAATTGAGTCAGCCAGTTCCCCCCTTTTCAGTAAGAGTCTATTAATAAAAAGGAGCATATTCGCTTTTTTAGTGCTCAAATAGAAGCCTTTTTTCCACTGGTTCCATTCTTCTTCCTGACACAGCAGGGCATGAAACTCATATGAAGAGAACTTGATTGGTCAGTAAAATTTTGATAGTTTAGTTATGTAGAATTAAAATACTACTAACACAAAACTAATGTTACACCTCATACTGGATTTTATGTCCACAAAAATTTTGCGTGTGCTTCAGTTCTACAACATGGAGTTCCCACAATTCATCAAATGATAACGGAGACACCCTACACCATATTTCTCTGTGCTACATCACTCTGCTATGCTTTTGCTCAGGTAGAGTACATCCTAACCTCTATATCTTGGAAACGGATAAAATTATATAGAAAAATTTTACGGCTGTTCAAGATTGGCATCTTAGGAATATATCACAATAATTTCAGCCATTTCAAACAATGGAAACATCCAGGATGCAATGTAACAATATTATGAGAAGGAAAGTTTCTACTCACCATATAGTAGAGATGCTGAGTTGCAGATGGGCACAACAAAAAGACTACGACAATTACAGCTTTCAGCCATTAAGGCCTTTCTCAACAATAGACAGACACACGCATGCACACATACACTCACGCAAATGCAATTCACGCACACAACTGCAGTCTCAGGCAACTGAAACCACACTACACTAAATGTGGCTATATGGTGAGCAGCAATTTTCCTTCTCATACTATTGTTAACCTTCCATTGGGCACAGATGTTCAAACTGATACACATTGACCCACACAGGGAGAAACAATCACCACTATAAAATAAGAGAAATCAGAGCTCATATGGAAAGACATAGATGTTCATTCTTTCCACGCACTATACAAGATTGGAATAATAGAGAATTATTAAGGTGATTCGATGAACCCTCTGCCAGGCACTTAAATGTGATTTGCAGAGTATCCACATAGATGTAGATGTAGATGCTGTAAATTATTTGTCAGCAACTGGCAGCACTGGCACCTTCTCACTAGTAGCTTCCCTTCTCCGAACGCTTTCCAATGTTGTGTGCCTCAGTGTCAATGCAACTGCTCTGTTGTCGAGATATTTGCTGATTGCTCAGTTTGATACACTACGCCAATTCCCATTACATTTCAACATGTCATTTCTTTGATTATCAACATAACTTAGTAAGTAGCAGAAAGCTAATTTAGAATGTAAAATGCACTTATATTATTTCTGGAGTGTTAGTTGTCTTTTACAGTTGTCTGAAAATCAAGTATCAAATTGATACACCGCGCCTGATTGCAATTTTTACAGGAATTTTATGATTTTAGGTGGCATATACTTCATGATGGCAGGCTACAGTAAGAGATATAACTTCCTCGGCCCAAATCATATTGCAGAAATCCAGAAGATGCTATATGAAGAGGATAATAATGGATTTCAAGAGGATTTTGAAGAAGAAGTGGACACAGATCGTGGTGACGTAGTTGAAGTCTGACTGGAAGATTCAGAAACAGAGGAAGATGACAATGCAGATGATGAGGAAGTACTTGAGGAAAATGGCCATTACTATATTGGAAGGGATAAAGAGACAAAATGGGTAAAGTTCCACCATCGCAGAGAGTATGATTCAGGGCTCTCAATATTATTCGGAAGTTATCTGGAACTATAGGAGCTGCAAAAGCAGTGGGAATGCCTTTGGAATGTTGGAATTGCCTCATAGATCAGTATATTGAGAGTGTTAAAGCTTCATTCCAGCATGAGAGAGACATAAAACAAATAGACATTATTGAAATGAAAGCCTTCATCAGACTCTTATTTTTAGCTGAAGTAAACAAAGCTAACAGACAAAGCTTAGAGGATTTCTGGGGAACTGATGAGGATAGCACTGAGAAATTTTAACTTGTAATGAATATAAAACATTTCAAATTCATTATGTGGTGACTTAGATTTGACAACGTGCAACTTTCAATGAAAGGAGACAATGAGACAAGATAACAGGGACTCGGGAAATATTTTCTATATTTGTACAGGACTGCCAGCAATCCTATACCTATTTCATGGAAGGAGCAGTTTTCGCCAATATATACCTATCAAATCAAACAAATATTGGAATAAGATATATGCCCTTGTGGATTTCCAAATATTTTACCTGTGTAACTTGGAAATATACGCTGGGTTGCAATCAGAAGAATTATATCACGTAAGCAATAAACCTTCCGATGTTGTTCTGTGACTATGTGAACCTATTTATCAGTCAGGTCGAAATGTGACCGCAGACAACTGGTTTACTAGTATTGATTCCATAGAAGAGTTACAAAGTGTAGTGTTGCGGAATAGTAAAGAGTTGGAAACATGAATGGATGTTTGGTACCTTGGTTTGCAGGACCCATGTCATCGCAGACCGTGAGGATTTGACAGCTCAGTTATCCGTCTTAAAGTCATCTTTCATCAGAAAATTTATCGTGAAAGACAAATTAGAGGTCCATTACACTATCAACCAACTGTGCCCCAGGTGAGAGATGAAAATACCAGGAGGTACCAAAGCATTATGCATTGATCATTACGCTGTGAGGATTTCAAACAAGATTGGTTGCATTTTGCATAACTATGATTTGAAGTGTGTTTTCTGACCACTATCTAAGACTGGGGTCCTTCTAGGTTCAGTAAATGATAATGTCGGAAACTGACATATGGCTGGGAGAGCAGTGAGCTGACCACATGCCCCTCCATATTTGCATCCAGTGAGACCTGTGGGCTGAGGACAACACAGCAGCCAGTCAGTGCCGTTGGGCCTGTTCGGGAGGGGTTTAGTTTAGTTTTAAATGATAATGGTGGTTTACATAAGGTGGGTACCTACCATATTCCTTGCAGTTGTGGCATATTGTATGGTGGTCAGACCATCAGGATTGTTGTGGATCAGTGTATTGAGTATAAGCAGAACACACACTTACGACAGCTGAGCAGTTTGCCATTGCAAAACATTGTCTCGGTACTAGTCAACCTACGGAATATAACAACACAGAGATTCTGGCATGCACTTCCAGATATTGGAATAGTGTTATTAAGGAAGCTATTGAAACTAAATTAGTAACAGAGGTTGTGGTTTTTGTATAATTTTGAATGGAATTTGGGTCTTTTCCTTGTAAAGAAAGTGAGGGTCAAAGTTTATACTACTTCTCCTGTTGATTATCAATTTCTCTATCAATAATTCCTGATATTGGTCATCTTTGCTTTGTGATGGTGCTATTGTTTATAGGAGTTTATCCGATAACCAAGGTTTCAAATTCCCCTGCACAGTGCATATTTGCCACAGGTTTGCTTTGAATGTGGCAACATGTGCTCCTGTTGAAATATTGGCGGTTGTCGATCACATCGCCCAGCAGCATTCCTGTAAGTTACATGAATAATAGCTGTAGTCGAGGCACAATGTTGGGAACAGCACTGTACAGCCTACCAGTGGGATTCGTGAGAAACTGCTATCACATGTTGTCTTTTAGCGTCCATAATGAGGTCAGATGATTGCAGTATACTTGTGACTCCAGGTAACCCCACAACCACTAACCACAAGGATTGACCTCTGGGGACCTGGGAGGCCACGCATTACAAATGTGGCAGCTGAGTACATTATCCTCACCAAGTGACATACCCAAGAGACTGTTCTCACATGTAGCAATACAGGATGGAGCCCCATCCTGTACAAAAGTCACACTTTCCAGCTACCATTATCATCTGTATTTTGTTCAATATAAGAATTATGCATTCGTCTTTTCTTTCTCTTCTAAAAATTGCGTGCCTTTCCGGCAGCATCTTACGCTATCAGACTCCTACTTTCTTCCATTTTCTTCGAATGAACTAAACTTATATTCCTGCCGGGAATTTATTTAATCATGCTATTATTATCACCAACTGCGAGTACTAATATGACCTTATTATGAATGCTTTATTCTTTCGCTCCAGAGTTGTGCTAAGATTACTGTAATTTCTAGGTATTTCGCCGAAATTCTTTGTTGTGTTCAAAACTGTGAGAATTATTCACAAAATGTTAGATTTCTGTATAAATTATTTACTTCGTTAAATAATAATTGTTTAATCTAACATTTCTGCTTTCATTTTGTAATAGCAGTCCCAAATTTCCAATTTATAAATGTTACAGATATTTCTTCACTACATTTTTTTCTTATGATGCCAACGCGATGCTAACAAGATTAAATCAAATTATTCTGAATTTCTTGCAGGGTGAGAAGACAGTTAGAAATTTCCCTGAGATTACAAAAAACACAAATTAACCATTTTTCAGCACGCTGCTTGCCTACTGATCTTCACTTCAAGCAAAAAAGATAAAAAGAGTAAAATAAATTAAAGAGTGAAGTGACGATATTGTGCATTCAATAGTACTGTATGCATTTTCTGATTAAAATAATTTTTATTATAAAGTCAAAAAAGTGGCATGTGTGTGAAATATTTAATTAATTTACTTTTAATTAAGGATAATAAGTGTTAACTCTATTTATTCCACGAACTAATAGTTGTTCAAATGGCTCTGAGCACCGTGGGACTTAACTTCCGAGGTCATCAGTCCCCTAGAACTTAGAACTACTTAAACCTAACTAACCTAAGGACATCACACTCATCCATGCCAGAGGCAGGATTCAAACCTGTGATTGTAGCGGTCGTGCGGTTCCAGACTGTAGCACCTAGAACCGCTCGGCCACCCCGGCCGGCACTAATAGTTGTGTGTGAATATTTAAGTATGGTATTAAAAGTAATTAGTCTCATGCACATATTTAAATAATAGTAGACCAGAAAATTTAATTGACATGCATTACTGAACTATCGCCAATATATGAATATACTATAAGTTTAGGTTACATCCATCATAATTTACACTAGCCGAAGCATAAATTTCCACAATCCCATTATAATATTCACTCATATTTATAAAATATACCATAGTCGAAAAGATTCAGTATATATCCATCCGATGTACCGTACGATGACGTGGAAAATGGTCAACCAATCGTCTTTAAGACAAATTGTACATCTCTAAGGTAAAAACTCATTCAAATGAAATTTTTTGCTCTGTAAAAATCGTAACTATCTTCAATAGCATTTTTTCCTTTGATTCTCTACAAAAAGTAAAATCGTAGTTAGTTGTAATTTAGCTCAGAGATTTTGGAAGGGTGTATTAAGAATAATCCAATTATGCAAAAATTTACGTAAGATTGTGTTGCATGTGAAGATAGAGACCACAAAATGGCCGATTTTCCGGTAAATCTAAATGAATTCATCGTAGAAGAAACTGTATTAAACACAGTGCCCCAAAATGGTTAGTTACGGATTCAGGGAAAGTTCTTCAATCGAATCTTGTGACAGAGATAAACCGTCGGTGCAACATCACTCATCACATGAGGACTGCCTACTATCCGCAAACTAACAGGATTACTGAATGCCTTCATAAGACCTTGACCGACATGCTATCAATGTTCGCCAATGTTGGGAGAGCAACTGGGATGAGGTGCTACCTTTCGTGAGGTTTGCCTACAACACAGCCAAACAAGACACCACAGGATTTATGCCATTTTTCCTGGTGCAATGACGACGATGGAAGTCACAGCATATGTAGACGATTTGTTAATAGGCACTGCTACGTGGGATGAACATACTGCAGACAATTTTCCAAAAATTCAATGAACCAGGAGTAACTGTCAACCTAGCCAAATCCAAATTTCGGAGGTTGGAGATAAAATATCTCGGGCACATTATCTCGCCCGAAGGAATCATACCTGAGCCACAAAAATTAGATGCTACTGAACACCTCGCTGTACGGACAACCAAAAAACAGCTAAAGTCTTTTCTCAGAGCCGTTTCGTTTTTCATGCCCAATCAATCACTGAATGATGAAAATCTTTTATCACTTCTACAGAAGAATAATGCTTGAATCTAGAATGATCAATATCAAACTGCATTCGACAAGATAAAAGCAGCACTAGTAAATGCAAAGTTATTGTATCATCCGGACATGCTTCAGGATTTTTGCATTGCAACTGATGCTTCTTTTTGCGGTTTGGGGGTGTGTCTGTTCTAAAGCTCTAAAACCAAAGAAAAGACTGATATAAAAAGAACTGCATTTGTGAGCAGAACTTTGTCAGCATGCAAAAGGGCATACACGGTAACTGAACTTGAGATTCTTGCTGTTGTATGGGCTTTAAAGAAGTTTCACTATTATGTATACGGGAAACGTATATGAATGTAGTGCGACCATCAGGCCCTTAGCTTTCTGCTATCATGTAGATTGCTACATGCACGACTCGCCCAGTGGGCACTAGTTTTACAAGAGTATCGTCTGGAAATAAACATCAACGTGTTTGCAGATGCTTTGTCAAGACTCCCACAAAGACTCACTGAATTTTCCAACTGGACTGAAAAAGCTGAGGAATTTAGAATCTTAAAAATAGACGCGAAAGATTATCGCATCCGGTTTCTCCATCTCTATAAAAATATAAAAATGCTGCGAACTTTTCAATAAACTCATAATAATGGTTTTAATAAATTTATTGATATTGTCAAAATTACCATCATGTTGCTTTGGACGTTTTGAAAAAATGTACAACATGTCAAAACTGAAAACCAAGCAACATTAGCAATCAGATGTTATTACAACGCATCCTACCAACCAAACCATTACAAACCGTCTCACTGGACATTACAGGGGAGGTGTTAAATATCTTACTGCTTTATATGATATTTTTTCGAAATATTTAAAACTGTATCCTGTTCAAACTTCAACCTCAAAGGCGATCAGCACAAAAATAGCAAATGATTACCGTATTTACTCGAATTTAAGCCGCACTCGAATCTAAGCCGCACCTGAAAAATGAGGCTCGAAATTAAGGAAAAAAAAATTTCCCGAATCTAAGCCGCACCTGAAATTTGAGACTCGAAATTCAAGGGGAGAGAAGTTTTAGGCCGCACCTCCAAAGCGAAACAAAGTTGGTCCATTGTAATATGAGACACAATTTAGGTTGAATGAATGATGATACAGCTACAGTAGTTTGGTTCGAGCCGTAAGCTTAGCAGTTAAGCTATACCAGGTAACCATTGCTATGCCTCAGGCGCTCCGTCCGTATTTATATGGGTACCCTTCGTTTTTCACGTGTTTCGTCTGGTTTTAATTGATTGCTTATTTTTCTTTGATCTGATAAGTGCTGTTCTCTTTGTTATAGGTGTTTACATCACTCCGAGCTGAAAATGCATTATTGTACTGTGTCATTCACTGTTTGTCGCATTCTGGTAATGAATGTTTACAACCTGTCGCCGCTCGCGGCATGGTTTGCTTTTGTGCGTGCTACCGCCGCTTACAATAATAAAAAGAGAGGAATTGTCTCAGTAGCGAAACAATGGCAAGAGACTGCTATTTGTTGTTTTTTACACTGCTGCTTTCTTTGTTAATGATCAACAAGAACCAAGTATTAAACTGCGTGTGATAGAATATGTTCTGAACGAGAGTTTAGCGAAAATTTTTCTCCATTTGAAAATCTTTGCAGACGCCTCTTTTAGTACATTACTTTCTGCACAGAAATTAGTCATCTTAGATTCAAAAATCTAGTCAATTGTCGTGCTTCATTTCTGACTGTGTCCCTATTATGCATAAGAATAATACGAATATAAACATGATATGATATGTGTATACTTCCGCGTTTGCTGTTGTCTCACTCTAGTTTCGTAGTTTATTAGCCAGACAGGATTTAAATGAGATAGCAGCAAACATGAAAGAATATATGGCAAAATGTTTATATTCGTATTATTCTTATGGTGAAGACAATACTGCATGTGATTCACAAAAGTTCCCATTAGCAACCATCTCTTCTCACAGGTAGGAAAAAATTCAGAACGTAGAATTGGCCATACTGACAAACATCGCAAACAGTCTTGCCAGTCGGACTTTCGTAGTACATTGAAAAGCTGCTACATTCGAAGATGAACAATACGGAATTTGAATTTACTTCGTTGAATAATGTATGAAAATGCAGTGGTCGAAATTCGGGGCGGAGAAAAAAGCTCATCTTCCGCCTTTTTTTTTTTTAATTTGTTTACTGACGCAGAGGTTTTGGCGCCAGTATTTATCTTTGCGCCTGCAAAGCATGCCTGTGTAGCGCTACATATATTCGACGGCAGAAGTTAGTTGTGGCGGCACCTACCAACATATTTCAGAACTTCCGCTTACTTTGCACTCAATTCTAAGCCGCAGGCGGTTTTTTGGATTACAAAAACTGGAAAAAAAGTGTGGCTTAGATTCGAGTAAATACGGTACATTCCCAATGCTGGCAAACCCAACACCATAGTTTCTGATGTTGTTGTGGTCTTCAGTCCTGAGACTGGTTTGATGCAGCTCTCCATGCTACTCTATCCTGTGCAAGCTTGTTCATCTCCCAGTACTTACTGCAACCTACATCTTTCCGTATCTGCTTAGTGTATTCATCTCTTGGTCTCCCTCCACGATTTTTACGCTTCATGCTGCCTCCCAATACTACACTGGTGATCCCTTGATTCCTCAGAATATGCCTCACCAACCGATCCCTTCTCCTAGTCAAGTTGTGCCATAAATTTATCTTCTCTCCAATTCTATTCAATACCTCCTCATTAGTTATGTGATCTACCAATCTAATCTTCAGCATTCTTCTGTAGCACCACATTTCGAAAGCTTCTATTCTCTTCTTGTCTAAACTATTTATCACCCACGATTCACTTCCATACATGGCTACACTCCATACAAATACTTTCAGTAATGACTTCCTGGCACTTAAACCTATACTCAATGTAAAAAAATTTCTCTTCTTCAGAAACGCTTTCCTTGCCATTGACAGTCTACATTTTATATCTTCTCTACTTCGACCATCATCAGTTACTTTTCTCCCCAAATAGCAAAAATCATTTACTACTTTAAGCCTCTCATTTCCTAATCTAATTCCCTCAGCATCACCCGATTTAATTCGGCTACATTCCATTATCCTCATTTTGCTTCTGTTGATGTTCATCTTATATCCTCCATTCAAGACACTGTGCATTCCATTCAGCTACTCTTCCAGGTTCTTTGCTGTCTCTGACAGAATTACAGTGTCATCAGGAAACCTCAAAGTTTTCATTTCCTCTCCATGGATTTTAATTCCTACTCCGAGTTTTCCTTTTGTTTCCCTTACTGCTTGCTCAATATACAGATTGAATAACATCGGGGATAGGCTACAACCCTGTCTCACTCCCTTCCCAACCACTGCGTCCCTTTCATGTCCCTCGACTCTTATAACTGCCATCTGGTTTTTGTACAAATTGGAAATATCATTTCGCTCCCTACCACCTTCAGAATTTAAGAGAGTATTCCAGTCAACATTGTCAAAAGCTTTTCTATGTCTATAAACACTACAAACGTAGGTTTGCCTTTCCTTAATCTATTTTCTAAGATAAGTCATAGGGTCAGAATTGCCTCACGTGTTCCAACATTTCTACGGAATCCAAACTGACGTTCCGCGAAGTCGGCTTCTACCAGTTTTTCCATTCGCCTGTAAAGAATTCGTGTTAGTATTTTGCAGCCATGGCTTATTAAACTGATAGTTTGGTAATTTTCACATCTGTCAACACCTGCTTTCTTTGGGATTGGAATTATTATATTCTTCTTGTAGTTTGAGGGTATTTTGCCTGTCTCATACATCTTGCTCACTAGATGGTAGAGTTTTGTTAGGCCTGGCTCTCCCAAGGCTGTCAGTAGTTCTACTGGAATGTTGTCTACTCCCGGGGCCTTGTTTCAACTTAGGTCTTTCAGTGCTCTGTCAAACTCTAAACACAGTATCATATCTCCTATTTCATCTTCATCTACCTCATATTCCATTTCCATAATAATGTCCTCAAGAACATCACCCTTGTATAGACACTCTATATACTCTTTCCACCTTTCTGCTTTCCCTTCTTTGCTTAGAACTGGGTTTCCATGTCAGTTCTTGATATTCATGCAAGTGGTTCTCTTTTCTCCAAAGGTCTCTTTAATATTCCTGTAGGCAGCATCTATTTTACCCCTAGTGAAGTAAGCCTCTACATCCTTACATTTGTCCTCTAGCCATCCATGCTTAGCCATTTTACACTTCCTGTCGATCTCATTTTTGAGATGTTTGTATTCCTTTTTGCCTGCTTCATTTACTGCATTCTTATATTTTCTCCTTTCAGCAATTAAATTCAATATCTCTTCTGTTACCCAAGGATTTCTACTATCCCTCATCTTTTTACCTACTTGATTGTGTGCTACCTTCACTATTTCATCTCTCAAAGCTACCCACTCTTCTTCTACTGTATTTCTTTCCCCCATTTTTGTCAATGGTTCCCTTATGCTCTCCCTGAAGCTCTCTATAACCTCTGGTTCTTTCAGTTTATCCAAGTCCCATCTCCTCAAATTCCTAGCTTTTTGCAATTCCTTCAGTTTTAATCTACAGTTCATAACCAATAGATTGTGGTCAGAGTCCACCTCTGCCCCTGGAAATGTCTTACAGTTTAAAACATGGTTCCTAAATCTTTGTCTTACCATTATATAATCTATCTGAGACATTCCAGTATCTCTAGGCTTCTTCCATGTATACAACTTTCTTTTATGATTCTTGAACCCATCCATGTATGATTAAGTTATGCTCTGTGCAAAATTCTACCAGGTGGCTTCCTCTTTCATTCCTTAATCCCATTCCATATTCACCTACTATGTTTCCTTCTCTGCCTTTTCCTACTATAGAGTTCCAGTCACCCATGAGGATTAAATTTTCATCTCCCTTCACTATCTGAATAATGTCATCTGCGGAGCTACTTGGCATATAAACTTGTACTACTGTGGTAGGCGTGGGATTCGTATCTATCTTGGCTGCAATAATGCGTTCACTATGCTGTTTGTAGTAGCTTACCCACACTCCTATTTTCCTATTCAGTATTAAACCTACTCCTGCATTACCCATATTTGATTTTGTGTTTATAACCCTGTAGTCACCTGACCAGAAGTCTTGTTCCTCCTGCCACTGAACTTCACTAATTCCCACTATATCCCACTTTAACCTATCCATTTCCCTTTTTAAATTTTCTAACATACTTGCCCAATTAAGGGTTGTGACATTCCATGCTCCGATCTGTAGAATGTCAGTTTTCTTTCTCCTGATAACAATGTCCTCCTGAGTAGTCCCGCCCCCCCTCCCCCGAGATCCGAATGGGTGACTATTTTACCTCCGGAATAGTTTACCCAAGAGGAAGCCATCATCATTTAACGATACAGTACAGCTGCATGCCCTCAGGAAAAATGACGGCTGTAGTTTCCCCGTACTTTTGGCCGTTCGTAGTACCAACAAAGCAAGGCCGTTTTGGTTAGTGTTAGAAGGCCAGATCAGTCAATCATCCAGACTGTTGCCCCTGCAACTACTGAAAAGGCTGCTGCCTCTCTTCAGGAACCACACGTTTGTCTGGCCTCTCAACAGATACCCCTCTGTTGTGGTTGCACCTGCGGTACGGCTATTTGAATCGCTGAGGCCCGCAAGCCTCGCCACCATCGGCAAGGTCCATGGTTTCTGACAACGCCACATATTTTACGTCGCTCTACTGGAAAAATTTCTCACAGGAAAATGGAATTAACCATACCCTTATATCCTTTCGCCACCCACAATCCAACCCGGTGGAATGAATTTTCTGAGAATTTAACAGATATATAAGAACCTGCATCCCACATCAACAGGTGAAATGGATAGATAATAAAAAACCCTATGAGCAAATATATAATCACATACCACACTCATCAACACATTTCACACCACATGAATTAATGCTTACTGAACCTCCTGATGAGAACTGGATAAAACCTTTAACAGTAATTTACGAGCTAAGGGTATCTCATGAAGATAGGATAAGTGAAGCTTTGAAAAACTTCCAAAAACATGTCATACAATGTAAGAAATATTACGATTCGTGTGTGCCCAATGTTACCGAAATCCAAATTGGTGAGAAAATTCTAGTTAAGAATCATCGTAAATCATCACTCCTTAAGAAACTGAATAAATATGGCAGAGACTATACATTGGACCTTTTGTAATAGCAGAAATTCCTCATGAAGGAAGCAATTTATTGAAAATGCCGTTCAGTGAGAAAGTCAAGGGACTATATAACCAGATTGATTTAAAAGAGTATTATGAATGATCAAACATTAGTAGACAAAGTGCCACTTACTCACTTGAAGTAATGATCTTTATTTAACGAGTACAAGTATTTGTATGTGAACAAGCTTACCAAGTACGTGACCTGTATACTGATTTCGTGATGTATGTATAACAAATGTGAATTTTTTTTTTTTTTTCAGTATTTAGCTTATAAATTTATCCTTCTGAATTAGTTAAGTAGATAACTTCATTCAATAATCAAGGATAATTTTTCAAAGAGAGCTTTTCCAAACATTATTTATTGCTTCGATGAATGCGAATAACTAGTCATGTCATAAATAAAGTTGAAAAAACCTTTTGGGCTTTCTTTAAGAAGTCAATGTGAAAACTATAACTTTGAATCACTTGATAAATAGTAAATTCCAGTTTTTCAATTATTTATGAAATAATTTCGATTTTTGTGCTAATGTGTTTGTTACGGTGCTCGCTTATTTCCAAGTCCGTATCGATCTTAGAGCTGAGTTTTCACTCAGACGGCGCTTTGGCGTTAGGCGGTTGTTTCTGTGTGTGATTGCTGGCCGGGGCTTAGCTGGAGGCATGTGAGGAGGAAAGAGGTGACTGCCTGGGCGTGGAAATAGTGTGTCTCAGCTGGCGTTGTTTGCATCTGGACGCCGAGTGGGGCCCGATAGGAAGACCGGACTGTGATTTTATGGTTAATACGTAGTGTGGACAGCGGCGTGGTGTGCCGTTAACTTGATTCGCAAGGGGAGCAAAGTCTCACCTGTTGTAGTTTGTCGAGCCTGAGTTTGAAATACCTTCTATGTGCGGCGGGATGTCATTTCGTCCTCCTGTCTCTCCGTCTCTGGGATTGCTATCCTCGTTTACCGACCCATGGATGTATATCGATGGGGCACGCTGCTCTCCGTACTCTACTAGACGCTGGTGATGGAAGTGCGTTGTTCAGCGGCCCGTTAGTCTGGGTGCTGTATGTTTGATCTTCACGTGCAAATTATTCGAGTGGCACTCCTTAGAGTCTACCTCGCGCAGTTAGATTGGAGTTTATTTTGTCTTGTGGTGCTTCCGCTTTCCATTAACGAAGGTTAAGCTTGATTCGGCACTCCGTACGACGCTTGGCATATCAGCAGGTGGGTCAGAGCCACCTTCACGACTAAACGGAAGCCTTTGAACTGAGGGGTCTTGTGTTTTGCATATTGTTCGTAAATTGTTGTTCTGCAATTAAGTTGGCTGAGGTTTTGTAGGGATTTCCCACCATTTGGTCTGTTGTCCGTCCCAGGCTAGGTCTCGTTATTTTAAAAGTCGTTCCTTGTTTTGGCTTAGTACGATTTTGGTTTACTGCCTGGTGGTTCTGATAGTATGCCAGGTCGCTGTGGTTGTGTTGCATTTTGTACGGGGCTGTGTGCTTGGAGCCGTGGAGTACCATTTGAGTGAACTGCTTCACTGGGGAGTACTGATCGGGCCATTCTTGGTCCTCTGCTATATGAAATGATTTTATTATTATTTTAAAGTAACATTATCACTTAAATGATTTAATTCTTGTTGCGTTAATTGCAAATTGGGTACTGAGAAACTTAGTAGCGTAATTACGGAAGATTTAATAGTGGCACATGCCCCTTTACCTGTTTTGTAATCTGTTAATTAACGAATGACCTGAAGCTCATAGTCATATAATGTGTTTTTCTTAAATTATTGTATTTTTATGTCATGTTATTGTTTTTTTTTTTTTAATTGGCTGATCACTGGTGTACTGTTCCAAGTATTAAAATGTTTCAGGTAGCTATTACTTGGGTGGAATGCGCGGAACCGCAACAGAGAGAGTAGTTGCGTGCCTTACGTGTCCGTTGTTGGCGCCGCCTGGTGTCCGTTGTGTTTTGATGCACCTGAATTAAGTATTGTGTTGCCTCCTCCCTTGCGGCCCCATTGTGTTCGTCTCATAAACATTTCCTTCAAGGCATTTTAGTTAATTTTATGCTAGTATTATTTTAATTTCTTACATTGGTAAAATTGTGCGGCCTTCATTATGCACACTGTTTGTCATAGCGGAGTTGATGTGCCATTGTAATTTCTTAAACTCCATTGTGTGTGCCCTTTGTGATACATACTGTTTGTCACAATAGATTTGAGTATGGCAATTATAATGTCTCATATATCATGATGTGCGTGTGTAATGGTGCAATAAATGGATGATTGTTATTTCTGTTTTTGGCGCCCTTCATGCCTCCTTTTTGTCCCTATTGGTATGCTATCCTTGTACTTGTGAATGTTAGCCATATCATTTGCAATGTATGTATATAAAACCCTAAGATAGACAGTCTCTAGAGAATCAAAGGTATTACCTTGCTTAAACCATTAGATTATACATCCTTTTGATGTACACGTGGTAGCCTTTTGGCTAAATTTCGTTGCAATTTTAAATTGGTAAGCAGGACGCAGAATCGCAAGATTTTCTCTGCTTGGCCAAGCAACAAGTATCATTTGAATGAGAAAGGAAGTTCCTGTGAATATGTGAATGGTTATGAGTAATTGAATTTTACATAGTTTATACTTCTAATTTCATTGTAATTCTTTATGGACAGAAATGATGATCTTCTGGTCTGAGACCGTTACTGTGAAATTCAACGAGAATATAAATAAATGTACACAGAAAATGGTTCAAATGGCTCTAAGCACTATGGGACTTAACATCTGAGGTCATCAGTCCCCTAAACTTAGAACTACTTCAACCAAACTAACCTAAAGGCATCACACACATCCATGCCAGAGGCAGGATTCAAACCTGCGGCCATAGCAGGCGCGGCTCTGGACTGAAGCACCTAGAACCGCTCGGCCACAGCAGCTGGCAAATGTAGACAGCAATGAACTTTCACAGAACTGTGTTTCAAGGAATACTTAGATATTGTAACTATAAAACTTGTCCACCATGAATATGTTGATTGAGACTTCTAAAATAAAGCGTCATCGTATTTTTCACCAAACAGTGTAAAATAATCATATTTAAAGATCAGTGATACCATGTCAGGTTTTGTGTGGCGATTTTTCTCCAAGATATGACAATTGGTGACATTTCCCCATACATCACTGTGTGTGAACTGTGTGAAGTGCTTCATTCAGTGACCATAAACTGCAACCAGACAGAAAGTGATCTCTGAATTTTGTGCTTTACTGCAACCAAAACCAAAAACAAGTATGATCAATAGGACAGAATCAACCTGGGAACTGGAAATGTGATCGACTTGTTAAAGACTATGTTTTGTACGTGTTGTCGGAACATTGCATTGGCATGAACATTTCCAAGCCAACCGCCGCTAGCGTCGTCTGAACCAAAGTTGAAAAAGTTTACGCAGTGCTGTGCGAAGCCAGCTAATGTTTGCCGAACCGCCTGTAGAGAGACTTCACATGCAACGGCTATTAAGCGTACTCCACGTTGTGAAATATTATGAAAGAACGACAAGATTCAGGGCTCAGCACCTACCTCATAAAACAATTTACCTTACAGGGCGATAAGCTAGCACCTACAAATACAGCTATTACAATATGTACTTGGTTTTTTTCGTTTCCACCTACACCGAGCTGCCATCCATCCATAACGGGCCGCGATCCAGAGAAATGCAAATGCTCCTGCCTGAGAGGAAGGAAGAATGAAAGTCGCAGCCAGCAGCCATCGGTGAATCACAGCAGGTCCATCCGGACCTATACTTAAATACGGGGGGGTGGGGGTGGGGGCGGGGGCGAGAACTGTACCTGACAGTCCCTGCCGGCCACCGTTCTACTGCGATGAAATTTTTTTTCGTCGCCCCAACCAACACTTCAGTCAAGTCTCTCATCATTTCACCACATGAAGATTTAAATAGAAAGCTGTTATGAAAAATAAAACACCCACAATAACACACTACACACACAGTAACATTTTAAAGTACACCATTATTAAAACCTGGTTAATTCACAGTAACACAAATTTTTATGCAACTGTATTGTGAAATATTTATAATGTATTGTGTAATCATAATCCAGAGGAATATCTTTTTCCATACTAATATGACGTTAATAACAAAAAGTATATTTATTATTCTATGATAATGTAATTAATTGAGATTTAAGTTGAAATATTTAAGGATTCATAACATATCAACATTATCGAACACTAGTTCAATGACTTGACTTTAAATATTTACTACTTGGTAATATTCTACAAAAGCATAACTTCCAAATAGTGGAAACTAAAAATCAGTGAATACCAATGAAAATGGAATTTCATTGAAAACATTAATAACCATGCAATGTCTAACTACTATTTGAAAATATCATAAAGACCTGATTGTAATATAGCTAGTAGACCCTCCACTGCCGCGAATGGGTGAGTCTGTTGATGAAATTTAACGAAACCATAGTCAAAATGTGAGGGTGCACATGTCAGTGATAGAAATCCATTGTAAGGGGAATGTAAACCATATGATCAATTGGAATAACTGATACCTGTCTATGACTAATCAGAGAATCTATTATTACAAAAATGGAGGGTAATTTCAAAAATATTGTAAATAGTTTTTAAATTCCCGTCTGGGAGGTGATATAATATTGTGCCCTGCCCACAACATAATAACAAACTATTATCTTTTTCTACTGGAATATTAAGGTTTAAAGATATAATTCAACCACTGAATCAATGAACTGTGCTGCAAGTCTGCTAATATGTATGCCAGAATAATGAGAGTGGCTTATCATTATCATCTGTATATTGTTCTAGATAAAAAGCGCTTGTCTCCTCTTTCTCTTCTTCAATCGCGCGCCTTTCCGACAGCATCTTACACTATCAGACTCATACTTTCTTCCGTTTTCTTCGGATGAATTAAACTTGAAATCCTGTTGGGAATTTATTTAATCATGCTATTATTATCGCCAATTGTGAGTACTAATATGACTTTATTATGAATACTTTATTCTTACGCTCCAGAGTTGAGCTAAGATTATTGTAATTTCTAGGTATTTTGCTGAAATATGGCACAATTCTTTGTTATGTTCAAAACTGTGAGAATTACTGACAAAATGTTAGATTTCTGTATAAATTATTTACTTCGTTAAATAATAATTGTTTAATTTAACATTTCTGCTTTCATTTAGTAATAGCAGTCCCAAATTTCCACTTTATAAATATTATAGGTATTTCTTTACTACATTTTTTTCTTATGATGACAATGTGATCCTCACGAGATTAAATCAAATTATTCTGAATTTCTCACAAGGCGAGAAGACAGAAATTTCCCTGAGATTACAAAAAACACAAATTAACCGTTTTCCAGCACGCTGCTTGCCTACTGATCTTCACTTCAAGCAAAAAAGGTAAAATGAGTAAAATAAATTAAGGGGTGAAGTGACAATATTGTGTGTTCAATAGTACTGTATGCATTAAGTGCCTGTTCTTCAAACAACCTCCTGATATCTCTTATTTTATTACGATGATCATTTCTCCATATGTAGGTCAGTGGCAATAAAATATTTTTACATTCAGAGGAGAAGTTTGGTAATTGAAATTTAGGGAAAATATCTCACCGCAATGAAAAAGTCTTTGTTTTAAAGATTGCAACCATGACTCACATATCATATCCGTGACACTGTTTCCCGTGTTTTTTGTTAATACAAAATGTGCTGCCATTCTTTGGACTTTTTTGATGTCCTTCATCAGTCATGTATGATCCCATACTGTACAGCAATAATGTAGCAGAGAATTAATAAGTGTAGTATTAGCAGGTCCTTTAATAGCAGTGTTGTATCTTCTGTGTTTTGTCTATAAAATGTAGTCTTTGGATTGCCTTCCCCACAAAATTATCTATGTGATCCTTCCTTGTAATTCTAGGTATTCAGTTGAATAGACAGCCTTCAAATTTTTATGACTTATCACGTAACTGATTTTGTGTGTGTGTGTGTGTGTGTGTGTGTGTGTGTGTGTGTGTGTGTGTGTGTTTGAGTGTGTGTTGTTGTGCGCACGCCAGAACTCATGTGGATGGTGTCACTTTTCCTTATTCAGAGACAGTTACCAGTTTTCTCACAACACAGATATTTTGTATAAATTGTGTTGCATTCAGTTCCAATCATCTGATGACTTTACTGTATGGTAAATGACAGCATAATCTACAAACAGTCCAAACTGCCTAAATTCTCTCATAAATCATTTATGGGGTTGCCCAAGTCATTAACATTTTAAAATGTACTAATTCGTGGAATAGCAAAGGTAGAGAGGTAAAAATTGACACACATTCCTGAAGTTGTTGGGTTTTAAGGAAACTGAAAATGAGTGCAAAAACTCAGCTATAGGTGGTGCTGTGGAGCAACACATCAGCAACACTGTATGAGCAAGGTGGGTGCAAGGTACAATGATATGGTACAGAATCGCATTATCTGTAGCACAGCAGATAAACACTATATTGAATCATTTTGACTATGGTATGTTTTATAAATATGGGTGAATATTATTATGGAATTGTGGAAATTTATGCTTCAGCTAGTGTAAATTACAATGGATGTAACCTAAGCTTATAGTACATTCATATATTGGCAATAGTTCAGTAATTGAATGACTGCTAAGCAAAATTTCTAAAAACTCAATGTATAACAATTACATTTTCTGTTCTACTATTATTTAAAGATATGCATGAGACTAGTTACTTTTAATACATAAATATTCACACACAACTATTATTATAATTAGAAGTATCACTTCTTATCCTTAATTAAAAGTAAATGAATTAGATATTTCACACACACACACCACTTTTTTGCTTTATTTGTGTGTTGTCTGCTATCGGGTAATATTTCGTCATATTCTTCCCAGTACTTATTCTAAGCCTTTGTTACATCTTTCTATACCCTTCTCCTTTTTTCATTTATAACTTAGTCTACCTTGAGTGTCTTATGAAAGTAACCATTTCTTGTACACAGCTTTCTTGTTAGTTACAATCTCTGCTATCTCTTCCTTCCACCATGGTGTATCTTTCCTGTACTTTTCAGGGCCTATTTTTTCTCAAATATCTTCATTTGTGGCTTCATGATGCATGTTTCCAGATGTACACACATTTCATTTGCCAATCCTTCTGTTATTCTGTCCAGTTCAGTAGCTAGGATTGCCTGGTCAAATAAAATATTTTTTTTTTTTTTTTTTTTTTTTTTTTTTTTTTTTTAAAAAAATCACATAATGTGCCTCATACAATCAAGGATTGTGACAAAGGTGACTTGTCAGTTATAAGACTAACACATAGCCTAATAAACTAATCTAAGGTGACAGTGCATATGTATTACTTTACACGGTTACCATTATTTTTAAAAATCTATGGTTATTACATGGCCATCATTCAAGAAACTTCTATGCTATACTAGCATTTACTTTTAAAATATATTTCCAGGTCTCCTTCAGATCTGGGTCACGTTTTTCCTTACAGGTTTTATCTGGTATAAGAACTTAGTTGAGTCATATCTCAAACTCTTGATATTATACTTGAAATTATCCAATGGAGTTCCATTTTCACCAGCTGGTCTCTTATGATGAAGCCTTGTTTGTAGAAAAAGTAAGTTACTGTAACAAGTAATAAATGTTATGAGCCACATTCTGGACCATGCACGTCTCTGATGTATGAGATTTTCAGTTCACTTTTCTGTCTGACAGTAATGTAATCAATGACTGATTTTAAGTTACATGTGGGTTGCATCTGTGAATGTCTATGGATATCTTTGTGAGAAAACCATCCAGTAGCAATTTTTAGTTTCTGTTGCTACTAATTGGTCGTTTAATTTGGAACAATTCTGCCATTCAGGTCACCAATTTGAAACACCTTCTGATTTCCAAACTTGTCATCAGATCCAAAAAGAAACTGTACTTCGCAGTAGTTGTGCCATCATCCATTTGGGCACATGGTGCTATGATTAGTGAGGAATGATTTCTCACAGTGATATCTAACTGCAAGGTGTGTGACTGATTTGTTTCCAGGATATTATTCATTTTAACTCCTTTTTAATTGCTATTCCTCCTTGGCCTCATGCTTTTTTCGGTACAGCACTCCATACAAGCATATATCCATACCTTTCCTCTGTTCCTTTCTCTTTTTTAGTGGCCTCTGTGATAGCTACTATGCCAATATTGTACTGTTCTACTTCTTTAAATACTTCTCCTTTTTAATTGATGTCCCTTCAGCATTCCGAATCCCTAATCATAAATTTTATTTCCTCACCAATTTTCATCTATATTTTTGATAGTCCCATTCCCAAGGCATTGCTCTGAATTATTCAGCTCCCCCCCCCCCCCCCCCCCCCCCCCCTCTCTCCACAACCGCCCTGCCCCAAATGCTCAGCTGTAAACCCATCACCTCAACCCTCGACCTGGAAGAGCAGGTGATCTTCTGTCAGGGTGTCATTCCTTTAGATTGGTTGTCTTTCTACACTTAAGAGGTCAATCTTCCCTTTTAAAGATTGCCACTTCTGCCAGTTCCACCAAACTGAAGTCCTTCAGCTCTGCTTCTGCCGTTACTGCGTCTTTGCCCCTATGACTGGACAATGTTGCATTCTACACCACTAAACTGTGTCCTCAGAAGATTTTACCCACCCTCACGACATGGATGAACCTGCTGAGAGTTAATTAAGTGGTTTCAGAGAAGGTATCTTGGGCTCCCCTAAGCTGGATTAATGTTTGCATGTGACACAATGAGCAAAGGGCAAACCAGGAAATTAAACTATTAAAACTTTTGCTCTCGGATTCCAGAACATTCTATACAAAAATCTGGAAATATATGCTAGCAGGACAAGGATGTGGCAGAGAGGTTATACGGCAATAAACAAAGTAAACAATGTAACATATCAATAATCCACCTGATAAAAATGGCATGACCATCGAAATACATAGTAATGCTGAAATAATAATAATAATGAAAGTGCATGAAGCAGTGTACCAATTGTTATTTCTTTCAAGAAGGTGGAAAAATGTGCAGCTTGCTTTACATGTTAAAAAATGTAACAGACCGCATTTCACAAAACACAAGTATTTGTTACCTTATGACTCACAACTGATGTTGGGATTATACAGAGACTGGTAAGTAACTCTCATTTCACATATGTTTATACAAAAGAAATGCAAAAATTCAAACTTATATCATCGATAACATACCTGTCCAGCAGCAAAATCTAGCTGTTCCAAACCAACTTCATATCGATTGCGCTGCAGTGTAATTTGGTCCATTTTCACTTGATACAAGCTTTTAAATGTCAAAATCAGTTCAAGATAGGAGGTGGGAGTAACATAATTGCGTCTTCTGAGTGATTCGTAGTACCTATAGTCAAAATGTTGATAAGTCTGACTATTACTTAAAGCAATCAGTAAAACATCACTGCAAACAAGAATGCCTAAAATTATGTGTATTTTTTAAAATTTTGTCATGGGTTACAAATAACTTGAGGACAAAATTTAAAATCCATAGAAAAGTTACAATAAGACAATATCACAAATTTCCCATGTTAACAGCTAGCATGTACCGAATTACCTAATGTTTAACATGCTCTCACTTCTGTCTTCTTTCCCCTTCAGTGTTATAAATTGATCAGTTTACATACAATATATTAAGTGTGAGATTTTAAATATTATATTATTGCACATTTTATTTGACAGTCCAGTGATGCCTTCAAAATATATTATTACTGTTTGCCCCCCTAGGGACTGCTTTACAGTAGAAGTACAGGCATCTAAGTAACTCTTTCACATCAACAGTTGAGCACACCATGCATGCATGCACTTGCAAAGTCTAAACAGGACCATTCAGTTTACTTCCATACTTTCACCAGTATACACCTCAAGACAGTAGTGATCCTTTTGAAGCAAAGAAAAGCTTCAACATAAAAGATGCGATTTACACAGTAAATCACAGAAAAAGGTTTGCCATAGCCTAAACCAGGAACATTAAGTTCTAGAAACTAATGGATCAGACAATGCAGATTTAATGACTGATTTGCAAATACTTCCAAATGATATCCAACCTGCTGATGTAGAGGAATGGCTAGCAAAAGGTAACCAATAAAGAATTTGAAGATGATCACATCATCCATCCTGTTTTGCGAGTGTATAGTGTTGAGCAAGAGGACCAGATGATAAAGAACAGGGAGAAGAAAAGATCAGTCACACTGCAGCAAAGAATGTGTACGAGACTCCTTTCAAACATTTGGGACAACATCCAACCATTACAGCTATGCACATATTGTTGGGCAATAAGTGGCATGTTGCAGTTGCAAAGTCAAGGTTTAAAGGAGAGAAATGAAAACCAATTTACACTTTTTAAAATACATGTTCAGTGTCTAAAATTTTCTGTTTTTCTTTTCTCTTTCTTCCAAATGTATATATATTTTACTTACTTTTATGTATGACATAGTTTTGAGCTCTTCAAAAGACTTGTTGCATTCCCCTCAAATTAAATGACCTTTATAGCATTCCAACCAATTCCCATTCCTAAAAATGACAGCTAATCAAGGTTCTAACATACCAAATCTCAGATCCACAAATAAATTTTATTTGCTGCACACTTCATGGAAATCTAAAGGATTCTATGTGATTCTTGTGGGAGTAAACAAGAATAAAAGTACTTGGTCATACTATTACAAATCATTCTAATATTTTGTTTTGGAAACAATTGGTTGTTGAGTCACATAAGAAAAGGTGAAGAAGGGCATTTAATTGTTGCAACATTGGTTATTACCTCCAGCATTCTTTCTAACCTCAGGAATCTTCATAATTGTTTATGGTTTCTTGGGGCCCCAAGTCTGTTTCCTGTTGCATGATTGCGAGTATGACAAAACGTACCAGATCGATGAAAATCTGATACCTATCTATGAATTCGTTATTTGCATAAAAGCAGAGATCCTTTATTACATAAAAATATAAATAAGAATCCATATCTGAAAACATGTTTCATATGTCAGCACTGAATATTCATTCACCCTTATTTACTAATTTCAGTGCAAAGTAGCAATTTGTCCACACACTTGCAATGCCACACTTCTTATCAACAACCATAGCATGCTGAATGCTCGGTTTGAAATATGATGTGCCACTGCCTACAAAGTTTACATACCAGTGAGAACAGTTTGAAGTGTGTTCACGAGAGAATCGGAATGTATGCAATAGCATGCTTACTAATATGTTCCAAAACGCTGCACATAAAAACAGAATTTTCCCATGCTCATAGCTTGGGTTCTATTTGTGATAAAAAGGAAGGATCAAGTGCATAAGGTAGTTCTTTGGCTAGGTCCTATTTGTATACCCAACAGAAGTATCATCTTATAATCACTATACTACAGGACGGGTCAAAAGTGGTGACTAGGAGACCCCCACCTGGGGAAGTTTGGCCACTGAGTTGATAAGTATTTTCAGTTGAGATCACATTATGCAACTTGCGTGTGAACGATGATGAGGTCAACACAATAGTTAGTCTCCAAGTGGAGAAAATCTCCAATCTGGCTGGGAACTGAACCCAGGTTCGCTGCATGACAGTGAGATGCACTTATTGTTCAGCTAAGGGGTCTGACACAGAGTCATTTCCTCCTACTTAGGTACACAGAGCAAATTGGTTGGTTCATTTTGCATTTGATGCAGTATACGGTGGGTTTGATGGCACTTATGGTGGCACCACTAGTTCATGGGCAGTTCCTCAGAAAACTCCCAAAAAAGTATTTATTTACTAATTTTTGGCATCAATAGCGGGACAAAACCCAGCCGAGGATTACAAGATGGTTATACACAGTAAATGGCTGAAATTTTTGGGACATCTTAATAAGATACTGATCTCAAACTACCTTGAAAATTTTCCAGAAAACTTGTTACATATACAAAGTTTAAATTTACCCTACTCATACACATAAGATATGCATGTAAAAATTTATCCTACTCCTACATGTAAAATATGCACGTAAAAATTAACTTACTCTCAGTAAAAACAACCCCATGATTTAATTAAACTGACAGGTATACCTGCGACTAAATGAATGAATGAATGAATGATTTATTTGTGAAAATTCATGGACAGTTCCTCAGGAACCACTAAAAAAAAGCGTTTTCACCATTTTTTCACCATCAGCAGCAGATCAAACTCCAGTCGCTGATTCCAAGATGGCTGTGCACAGCAAATGAACATAATTTTTACAATATATTTCTAAGTCCCCAATGTTGAAGGAACTTGAAAATTTTGTTAATATCTTTATCCGTATCCAAGAGACAGTTTTTCACAGTTCCCCTACTTGTGCACATAAAATGCAGTTCCAGGTGAAAATGTTGTTTGTAAAGTGATGTAGCATAGAGAATTATGATGTGAAATGTCTCCATTGTCATGAGAAAAATTCTGGGAACTCCACATTGCACTTGCAGTTTTGTGGACATAAAAACCATTCTAAGGTGTCAAATTAATTTTGCTTTATAGATATTTCAGTTTCACGCAAGTGAACTATCAAAATCTTACTGACCCATCAATTTCTTTTCGCATGAGTGACAGAAAAAAAGGAACCAGCAGAAAAATGCTCCGATCAGCACAAAAAAAGTGAATATGCTCCTCTTTATTAAAAGACTCACCTGCCTCATTCTACCTCTCTCAGAATCTTAAAAAATTATCACGAAAATACTGGCATGTGAACATAATCATACTTTTTTATGTGAAACAGTGGCAGTGGGAAAGAGATGGTGAAGTTACAAATACTGGAACATAGTAGTGGTTGTGGTATTGAAAGAGTAAAGGAGGTAAAAGCAGTGTGAGAGAGAGGGACACAATGACAGTGGAACATAGCAAACTGTGAGAGAACAGTGCTGTTGTAAGACTGAAGGAGAGAACACCAGTGGGAAAGGAATAAAGAGAAAGTGGAAGTGGGTGAGAGCCAGTGATAATGAGAGACAACATCTATAACAATGACATTATCCTCGTTTTGCTTTTGTTGATGTTCATCTTATACCCTCCTTTCAAGACACTGTCCATTCCGTTCAACTGCTCTTCCAAGTCCTTTGCTGTCTCTGACAGAATTACAATGTCATCGGCAAACCACGAAGTTTTTATTTCTTCTCCATGGATTTTAATACCTAGTAAAATAGTACTCTAAAACTTACACAAAAGATGGTTCAGGAAAATTTGGAACTTCAGCCTAGAAAAATAACTGGGAAGTGTTTTGATAAAGCAAAGTAACCACCCAGTTACATAAAAATTTGGCTTTTTAAATGCAATACAACATTCTAAGATTTTATACACCGTTGTAATCATGAGTTCTGACTGATGGGCTGTAAGCCTAGAATGAGCATGTTTTCAGTTAAGATAATAATTGGAAACATTTGATCAACACAGTATAGTCACTGGAACAAGGAATGGAAAAATGGTAAACTGTTTTCAAATGTTACTTCACTAAGGAATACACAGAAGTACTGCTCTGGTTTAATTCTCATTTGTGTCAAAACTTCAAACATTTATTTTAGTCAGTCTTTCTGAATTAATTCAAACCAAATGAACAGAAAATGATATTCTCCTTTTCTCGAGAGTATCAGGATGTTTTCCAGTTTGAGTGCAGATTTCATCATTATTTTTCTTCCACATACTTCTAACTTTTCTTGGGCTGAGTATATCACATAATACCTTCCTTTAGTCCCCCCCCCCCCCCCCCCCCAGCTCTTCAGTTTCTTCCTTTTTGATGAGGACTCAACATTTCACTGCATAAAGGCACTCTTATTTTATGACAGTGTTGTAGTGTTTGATTTTCATTTTTACTGAGAGTGAGATTTTTAGTGAAAATTTCCTTCATTAATTAATGAGTCACTACTGCTTTGTGGGCTCTGTTTTTGTTTGTTTCTTTATGTAGGCCGTTTGACTGTATTATTTCCCATAAATACTTAAAATTATTCTCTCCATTGATGCTACCATGTGTTGTGCCTAGGAATATTGTGGAATTTTTAATGTTTGTTATGAATTCAATATTCTCAAAAGAAGTCTGTAATCCAGCATCTGTTTCAACAGGTTGATCTGCTCTGTATCAATGTTTTCGGAAAACATTGCTAAATCGTGTGAAAAGTTAGACAGCTGTGTTTGACATTTGAGTTTTTGTCTCTCAATCTGAGTTCTTGGGTCAGCAAGCAATGGCACAAGGCCATCATTTTGCCTTACAGGGTGACCAGCAACTGATGATTTTCAAATTCAAGGTTTTACAAGACAAATTTTTTCCATGTTACGTTTTTATTACATTTGAGACTAAAATAGCCTTTTTATCAAAACTTTATATTGGTAGCTAATACAATACGCATAATTAATTACAAGTTACTTCTTTAGTAGTGTAAATCACAGATACAAATTAAAACATTTTTAAAACTTTGCAGACGAAAAATAAAAAATTACTAATTCTGTTTTTACAAATATGTACACATTGTAACTTGCTGATAAAAGGGGACAAATTGTAGAAATTTGTTATGACACAAACGAAAAAATAATTTCTTTAAATTTTTTATCTCTGCTGAGATCTTTAATCCTTGAAACAAGATATGAGGTCTTTTCAAAAAATTCTGGGACTTTATCCACAAAATTTTTCTATGCTTACCTTTTACTTATTGTGCACGGTCTCTTTTGAAATACTCTCCTCCACAATTGATACACTGCTCCCAACACTGTTTGCACTTCCGGAAACAGTCACGGTAAGCCTCTTGCTCGATCGTACAAAGTGCCATCTGTAAATTTTCTTTTATCTCGTCTGCTGTTGCAAGTCTTTGTCCTTACAAGACAACTTTGGAAATAAAAAAAAGTCCATATGGGCCAGGTCTGCAGAGTTCAGAGGATGAGGTAGCACAGTCATTTAGTTTTTTATCACTAATCACGCACCATCAGGGATGACGGTGCAGGTGCATTGTCACTATGCAGGAGCCACGAATTGTCTCGCCACATTTCAGCCTGCTATCACACTGCCTCGCAGGCATTGCAACACGTCCCGATTGTACGATCGATTAACAGTTTGTCCTTGTGGCATGAGGTCATTATGAACTAATGCTTCAAAGTCAAAGAAAACTATCAGCATGGCTTTGACATCTGACTTGACCTGACGAGCTTCCTTTGGTTTGGAGAGCCATTCCCAACCTATTGTGAAGACTGAACAGTGGTCTCACCACTATAACTATAGACCCACATCTCATCACCAGTCATGATTCCCTTAATGAACATCTTGTTCTCATTTGTGTGATCCATTCCTGTTGGACTACATTAAACATCATGTGCCAGAGACAGTTACCGAGCTATATCTATTTTCAGATAATTGTCCAGGCACCTCCCAAGAAATGAAAGGGTGCAGTTTCATATTTCCAAATATCGTTATATTGAGTACTCATATGGATGCAAGGGTTTCGTAAAAAGAAGTGAGTACATAAGTGCAACTGGTTTTTAAATACTGAATACCTTTACCCTAAAAAAACTAATGAAGTATCTTTACTTTGTCAAGAAGCTTATCCAGAAGGAAAAATACCTAAAAAAACTGAAGACTTGAAAACAGAAAAAAATGCTGTATATTGCAGAAAAACACAAAAGCTTTTATGATCAACTTTCTCAATGATAACAAATAATGTTTGAAAAACATGTCAATGTAATGTAATAATGTTCTTTGGCTATTAAAGAACTGTGTGTGTAATATGAGCTAACAGATATTACTCTTTATTTAATAAAAACCTGGATTACTTTCAAGTAAAACTATGCTTTACATTTTATAATGTGTTAAAAGAGGGACCTAAGTCAGCAAGGTAAAATATTTTTTTCTGGTTTCCTATTAGGCATAATGCATCAAAAATGTATCTAATTGTAGATATAAATATAATAGAAGGAAACATTCCACGTGGGAAAAATTATATATAAAAACAAAGATGAGGTGACTTACCGAACGAAAGCGCTGGCAGGTCGATAGACACACAAACAAACACAAACATACACACAAAATTCAAGCTTTCGCAACAAACTGTTGCCTCATCAGGAAAGAGGGAGGGAGAGGGGAAGACGAAAGGAAGTGGGTTTTAAGGGAGAGGGTAAGGAGTCATTCCAATCCCGGGAGCGGAAAGACTTACCTTTGGGGGAAAAAGGACAGGTATACACTCGCACACATGCAGATATCCATCCACACATACAGACACCAGCAGACATATTTAAAGACCAATATAATGTCTGCTTGTGTCTGTATGTGTGGATGGATATGTGCGTGTGTGCGAGTGTATACCTGTCCTTTTTTCCCCCAAAGGTAAGTCTTTCCGCTTCCGGGATTGGAATGACTCCTTACCCTCTCCCTTAAAACCCACTTCCTTTCGTCTTCCCCTCTCCCTCCCTCTTTCCTGATGAGGCAACAGTTTGTTGCGAAAGCTTGAATTTTGTGTGTATTTTTGTGTTTGTTTGTGTGTCTATCGACCTGCCAGCACTTTCGTTCGGTAAGTCACCTCATCTTTGTTTTTATATATAATTGTAGATATATGTGTATATTCCAATATGAAATTTTACCAGTGCAGCATTTAACATCACAAAGGAGAAAATAAGTTTTCTTTGTTTTTCTCAAAACTATGAAAAAGTGACTTAGGAACCTTTCAAAAATCAGACATTCAGTCTTGTATCCAAGTTTCACCCAGAAGCATGTCCCATAGAGAGATTATTTAAGGAATTTAACAGATTTATCTGGAATTACTCCCCTCACAAACACACAAGGTGGATCAAATATGTTACTCCATTCCAGCTCAACTGGCTTCAGAAGACAAGTAGACAATTGGAAAAACCTTTATCCAAGGTCCCTAGGAAGGAAATATTGGAAGAGGAGAAAATGTGCGGGCATTTAGCATTGAAGGAAAGGCAGAGTACAGAAAACAGTTGTTTGATAAGAAATTAGGATGCACTGTAGAGTTCCATGTGGCACAACAACTACTACTTATGACCCATACAAAATCGACAAAGTATGGTACGTTGAATTGCGAGAGGCAACTACTGTACACAGGGCAATTTGTTATATCAAAAATCCCTCATCCAAGAGCCTGTAAGTTAGCATACTTAAACAGCAGTAAGGAAAAAGGGTTCTACCCACACAAAGAATTACTAAATAGAATTTAACATTGATCAAGCACGGCTTGGAGGAATGTATATAAGTGATGGCCTACTGCCCACTTGAATATACTTATTACGATGTTTACTTTTCAGTACACCTCTTGAAATAGTTCTTCTCTGAGATGTTTCCATCATGCATTCAGAAGTTCCTTGAACTCCAAAATGGTGAAATGAAATCTCTTCATTTCATTCTTACAACCAGAATTGCAAATTCCCGAGTTTCAGAGAGTGTTCAGTCTGTGAGCACTACTTCATTTCCCTCAGATCCACTGTCGAGCCAGTGAGGGCTCCTCTACGTATCACTTGGGATGCGTGTGTGGGAGTATTACCTATCTAGCTGCCATAACAGTGTAGCAATTATTTATAATGAAGTCTTGTCTGTGATCAAATATCCAACCAGATCTCAAAAAGGCTTCAAAGTTGTGCAAAGATTGGCAGTTTCATTTAAATGTTCAGACACGTACAATTGTGCACGTCACTATAACTTAAGAAAAGCAGTATTCCACATTTAGTATCATCGCTAAAGTGAAACAATGATACTGAGATAAATGTGCTGGCATTGGCCATACAGAGTCATTTGGTTTCACAGGTGCACCATGGGTAACAAGAACCCCACGAAAGTTGCAAAGACCCTCTTGAGGCATGGATTAAGAGAAAAGTGAGCACATGTTCCTAAGTCAGTTATGTTTATGTATCTGAAGCATTCTGGTTGCAGATGTTACTGCTGTACCTTCAGCAACAAGCTTGTTCTATGTTGTTCTCTCAGTTTTTGATTCAGGTTTCATTTACCTACTACTGGCAATTCTTTTGGCTCCGTGCTTTCTTTTCCTCTCTTTTGCAATTTTGGATGGTGTTTGGCTTTCCGTATCCACACAAATCTTTTTGCCAAATTACTGTTTTCTCTGAAATTGTCTAGGGTACTCCTATCTGGGTATTACTACAAAATGACTACAACATAAGTTCAGTCAACGCACTCGTGGGGTGGTTGCGGTAAGTAGTAGGAATATAAAATGGAATGAAGATGTAGGCTGAGTCACAGATAAGGCAGATAAAACACTTCAAATCATTGGAAGGATAATGAGAAAATGCAGTCAGCTTACAATGGAAAACTGCTAGAAAATCATTTGTACATCCCATTTTAAAATACTGCATGTGCATGTGGGATCTGTACCACATTAAGACTAAAATAATATACTGAATGTATACAAAGTATGGCAGCAAGAATGTTAAAGGTTTATATGAACCATGGCAGAGCATCACAGAAGTGCAGAAAAAACTGACAACTGAAAAGAGCTGGAGGTCACTTCTTACCTCCAGGAGGTGAAATTTCAGTACTGCTTAGAGACAGTTATAGAAGTACATAGACTGTCCTCACTTTCAGTACTGTGGTAACAGCTCCTTCCTTGTGGAGGATAGAGAAATGAGCTGGAGAAGATTAATTCACATTCACAACTCATGATGAGAGGGTCTGATCTGTCCTTTATTATTCATTGAAGATTGTTTGATAGCATCACCTATGAACAAATCTGTGGTACAGTGATGGGCACCTGCATGACAATATCCTATGCAACCTTTTCATGGGCAATCCAAAGGAATTCCAGAATCTAAAATCCTCACTTGGATCAGATTCACTGATGACAGTTTCATGATGTGGACTAAAAGCATAAAAAATTGGGTGAGGTTGAGGACACCCAAGCAACATTCCTCCAGAACCTCAACACCTCATCCTCTCTTTGCATCATGTGGTCCTCCTCAGTCTAATGAGCCACTGTCCTCAATGTCGACCTCCACAGAACAGATGATGCCATCAGTACCTCTCCCCTCATATAATCATCCCATCTGCAGTGATGAACAGCTCTTCTCCAAGTATGCCACTAATCTCATTGAGGCTTTCACATAGCAAAATTATCTCCACCACAGAGTGCAAAACCACATTTCACATGCCTTGTCTCTCCAGTCATGTACCATCCCACACATACTCATTGTCCAGCCACAAAGCAGGACCTTCACCACTTCCTCTCATCGTGCCCTCCCCACCCTTGGCTGCTTACACTACCCACATAACATCCAGAGCTTGGTCCACAGCCATAGTGAAACTCCTGGGTGGTTTCACTCCACTGTCAGCTCTTAAAATATTGTTTATTCCAACTGCAATTTTGACACTTCTCAAGCATTCAGATGCCAATCAGTCACCAAATAAATATGCTATGGACACAAAATTAACAAAGCATTTTAAAAAAAAATTTAAAGTTACTTATGTTGGATATTGCAACCCACTCAACAAAATTAAATTCTGGCATGTGGGAACATAGTTTCCAGCAGTGTAAAACAAAATACATGTGGTGGTATAAATCTATCCACAGTTCCATACTCCATGTGAGCATAAGTGCAAAAGTTGATAAAATAACAGCAAACAGTTGATACAATAGTAAAAATAACATCCACTATAAACGTTAAAGTCAATATCTCAAGTAGGCAGCAGATGTGGCGCACGGGTCACGATGGTGGCAAAGCAACAAAGATACAGACGTATGAAGAGTGTGAGTCTGACAGCTCAAAGAAACTAGAATGTAGAGTCAGTATCATGTGGTTTGTAAAATGTGTACACAGAAAGGACAAAATTGAAGTATGTATTAAAGAAAAACTTAATCGCCAAATAATTCCAAGAACATAAATTAAAAGTATGAAATACCTAAATACATAAGTACAAGTATAATAACCGATACATAAAATGGTAAAAGTAAGTGACATGCTTAGTCAGAGGAAATGACATCTTTGAATGCAAACACAACATGTCTGGGAATACTTTACATAAATTCAAAGGTACACATATACAAAGTATGCACGTACAGAAAAATGTGCTGTGACGAGCGAAGCAACTGGTGACATTAAAACTCAGCAGAATGGTCATTTATATTACATAAATATGAAGCCATGTGCAGCTGACAGGTCAATAAACATATTGAGAAATAATGAAGTGACATAAAATCACCAGCCCTACAGAACTGTTGAAAAATATATGTCAATAGGCATTAGATAAATGACATGATAAGAAAGGAATCAGTTCCAAGACAGATTCTGAAAATGTGAAATAAACCTGTGTGTTTGTTGTTTGGTAGGTAAATTGACATGAAGACCATTGATGAAAACTGTATCACAAGATTTGAAGGAATGAAGAACGGCCTTAGAACTTGTTCATAGTAATCTCATGGGACCCACTGATGTTTCAAGTTTTGACATTTAATGAGTATCATGGACAATGATAGCATGTACATATTCATGCATTTCTTAAGAAATAAGGATTGATTGCTTCCAGAATTCAAGAAATGGAAAAAATTCAAGGAAAAACAACATCGGAGTACCCTTGAAGAGAATTCATATGGACAATAGTCTAGAATTCTGTTCATGCAAAGTCACAGTTCTGTAAATCAGAAGGAATTTGGAATAAAAAAACAATGACATACACACCAAATCAAAATGGGACAACTAAATGCCTCAGCAGAATATGACAGATACAATATACAAATTAAGTTTCTATGGTGTTTTTTCTCATATTTATGTACATCTTGACTCATTTCACATCCCTGAAGGTTGTTATGGTTTATGGGATCTACGGAACACAATGTATAAAGGAATGAGATGACAGTACATCACTGAGCTCTAATGAGGAGAACACAGCAACTACCATAGCCCAATTTCTCAGAAACTTTCTCAGTGGAAGAGGGATGAAAATAAGCTTATCTGTAGATATTTGATTGTTTTTGAGAAAATAGGGCTCAAAGTTTTCAAAGTACTTTATGTGACTTTTAGTGAGTAAACAGTCCAACTGAAGTGACAGCATGACGGCTAGCATCATGGCTTCAAACTTTTGTGCCCCATGTTTGAAACCCGATTATAATTATAATTTTTATTTTTATTTTTCATTTATGTATCCATGTCCATAGAAGATTACTACACAAATGTTTTCCAATGTAATTTAAATGGCATTGTCCTTATTTGTCTACTCTTTGCATGTCTGCTGAATGAATTATTCAAAAAAGAATAAACAATAAATGAATGGAAACATTATTTGCAATTGTGTTTGATGAAATTCCTGTAGTACACTACTGGCCATTAAAATTGCTACACCACGAAGATGATGTGCTACAGACGCAAAACTTAACCAACAGGAAGAAGATGTTGTGATATGCAAATGATTCGCTTTTCACAGCACTCACACAAGGTTGGCACCGGTGGCAACACCTACAACATGCTGAGGTGAGGAAAGTTTCCAATTGATTTCTCATACACAAACATCAGTTGACCGGCAATGCCTGATGAAACATTGTTGTTATGCCTCTTGTAAGGAGGAGAAATGCGTACCATCACGTTTCCGACTGTGATAATGGTCGGATTGTAGCCTATCGCGATTGCGGTTTATCGTATCACGATATTGCTGCTGGCATTGTTTGAGATCCAATGACTGTTGGCAGAATATGGAATCGGTGGGTTCAGGAGGGTAATACGGAACACCGTGCTGGATCCCAACGGTCTCGTATCACTAGCAGTCGAGATGACAAGCATCTCATCCGCATGGCTGTAATGGATTGTGCAGCCGCGTCTCGATCCCTGAGTCAACACATGGGGACGTTTGCAAGACAACAAACATCTGCATGAACAGTTCGATGACGTTTGCAGCAGCACGGACTATCATCTCGGAGACCACAGCTGCGGTTACCCTTGACGCTGCATCACCGACAGGAGCGCCTGTGATGGTGTACTAAACAACAAACCTGGGTGCACGAATGGCAAAACGTCATTTTTTCGGACGAACCCAAGTTCTGTTTACAGCATCATGATGGTCACATCCATGTTTGGCGACATCGCGGTGAACGCACATTGGAAGCATGTATTTGTCATCGCCATACTGTCGTATCACCCGGCGTGATGGTATGGGGTGCCACTGGTTACACATCTCGGTCACCTCTTGTTCGCATTGATGGCACTTTGAACAGTGGACGTTATATATCAGATGTGTTACGACCGGTGTCTCTACCCGTCATTAGATTCCTGCGAAACCCTACATTTCAGCAGGATAATGCACGAACACATGTTGCAGGTCCTGTACAGGCCTTTCTGGATACAGAAAATGTTCGACTGCTACCCTGGCCAGCACATTCTCCAGATCTCTCACCAATTGAAAACGTCTGGTCAATGGTGGCTGAGCAACTGGCTCGTCACAATGCGCCAGCCACTACTCCTGATGCACTGTGGTATCGTGTTGAAGCTGCATGGGCAGCTGCATCTGTACACGCCATCAAAGCTCTGTTTGACTCAATGCCCAGGCGTATCAAGGCCGTTATTACGGCCAGAGGTGGTTGTTCTGGGTACTGATTTCTCAGGATCTATGCACCCAAATTGCGTGAAAATGTAATCACATGTAAGTTCTAGTATAATATATTTGTCCAAGGAATACCTGTTTATCATCTGCATTTCTTCTTGGTGTGAAACAAATACTAACAAAGAGATAGAGGGGCTGGCCAGTACTTACCTCAGCTCAGTACAGCCAATAGATACACATAAAACAGAACCGAAAATTTACGTTCCTAGCTTTCGGAACAAATGTTCCTTCATCGGGGAGGAGAGAGGGGAAAGAAAGGGAAGAAGGGAAAGGAGATTCAGTTACTCACAACCCAGGTTATGAAGCAACAGGGAAAGGAAAATAGGGAGGGTAGCAAGGATGGAGGCATGGTTGTCAGAGGGAAGCCAAAGATATTCTACTGTAAGTACTGTACCAGCTTCAAACCAAAGACGATGCATACAGAAGTAAAGAAGTATATAGTATAAAGATAAACACAACGATGTAGGATGAAAAGATGCGTGAATGGCTAAAGAGGAAAGGGAAAGAGGAGAAGACTGAAGAGTAAATGGGAGTGAGGTTGTTTAACATAGGTTCAGTCCAGGGGGATGGCGGGAAGCTTCTTGGTGTAGCAATTTTAATGGCCAGTAGTGTACATCTTGATTCATAATCAGTTGCAAGTGTCAATTTTCTGAAATGTGATCCATTTGCCAATGAGTTAAATCTTCAGCAATGTTAAGGACGTTTCTTTCCAGAGTGAGCTTCATACGAAGAAATGTTGCTGCACAAACTTGCCTTCGCACCATACTCATAGTGTTCAGAATTTCTATGTTTAAAATGTTTCTATGACTGGTATCATCCGTAGGTATGCACCAAATCTTCCTGAAGAATAAACATTACAATAAAATGTAACAATTAAGAGCTGATGTAAGAATGAAATTTAGGAATATGAGAATTTAAAAAGAATGTAACCCCTGAAAAAAAAAAAAAAAAAAAAAAAAGAAAAAAAAAAAAAAAAACCACACACGTATAATATAATAAATGTATGACACTTATTGTGAAAGGCCCAGTTGTAATTTTACAATTAATCTAACACCCTTTGTACCCACTAACATGATAAGAAACCTTCGTGTACTAATGTGGTTAGATAAATGAACAAAATGAAATAAAATGGAAAACAATAACTGGGTTTTGATCTCGGAACACACGAGTGAGAGGCCACTATCCTAGTCACCATGTCACCAGATGCGTTGAACTTACCAAACACTAAAAGGCATCTGAATTATGTCAAAAAACTTCTGAGAAACAGTTAATTCTCTACGGATAAGCTGAGAAACGTGTCAGCATATTTTGGCTCCTATTCCACTGAGTGAAGTTTCTGGGAAACTGGGTTATGGCACTTGCCATGTTATCCTTGTAAGACCTTGTTTAACTCCCTTGTGTCATTGTGGCCTGTATGAACTGTTCTTATTGATTTTCCTCTTTCAGTAAGGGGAAAGCTTTCCATGGTTTAATGATCTGTATGAACTGCTCTTATTGATTTTCCTCTTTCAGTAAGGGGAAAGCTTAATGATCTAATAGAAACTCTACAAAAGAATGCTTAAGATTAGATGGGTAGATCACATAACTAATGAGGAGGTATTGAATAGAATTGGGGGAGAAGAGAAATTTGTGGCACAACTTGACTAGAAGAAAGGATCGGTTGGTAGGACATGTTTTGAAGTATCAAGGGATAACCAGTTCAGTATTGGAGGGCAGCGTGGAGGGTAAAAATTGTAGAGGGAGACCAAGAGAGAAATACACTAAGCAGATTCAGAAGGATGTAGGTTGCAGTAGGTACTGGGAGATGAAGAAGCTTGCACAGGATAGAGTAGCATGGAGAGCGGCATCAAACCAGTCTCTGGACTGAAGACCACCAAACAACAACAGGTACTCTCATAAAGTAATTTTATTTCCAGTGCTTTGGTTTGGTTAAGACTGCCATGTACAAGAAGACTGGATTAATTTTATTTTTAGTTTGAGATAAATAGCCAAGGGCTAAAAGTTTCTCCACAGTATCTCACTTTATTCATTGCCAGAAGATAAAATAAAATCTACGACCAAATAATTTCCATGTCATCTGGTTCTTATTATCTTCGCAAAAGTGGCTGGTAAAGTTGCACCAACTTGGTTTCTAGAGTTGTTTATAATTTTACACCGCATGTTGTCAAAATGACATTTTGTGTGGTAATTAGATTATAACCTCAGTACTAGAATATTTAGAGTTATTCATCCTGATGTGTTATAAGATCATGTAACTGCTTTGTTATTCCATTCGAGGGAGCACTGTTAAAGGTATCTCTAGCCATTCTTCTAAATTGTAACTTTCAAATAGGGGGAATCAGTTTGTCTTGGTTTAATTACATAATGGTGGGATATTTGCCAACTTACTGTGTGGTTCAGGTATTCAGATCCAGAGAAACAGCAAACAGAAACATAACTATAATGACACAACAGTAATAACATAAGACATGAAATATAAAACATAGTCCACAAGCATGCTATTAACATTGCAAGTATTACTGATACCTCACAGACGTGTCAGTAACACTGGTATGGAAATGTTTACACATAATAACACAAGCTGACTGTATCTCTTTTCCAAGATTCATTTGTTTGAGGAACATCTTAGCAACTTTTTCTAGTGCATCCTCTGGCCAAGCAGTAAACCTGGAAAAAAACAACATAAGTAATGACTGTAGCTTACAGCACTGTCTGGAACTGCAGACACAACCGAACATACCCTAGTGAGGACACTTGGGTACACTTAAACAGAGTAATGTTTGTAATTATCAGTAGCAGTTATCCAGGTACAGTATAATATTAATATAATAATAATAATAATAATAATAAGAGTATAACTACAATGATTTTCTATATTACTCTAGACATAAAGGACCATTTCTGTAAATCACAAGAAATGATTATGGTGATGCAGCCATATAACTGTTATTTCTTAATGATGTGCATAGCCAAACAAAATGGTCAACACCACCTACAACAATGCGGCAAGGATTCCATACGACCAATGATGAGATACTGCGGAACAATTTGGCATTCTTCCATAGGTAAATTTTCCAGATGTGAAAAATCTGTGGGAAGTGCTGACCTAGTTGAGATATGTCTTCCAAGTACATCTCACATATGTCCAACAACTCAAGTGAGCCCGCTGGCCTCGGAGCACGTTACCCATCAATGCTCCACTGATGTCAAATACAGTACATAAGAAACTGTTTTTTTTATTTAATAAAATTTCAGCCAAATAGCCATATATAGTTACTTTGCTTAACATTTTACATTTACATATATATTTTACATTTTTGCATATTCATTTATCGATTTCACTCTTTTACTGCACAGTTCTAAGAAACTGTTTTCTAAGCACATATAAAATCCAAAACTCTTTCACATGAGAGCTTATAATGGAGCACACAATTGTAATTGAAGATACCTTTTATTAGACTCGACAGAAATTCATTCTAATAACAATAAATCACAGTAGGTTTTAGGGGTGGCTTCAGGATAATTAGGAGTTGCAACTAAAATCTAATTGTTCTTATAATTTTTACATTAGTATGAGAGTGAGAGCCAAAAGCTTAATGGCATTTTTCAATTTATTTTTTATTTGGCTCTGATCTGCACCATTGTAAATCAAGGAATGTGAGAAGTTCTTACAGGTAATGTTATAATGAAGCCATTTTTCCCCTGCAAGAAAAATGAAAATTTCTTACACATAGTATTATACTGTGTGTTAAGAAAGTTGTTGTGCACTAGACTATGAGCTATGGATGAGGGTTACATTGGAAGTATAAAGTTGCAGAACAGATACATGACTGTGTTTAAATTATTCTACATTGCATAACATTTAGATGTTTGGCTTAATGATGAAAGCTATTGAATGTGATGAGTAGTGTTTACATGTTCAATTTGTTTATAAATTATTGTAATTTCAACTTAGTGATGTATGTTTCTTGATAAACATGTGTTTCAACAAGCCAATAAAGACACAGATTTTGTGCAAGAGGCACTTGTTGAAAAATTCCTGGAAACAGCTGTATCTCATTGTAACATTGTTGGTTGACTTACTTTAATTTCAAGAGACAGGCTATTTTAGATGCTGAGTAAACTGGAAGACCTCCTAAATTAAATGAACAGCAATTGCTGGATATTTCTGACTGTATGCAACAGACCTCAGCAAAATCGTTGTGCAGAGAAAAAATATCAGGTGTGCAACCACACATAAAGCAGTCAGGCAAATATTGAAACTGTTCCCATATAAATTGAAATGAAAGATGCAGATGATGAAAAGTGAATCTGTTACTGCAAATGGTTTACGCCTTTGACTGAGATAATACCATTGACATTCCTGATGTCACTCTGTATACAGACAATGTCTGATTCCACCTCAATGGTCATGTTCACATACAAAATACATGATTATGGTCAACTGAGAATTTTTGTGCTGTACTTTAAATGCTATTCCATGATCATTCAACTGGAGTGTGGGTGGAGTATCGGACTTTTATTTTTTTGAAGAAAACATTAACAGTGTACATTACTGTTTAATGATAAACAATTTCATTGGCCAATTGAAGCAAGACAAGATACACTACTCACTGTTTCAGCAAGATGACACTACTGCACACACAGCTAAAAACAGTGTGTGTCACCTGGAAGAGTTTTCTGAGGAATGCGTCATCTTGAAAAACCTAGGGAGCCCTCCCTCACTGAACATTACTCCACCAGACTTTGTCTTTGGGCAGTAGCAAAATCTGTAGCATAACACAATTCCCCACATACATTTTAGAGACATAAAAATTTAAATAACTCCATAGGTGAGAAGTATATCACAATCAGACCTGCAGAAAGTGTTTTGCAATAAAATTAAGTGGTTCAGACTTGTATAGACAACCATGGATGTCATTTTCAACATATGTTGTAAGCACACAGCATCTTTCCAAACACCTTGCATTAGGCAGCTTTCTTACTTCCTCTTCATTCTTGGGACTGTAAACTTTATTTTAATAGGGGAAACATGTGGGGTCAGTGTAGATAACTGTGTAGTCAGGTTTCAAGAATATAAAAAAGCTTACTTTTCATAGGAATTTATTTATATCTCCCCCCCCCCCCCCCCCCCGCCCCCCCTCTCCGCCTCCGCTCTCCTGTGTGTGTTTGTTTTACAAGGATGTTAGTGTTTATTATATAATTATTATTACTAGTAGTAGTAGTAGTGCAAATGGATCTTACTGTGATACAAGTTTCTGCATTACTAATTCCTATCCTTTTAGACATTACAATAACAGAAACTCTTCTATGGAATAAGTAGTGGTCATCATGTTCCTCTTGAACTGCAGTGGATTATGTACAACAAACATCATGAGAAAAAAAATCTACTGTGAAGCAGTAGTCAGAATCCCAAGGTTATTAAAAAGACGTCTGCAAGATGGTGAGCACCACTTATTATCCTTTGAGCATATTTTTGAGCAATGAAGACTTTATTTCTTAAAGATGAGTTGCCCCAGAACTTTATTCCATTATGACATTATTGCATGACAATATGCAAAATATGTGAACTCACTGATTTGTCTCTCCTCAAGATTTGCAGTGATTCTAATTATGACAGTAGCTGAACTAAATTGTTTTAGGAATTCCAAAATATGCTTTTCCAGTTTAAATTCTCATCAATATGGACACCTAAGAATTCTGAAGTTACCACCCGTTTATTACAATTTTAGGAACACTGTTCACCATTTCGTCTGTCTCTGTATGTATGCTTGGATTGGTTGCAATACTAATCTCATATTCAAATGGCAATAATACTGCTTGTTTCATATTAAATGGAAGATCATATACATGTGTACATATACGAGGAACTATAGCGGGCCTAAGACTCCGCCGTGGCGAACCCCACATGTGATTTCTCTCCAGTCAGAATTATCTCCATGAACTGAATTGGTTGAGCAACTGAATATAGCTTTTTGCATTCCTTTGTTCAGATATGACATTATCCATTGGTTGGCTATACCATCAATCGCATAAAACTTCAATTTATCCAGGAGAATCTCGTTAATTACACAGTCAAATGCCTTAGATAGGTTGCAGAAAATACCAACCATCCCCATTTTGTTATCTGGTGCTCGCAAAATTTGTTGCGTGAACATGTAAAAGGTATCCTCAGTACAAAAACTGTTCTAAAATCCAAACTGTGATTTGCTGAGGGTATTATTGTTGCTAGAATACATCACCTTCTCAAGAATTTTGCAAAATGATGTCAATAGTGACACAGGTCAGTAGTTACTGACATGTTTCCTGTCACCTTTCTTAGAGAGGTTTTTAACAATGGCATAGTTAAGTCTCTCTGAAAAAATGCCATGAGTTAGTGATGCATTACATATTTCCCCTATATCAAACATCCAGAAAAATTATTGTTAAGAAATTAAAATATGAGTCTTTTGTGAATATGTTTTGTCCGGTCAACGCTTCACAACCTCAGACTTCTGAAATGAGTTTTTCAGGAGCAACAAGTTTGGCATGTCTTAATATCAAACTGTAATTCAGTTTCAAAACGGACTATAAGAGAATTGTGTATATTGTTAAGAATGTATTATGTAAGTGTCATTAGGACTGGATACAAAAGCTTTTAAGCTTTGAAAATGCAATTTGGAGGAAAAAAAGCCACTCCTCTGTCTGTCTGTCTGTCTCTCTCTCTCTCTCTCTCTCTCTCTCTCTCTCTCTCTCACACACACACACACACACACACACACACACACACACACACACACACACGCACACAATATTTTTTTTGAAGCAATTAATCAGTGATCATCAAGAGATATAAGAAGTAAAAAGGCAGAAGATGGCATTACAGATGTAGAAAACTGGCTAGAACACTGGTCCATTATAAATTAATTCAACCAATTAACTATAATGAGGGTCACTATGTACTTGTTAAAACTGACATGAAATCTATGACAATAAAGGATGAAATGAAGAAATGCCATCATTACTACGTGGGACCATTTTGTATTGCAAGAATTTGTTGTCCAAAGTCTGTAGGAGAAGGAAGTTTGAATAAAGAGAAGCATTTTCATCATATGGAAACTATATGTTTCATGATGTAAGTATTGCCTCTATGTAATACTGCTGTGGGTTTTTTTTCTGTTTGTTCATGAGGTGGCATGTTGAAACCATCTACATCACCATTATATCAGCACGACAGGAAAGGGATGTCAGCACACACTCCACTTGACTTGACCTGTGTGACCCCATCAACCCATGATGCCATGCTGTTCTATCCTGTGCAAACAACTTCATCTCCAAATAACTATGGCAGCCTGCATCTGTTTGAATTTCCTTACTCTATTCATTTCTCTACAGTTAATTGCCCCGCCCCCCCCCTTTCCCCTCCATACATCCTTCCATTACCAAACTCACAGCTTACTCGTGTCTCAAGATGTGTCTTATCAACTTATACCATCTTTTACTTGAGTTGTGCCATAAATTTCTTATTTCCCCATTTCAATTCAATATCTCCTCATGGTTAGTTACTCAATCTACTCATCCGATCTTCACCTTTCTTCTGTAATACCACATTCCAGAAGCTTCTTATCTGAACTTCTTTACAGTCCATGTTTCACTTCTGTACAAAACTACATTACAAACAAATGTCATCTGTAGAGATTTCCTAACACTTAAATTTATATCAGACGGAAACAAATTGCTCTTTTTCCAGAAATGCTTTTCTTATTAATATCAGTCTCCATATTATATCCTCTCCACTTTGGCCACCATCAGTGCTGCATAGGATCTTAATACAGCAGATTATCGACTTTAAAGTAAAAGAGTGTGGTGTAAGAAGTATGGATACATAAAACTTCTGAGGTGTTTCTGTACAATAGTCCCCTATTCGGATCTCCAGGGAAGGACTACTCAGGAGGATGTCGTTATCAGGAGAAAGAAAACTGGCGTTCTATGGATCGGAGAGTGGAATGTCAGATCACTTAATCGGACAGGTCGGTTAGAAAATTGAAAAAGGGTAATGGATAGGTTAAAGTTAGATATAGTGGGAATTAGTGAAGTTCGGTGGCAGGAGGAACAAGACTTCTGGTCAGGTGAATACAGGGTTATAAATACAAAATCAAACAGGGGTAATGCAGGAGTAGGTTTAATAATGAATAGGAAAATAGGAATGCCGGTAAGCTACTACAAACAGCATAGTGAATGCATTATTGTGGCCAAGACAGACACAAAGCCCACGCCTACCACAGCAGCACAAGTTTATATGCCAACTAGCTCCGCAGATGACGAACAGATTGATGAAATGAAAGTTCCTGGAAGATTAAACCTGTGTGCCAGACTGAGACTTGCACTCAGGAACTTTGCCTTTCGTGGGCAAGTGATGGTAGAGCACTTGCCCACGAAAGGCTAAGATCCTGAGTTCGAGTCTCGGTCTGGCACACAGTTTTAATCTGCCAGGAAGTTTCATACCAGCGCACACTCCACTGCAGAGTGAAAATCTCATTCTGGAAACATCCCCCATCTAACTGAAAATCTGAGGAGTAGAAAATATATACTCAGAAAGTTATATTCTGTTGTTTTAAAAAGGTCATCAACAGTATGTCAATTACATATTCAGTACAGTATATTATATTTATGGTGTTTTAAGAAAAATTGCAAATAAATTTTTGTGATTTTATGTCTCTCCTCTACATCAGGCCAATGATTTGAAATTCTGTCTAATGAGACAACAAACTTCTGTTCTATTCGTATCGTAGACTAAGATTGGAAGACAGTGCATTTCATTTAGAAACATTTTATAGGTACATTCAGGTACAGTAATTGTAGAGAGTTTCAGGGAGAGCAATAGGGAACGATTGACAAGAATGGTGGAAAGAAACAGAGTAGAAGAAGAGTGCGTAGCTTTGAGGGATGAAATAGTGAAGGTAGCAGACGATCAAGTAGGTAAAAAGATGAGGGCTAGTATAAATTCTTGGGTATCAAAAGAAATATTGAAATAATTTTTAAAAGCAGAAAATATAAAAATCCAGTAAATGAAGTAGGCAGAAAGGAATACAAATCTCTAAAAAATGAGATAGACAGGAAGTTTAAAATGGCTAAGCAGGGATGGCCAGAGGACAAATGTAAGGATGTAGAGGCATATCTCACTAGGGGTAAGATAGATATGGCCTACAGGAAAATTAAAGAGACCTTTCGAGAAAAGAGAACCACTTGTATGAATATCAAGAGCTCAGATGGAAACCCAGTTATAAGCAAAGAAGGGAAACAGAAAGGAGGAAGGAGTATATAGAGGGTCTATACAAGGGTGATGTACTTGAGGACAATATTATGGAAATGGAAGACGATGTAGATGACGATGAAATGGGAGATACGATACTGTGTGAAGAGTTCGACAGAGCACTGAAAGACCTGAGTCAAAACAAGGCCCCGGCAGTACACAACATTTCATTAGAACTACTGACGGCCTTGGGAGAGCCAGTCCTGACAAAACTCTACCATCTGGTGAGCAAAATGTATGAGACAGGCGAAATACCCTTATACTTCAAGAAGAATATATTAATTCCGATCCCAAAGAAAGCAGGTGTTGACAGATATGAAAATTACCGAACAATCAGTTTAATAAGTCACAGCTGCAAAATACTAACGCGTATTCTTTACAGTCTTTTGGAAAAACTGGTAGAAGCTGACCTTGGGGAAGATCAGTGTGGATTCCGTAGAAATATTGGAACACGTGAGGCAATACTGACCCTACGACTTATCTTAGAAGAAAGATTAAGGAAAAGCAAACCTACGTCTCTAGTATTTGTAGACATACAGAAAGGTTTTGACAATGTTGGCTCGAATACTCACTTTCAAATTCTGAAGGTGGCAGGGGTAAAATACAGGGAGCGAAAGGCTATTTACAGTTTGTACAGAAACCAGATGGCAGTTATATGAGTCAAAGGGCATGAAAGGGAAGCAATGGTTGGGAAGGCAGTGAGACAGGGTTGTAGCCTATCCCTGATGTTATCCAATCTCTATATTGAGCAATCAGTAAAGGAAACAAAGGAAAAATTCGGAGTAGGAATTAAAATCCCTGTAGAAGAAATTACATTGTAATTCTATCAGAGACAGCAAAGGACCTGGAAGAGCAGTTGAACGGAATGCACAGTGTCTTGAAAGGAGGATATAATATAAACATCAACAAAAGCAAAATGAGGATAATGGAATGTAGTCGAATTAAGTCGGGTGATGCTGAGGGAATTAGATTAGGAGATGAGACACTTAAAGTAGTAAAGGAGTTTTGCTATTTGGGGAGCAAAATAACTGATGATGGTAAAAGTAGAGAGGATATAAAATGCATACTGGCTACGGCAAGGAAAACGTTTCTGAAGAAGATAAATTTTTTAGCATCGAGTATAGATTTAAGTGTCAGGAAGTCGTTTCTGAAAGTATTTGTATGGAGTGTAGCCATGTATGGAAGTGAAACATGGACAATAAATAGTTTGGACAAGAAGAGAATAGAAGTTTTTGAAATGTGGTGCTACAGAAGAATGGTGAAGATTAGATGGGTAGATCACATAAATAATGAGAAGGTATTGATTAGAATTGGTGAGAAGAGGAGTTTGTGGCACAATGTGACAATTTGAAGGGACCGGTTGGTAGGACATGTTCTGAGGCATCCAGGGATCACCAATTTAGTATTGGAGGGCAGCGTGGAGGGTAAAAATCATAGAAGGAGGCCAAGAGATGAATACACTAAGCATATTCAGAAGGATGTAGGCTGCAGTACGTACTGGGAGATGAAGCAGCTTGCATAGGATAGAGTAGCATGGAAAGCTGCATCAAACCAGTCTCTGGACTGAAGACCACAAGAACAACAACATGGGCACAATAATTAGTAACTGACTACATTCAATTTGTCTGCTGCATTTTCTACATAGTAAATATGTTTTTTGGATAATAATTACCTTTTGTGTCTCTTCTTCATTCACTGTAAACTAAGCATAACTTTCTACAAAATTTTTACTTAGGGATGATTGCTATTTTTTGAGATTCTACATTAGTACATTCACTATGTGCATAATTTTTTTTTTTTTGTCATGGGTGTTATTCTATTGTTTTGCTGTCTCAAGATATTGTTTCTTTTCTTACATAAGGGGGCATTTTTGCTTTTGATTTCACACTGACACTTTCAGTACCCTTAAACTATAAAGTTATTTTTTTAATGTCATTTTCAGTCAGATGATGTGTATGGATCCAATCTCCTAACATGTCATAAAGACTGTCTGTCTTTTGCATTCTGCATTAGTTCATTCTCTCCTCAGGCTGCACAGATCACAATGTATGAATAATTATGTCGCACAGTTCGTTAACCTACGGTCATTGTTAAAATGTTGCATTTGGCAGTGGTAGTGTGGCCAGAAAGCGTGGACTGATGACGAATGACACGGCATCACATAGTGATCGGTGATAACTCGTGGTTCTGTACCATCCTGGATGACCATCATCAGTGTGTATGGTGGCAAGCTGGGAAGAGGTCCAGTTCTTCCACCATTACGGAGAGGCATAGTGATCTTACCTCTGTCGTAGGGTATGGCTTCAAGCAATTGAGGGAACTCTGATGACACAATGGTACATCTTGGACACCCTGCATCCTCACAAGTTACCTCCCATATGACAGTATCATGGTGCCATTTTTCAACAGGAAAGTGCTTGTCCACGTATGGCACTTGTGTCTACAAACTGTCTGTGTGACATTGAGGTGCTTCGAGAGCCAGCAAGAATCCCACACCTGTCCCTGATAGAATATGTGTGGGATAGAATATATGTGGGACCATCTCGGATGTCAATTCCATTCCACTTGCCTCAGAAAGAGATAAAACTTTATGACACCCTTCCCAACTGAATGAGTGCCTGCATCCAGACCAGAGTGGGCTCATACTGTCAAGTTCTTTGCAATATGAGTTGAATTTCTAACCAATAACATAATATCAAAGACTGTCACAACCCATGTAGTTTCATTTCATTTCCTCTTCCCCTTCTGGGAGCATCACTTTTTTATCAGGTAGTGCAGCCCATCAAAAATATTGTCACATTCTCCCAAGTACCTTGCACAAAGAGATGCAGCTAGAACCGTATCATCCAATTCCTATTCAGTTTCTTCTGGGATTTTGCACACACAAGGAATACAGAACCTGTGGCTGTGTTGGACAGGAGTCAGGAAATGTTTCATTTATACATGCTCGTAGACATTAACATCAAAGTGGGATGGTACACCATTCTATTAAAATTGCAACCTCTACTAACCAATAATAGATATGTGAACCACTCCTCAAATAAAGTTGTATTAGTTGATACTCTCATGAGACATGGTCTTATGTAGCACTGTGCCTGTGGGTGAGAAGGTTTGCACACTCCCAAGACACAAAGGGCCATACCAAAGGCAGTGTAGCAACTGGCAATGACACTCGAGCCAGACGAGTCTCAGCAGAGGAGTCACGTGAAGTGTGTCTCACAACACTACTTCTTCCTTTATCCTACCCTGCTCCCTACTGATATAAATTGTCAATATAAGTACCAAATACATACAGGGGAGATAAAACTACAAACCAAATCCTTGAACTGGCATTAGTTGGCCACATGCCTACTAAGGAGGAGCTTCAGAGAGCTGTCGCATGGATTAAATGCAGGAAATGCTCTAGTAGAGACAATGTTCGTACCAAATTTATGACACTGACTCCACTCTCCCCAGTGTTCTACTACATTTTATTGAACTATTGGGCTGGGGGTACTGTGGGGTAGGATACACGCATTACCAACATAGTCTTTCTTTGCAAAGGTGCAAAGGTAAAAGAGATCACAATGGTTGCAACTGCTATTGTGGAATTTCACTGCTGGGTATTGTTGGAAAAATGTTTACCCATGTGGTGCTGGTCAGACTGGAGACAATTGTCGAGCATGTGTATCCTGACTCCCAATGTGGGTTTCAAGCCCAGTGATCTTTTCTTGAGCAAAGAGGATTTCATCAAGGCTGTGTGCTGGGCCCTACCTCGTTTGGTATAGTCTTCACGTTACTTCTCAAGGTTCGATTCAATGAAAAAAAAAATTGTCATCCATCTATATATCAGTGCCAACAGGAAAACTTACATCATCTCATTACTCAGATCAAAGTGCTATTGTGAGGACGTATTTGAAGGTTACCTTTTATTTGCCAGTGATGCCGCATTCATAGCACACACTCAAGATGATGTTCAAACGTTTGTGGACAAATGTTACTCTGCATGCGAGCTCTTCTCCAAGTCTCTGGAAGTAAAGATGAATGTGATCATGGCGCAAGGATACACAGATATCCCTGCCATAACATCTGATGGCTTGTTGTTGAATGTCATTGACAAATTTTGCTACCTCGGCTTGCTATTGACAGAAGATCTTTCTCTAGACGACAAAGTAAATGCACGAATTGGCAAAGCAGTGAACACTTTCGGGAAGCCCCGCACAAGAGTATGGGACAACAAACACCTTATAGTTACCTCAAAAATGCTCATCTATCAAGCATGGATGCTGAGCACCTTCTTCTATGGTTCTGAGACGTGGACATCATACGCCAAACAAGAATGGGAGGTCAACATCTTTCACCCGTGGTGGAGCTTCCAAAACATT